>NC_087447.1:30387918-30699749 GCF_036321535.1 Camelus dromedarius
TAAAGAATTGGCTCATACATTTATGGAGGCTGAGAAGTTCTCCCAATCTGCCATTTGCAAACCAGAGATCCAGGAAAGTTGGAGGTGTAACTTAATCCAAGTCTGAAGGTCAGAAAACAGGAGAGCTGATGATGTAGATTATACAATCTGAATCTGCAGACCTGAGAACCAGGAGCACTGAGAGCAGAAGATAGGTATCCCACCTCAAGCCATCAGGCAAGAAAAGCTGAATTCTTTCATCTTATGCCTGTTAGTTCTGTTCAGTCCCTTATGGGATTGGATTATGCCCACCCACATTGGGGAGGATGAACCACTTTACTGAGTCTACAGATTCCAATGCTAAACTTACCCAGAAACATCCTGATAGACAAACCCAGAAATAATGTTTAGCCACGTATCTGGACACCCCATTATTGGTCAAGGTGACACAAAAAATAACCGATATAAGTGAGAAGTTGCTGGTGATGAGTGTGACTGGGAAACTGGAAGCAAATAATTTTTCATAATCACTAATTTTTTCTTACTGTTCTTTTCTCTGATTCACATAATGTCATAATGCCATTATCTAATGGCATTCCATCATTTTCCATTGTTACCTTTGTAAAATAAATAATGCACCACTACCTTGAGTACTGTTATATGGGTTAACCTGGAGAAGAGAATATCCAAGAATCAAGATAGAATACTTACCAAAAGTCAAAAGGAGTAGGACATTTGACATGCGATTTGACTCAGAGACACTTTGAGAGTTCACAGAACTGTGGGTGGGGTTCTGGATTTATCACTATTTATAGGAGGCACTCCACTTAATTTCTATTTTTTTCCCCTAAGTATTAGGGAGAAAGTGATTCCCAAATCCTAGCTAACATGTGGACATGCAAACTAGAGCTATGTAAGTTTTAAGAATAATTTGAAAGAATTTTTAATTAAAGAGTTTTGCATGAGCTATGACATATTCTAAATTATATTGGGAATCAGACATGGGTTCTTGTTCTGTTTGTGATGCTTGCTCAGTGTGTAACTTGTGACATATTAGACTCTGTCTCATTTTGCATGTTTTATATTCCAAAGTGCTATGATTATAAACACTACAAAATGGTTACTTCCTAAAGGCTACGAGAATGCAGATGAACATGATATGTGCCCTTCTTTCTGTAATTCCCTACTGTATCTCTAAGCCTGGTTAAGTGTGTGTGAAGCCACTGATAGAAAGGCAGTGACTGGGGCTATGATCTGGAAGAATAACCAGATGAAGTAATTACAGTGATCATTTATTGAGCCGCTATTGAGTGCTACTTAATTGATTTTGACAGCATTTAATTTCCCCTAAACCTTACAGAACAGGATTTGTTATTCTCTTTTAGGTGGAAAAATTGAGTTTTAACAGTATTAAAAAAATTTACCAAGGGGAACAGCTTATGTAACTTCCAGAATATCCAAGGAATGCTCCAAACTCTTTGTACATATTTCTGCTTGCCTCATTAGTATATCATTAAGTTTACTAGTTTTGTAGCACTCAGTCAGGAAATGAAATTACTAGGCCGTTTGTACATGTAACAAGAAAATAGACTCTGCTTACCAATTATGTGGTCAAAGTCGAAATTATCTATATTAAATGTAATGAAAAACAATCTCCACCATCAACAGTCAATCCTTTCCTATAGCCTAGGCTTTGAGAGTTATTAATAAATTAACATTGTCCTAAAGTTATGTTTTTCTGCCTTTTCCATAGTGTTACTATAAAGCATTGCCCAAATAGCTTGACAAACATGATAAATACTATCAGGAAGATTAGCTTTAGGGAAAGACGCTTTCCATATAGTGAAGGGATCTTTCATGAGAGACTAAATTTTTCTTCGCCTTTTTTTAGCCCTCAGCTTCCTGTTCTGACTCATTCAAGTACAAACAATGTGCAGTATGACACAAGGGCATAGATAAAACTGGGGAAAGAAGAAAGGAAAAGAAATTCCATATGAAGTGTATGTTCTATGACTCTTTTTTTTTCTCCCCTTGCTCAGAGATAATTTACTAGAGTATTTTATCAAAACAAACAATAGCGACAACAAAAATACACATCAAAGGTTATTTGGTTTTATTGCTGACTTTTGGGGATGTTCTCCTGGTGTTGCCTGAGATGAAAATGGCCCATAGGAAGATGTTCACGGGTACCTACATTTTGAAGAACTGTTGAGACATATATGATCTCTTTAACCAGAGGGGCCAAAGGGAGCATCAGCAGCTGTCATGTAACTCGGAGTAAGCACAGAGTTCTCACTCTTAGCATATTAAATATTGATGAAGACATAAATCCACAGGAAATATTCAACATTTCTCTAATAGTAAGAATATGAATACTTATTTGAGGGAAAAAAATGTGAGATGGAGGTAGAAAAGTTCAGAAAACAAATGTTTCTTGCAGTACAGATCTATTTTGATTTAGATATTCACTTTAGGACCACACCCAGACAGAAGGGAAACCTAGGATTATTTCTTAAAAGCCCAGGGTTGCACTCAATCTCCAACAAAATTTTATTCCTTCCCTAAGGAGTTCAACACTGAGGAGCACCTCCCTCAGAAAAATGGCAGCCAATGGGCAAGTGACATTTAATATGGAAGGACAAGCCATTTGTGGATGAAAGCAAACTTGATTATTGCTTAGAGAAGATTAGGAAATCCTGAAATAAGGGAGTTAAGTAAGGCTGTAATGGCAGGAAAAAGCCAACTCATGAAGGACTGAAAGCCATAATAAGTGGCTCTGGATTTTATTCTAGGAGCAATTGATTTTATTTACTAGGCAATGGGAGTCAGACTTTTTGAGCAGGAGTGTGACATGATCGGAACTATACCTTGAAAAGAATAACTATTGGCCATTTTTAGGACAGTTGAAAAGGGAAGAAAATAGAAGTGAAGACACCATTTAGGAGGCCACGCGTATGGCTCAAGAAAGGGTGATACTGGCCTGGACTAGAACAGTTACTGTAGGAATGGATGTTAGCACGCAGGTGAAAGATTACATTTTGAAACTTGATTCCATATGACTTGATAGTTGATTTAGGCCAAGAATAAAAGATAAAACAAATTTGAGGAGGTAACCTAGAAAGGCTCTGATTTTAGGAAGACTTAGTTTGGTTATCTGACTCTATGAATACTAGCTATGTGACCTTGAATAGGTTATGTGCCTTTCTGAATTCTGTTTGCCTCATTAATAAAACAGAATGGTTATAAGACCCAGTTACTTGGTTTGATGTGATATTTAAATGTGTTCCCAAGTATATACATTCTGGTAGATATTTAAGGTGCAGAAAAACTGGATTAAATATATTAGGGGATATTTTCCAATTTTCAGCAAATACTTTGTGCAAATAGTGTCTTTAATTGTCCAGGAGTCAGTAGACTTCAGAAGAAAATAGTCAATTATGAATGTAAGATATGAAAATGAAGACATATTCCCAAATGAACATTGGGAATTCCAGGCTAGCATCAAAATTTACTTGAAATTATTTTACCTACCAGCATGTTCTTGAATTAAAATAATTTGCCATTTCAGCTTTGTAGAGTGATTCTTGCATGTAGTTCAGCAATAAATACCTTTGTTTTTATAAGTAAATGTGCCATGCATTCTCAAATTGAGCCCTATTAAGATTATAATCTTTTCTGAAAAAAATTTGGAACATAATGTCTTCTGCTATATCTCTATCTTGTTATTGGAGATGCTATGCCACATGTGTGACAGAGCATCTGTAATTGTCACTACTGATGCTTAGTTTTCCTAGGCATCAAGAGTCTTCATGTACTTTCTAGTACAAATAGACAAATGCAATATTAAACTTTTATTCACATTAACATATCAAAGGCTGATAATTGCCCAGTATTCATCAGTTCAGTATATAAGTGATTAAAAACTAATTCTCTTGAAGTTACAGGTAAAGGTAAACATGGGATAACAATAGAAGAATATTGATCATTTTTGAAGTAGGTTCATATACATGGGGCATTAATACACTTCTCTTTTCATTTTGTATCTATTTAAAACTTTTCATAGTTAAGAACATATATTAAATGCATATTATATGTAATGTTTTTAGAGCACTTACATATAAAATGATTTTAGAGTCAGGTAAATTTTGGTTCAAATCCTAGATTGGGAAATGCCTAGCTCTGTCATCTTAAACAATTCAAATATTGCCAATCTCAGTTTATTCACCTGAAAATTAGGATTGTATTCTCTCATAAACAAAGGACAAAATCAGTAGTAACACAACATTCCTAGCACAATTCAGAGCCACTATTTGACTATGTGATATTTTTGTGTTAATATAAAAAAATCCCTTCCTCAAGACATTTTTCTTTCACAAGCCATCTGTTAAGAAAATGTCCTAATGAACATATAAATTAACTATGACCTCAAGGAGAATGATACCATCAGTATTGTGGGGCACACATCATTCAAAACTGTATGCTGCAGCATTAAATGACATAAAATACACACAAATTCATGTTGCATACTAATGCTCAGTGCCGAAAGCTGTAGAACAACACGAGGAAGTAGTAGTGCCACAGCTCTAGTGCGTGGGAGAATTCCTGGGCGTGGGAGGTGAGTTTTGAAGATCATCAGTATGCACTCAGTATTCCCAGTTCCTCTGACCTAATCTCCAGTTTTCTATGGCCCAAATTTTCCTAGTTATGTCATTTTAATTTGCCTACCAGGAAACTGTGAAGTGGGTTCTCAGTACCAAATTTTGTAAGCATAGCCTCTCCCAGGAAAGGAGGCAGGACGACTCAGCCACTTTCCATAGTTCCATTTGGCTTTTATCCTTATATTGTCTTACTTTGCATTATGTTTCTCTTGTAAGCTACTTCAAATAGTTTTGATTTAAAGAGAATGTGGTATAAATCTTAAATAAATATACCAACAAATACAAATTATACTTGAAATGAAAAATGTGAAGCTTTGCATTTTCTGGAATTGCTTAGCAGAGACACATTTTTATGAATTGAGACTCTGTTGAGTAAAGAAATACTAATGAGGTAGATAGACTCAGTAAACGATTCCACTTTTCTCCCACAGTTCATTTCACTGTGCTTTTTGAAATTGAGATTCAAGGATGAGCAGACTGGGTTTCCTTTGAATGACATGAAATAAATGATATTTTGTTTGATATTTTATATCACTGTTTTGTAGCTGTACAGACCAAGGCACTATTTTTAACAGAGTTTAAAAATATAGATGAGAATATTTTTTGACCAGTACATTTTATTAAACCTAAGGATTCTTTAGAAAGTCATTTGTTATTTGTGGTTATTTTTCTCAGCAAACTTAGATTAATTAATTTTACTGTATGCAAATAAGTGCTATTTATTTTATTTTAATTAACATTGGATTGTATAAGTTAGCCACATATTACTCAAATTATTAAAGATTAATTAGCATGATTAATTCATTGCTTACATTTTGGTACCAAATTTTAAAGGTGATCAACTTTATATGTCACCATAAAATTTCTTTATAGTGCTTAATCACTAAGTATATATTAACCAGCTTATTGTTAATGCCAACAATAATGGCTAAAATAGATGCATTATGTTAGGAAATAAACTACATGCACATTTTTCACATTCAAAGTATGATAAATTAAACATAGAAAAAATTTTACACATTTAAGGTATTTTAAATTTAGCCAAATAAAATAATTAAGCTATAATTTACACATGGATTACTATATACCAAGCAATGACATACATTATCTCATTTCATCTGTAGTAATCCCATGTGGCAGACATTATTATTGTCCCTAATTTACAGACAAGGGAACAAAGACATTAAAAAAGTAATTTTGCTCCATGTCACATAGCTAGTAAGTGAAAGAGCCCATATTTCAATCCAAAGATCTTCAACACCAAAGTTTATGCCAGTTTACCCGACTTTAGGAATTCTTTGAGTTAGGATTTCATCAATTGAAAGAATAAAATCATTTATATAGTTGGAAGGAAAACATTGTTCTGAGAAATGATTATCTACTCTTATTTCAGAGAGTTTTATAACTTTTAACATTATTATATAGTCTTTATAACTTAGAAAAATTTGTTTTAAAAAAAATTAAAGGCTTCTGGTAAGAGCTCATACTTGCATATGAGCTGAAGTTCTCTACATGGGCACTGAGATCCTGATAATATTCTCACTCTTGCCTCCATTCTACTAGGGATGGAGTGATGTGCCTGAGCTTCAGGAAATGGAGGGAAGAAGGCAAGACACATGCAGTTTTAGAAAACTGCATAGATTATGGAGATTAAACTCTCTCGGCTGGCCAATTGGAGGCCACTGTTCTAATCTTACTTTCCTGGTCATATAGTAAGAGACAAACCAAAGAGGAATATGACTGTTAGAGGAACACTGTGCAAGAGGTGAACTGAATTGAGTGAAGAGGTGACTATCCTGTCACTGGAGGCTTCAGAATATTGATGCTATTAGTGATCAGTAAGTTAAATACAAATCTTCAACTGTACTAAAACAGTTTTTAATTCAGTATTATGTAAAGAATGAACTAGGAGAGTAACAGTCCCCTCTATGGAATATGAGTTAATAAAAGCATATGTTATATGACATGAACATGGACATACACACATGCATATAGAGTTCAGGGGAGGAAAAGAGAGACTACATTTTAAGTATAGTAAAGTGTATAGTAAAGTTCTGAAATTACTGTCTTGTGCCTTCTCTCTAGGAAACTGGTAAGGCCATTAGGGGATAAGGCTTAGGGAAACAGCAAAAACTGATCATTATTTCTCCTCTAACTTTTCCTAATTCCATGTCCTTCTCAATCTCCTGATTTTTATATTATTTTGTATTGAAATGCTTATTCGTTTTATTAGGCCTTTTATATTAATTAAAAATCTCAACTTACATCTGTAGTAGCTCAAAGATGGTCTTCACCATATGTTTATGCTGATCTACCTGTTCTGTTTAATTACTGCATTACTTGTATGAAGCTGAACTTAGAACATATGGTGGTCATGTGTAGACACCACTCTTCTAAAGGTAGCCCCTATCTAATTGCTAATCAACCCAAGGCTCTAAAAGACTTAGCCAAAGTACATTGGCAAGAGCTGGGAAATTACTCATGAAACTGGGTACTGAGGATGCTGGACCAAGTAAGGTGAAACATGTATTTAGATAAAGTAGATTTTAATAATACAGTAGCACTCTCATGAATTACAGAATTCAACACCTGGGCAAAGACTCTAGGAGATGATAAAGATATGATGCTATGGTGGATCCAAAAATGAAAAAAAAAAAAAAAAAAAAAAAAAAAGCAATGGCCCATAATAATGAGGCAAAAATGCCAAACTGTCATGGTAGACAGTAGAAGAAAGAATTCAAATGATCATAGAAACAGGCTTGTTAAAGTTGATTGTTTATGTAAGAAAACCCACCAGAGAGTTGTGTTCCATAGGAAGGCTCAAAGGATACTCCTTATACGATTAAGAAATGTGTGGTTAGAAGGACATCAGATCAATAAGAAGTTCAGTGGTTGAGATGGTAAGGAGGGCTGATGGCTGAAATTACCCGAAATGACTCACAAGTGCTTACAAGACGAGTAACCAGAGCTCAGGGGAGCTTTGCGTTGTGCTTTTACCTTATAATGCCCTTTCTCCTTTTATAAGAAATCTCATTTCTTTAAAAATTGATTCAAATTCTTTCTACCCTATGGAACCCAGTCTGCATTCAGCTACTCATCCTCTGTGATTTCTATGTCATTACTCACGATATGTCAGATCTTTGCCACTATCTCCTGACATCTAGACAGCATTTAATATCAGTGCTGACTGCATGGATTCAAGGATATAATCAGAGGAAAAATATGCCTTTAGATAGCTGGCATTTGCTGTATCTTTTTTTTTTTTTCTTTGTAAATATGGGTTCTAGGTAAGAGCTTAGTTGTGTTCAAATGAAGAAGAAGCTTTCAAGCAGGAGCAATTACATGAACACAACCATCATGTGTGCTATGATAAAATCTGAGAAAACTGGAATTGTTGCTGTCTGCTGAGCCACCAAGTTAAATGCTACCCAGAATAGAGTTCGCAGGGTTTGTTTTTGGTGTCTGGATATAATGATGCTGAACTCGTACCATAGTGCTATCTCCCCAGGGCTTATAAATTCAGCTGGCTTACAAATCCAGTCCTCCAGGACACAGAACTCTGTAAAGTTTGCTGCATTTTCTTTAGGAAAATAAAGGAAATCCCCAACTAAAATGCTTCCTTCGTGCTGGAAGGAGCTGTGGTGGTCAGAACAATGAAAATAGACTTGTTCTCATGATACTTGGGGTCTAGTCTTTGGTGTGTCAATGATTGTGTGGCATTGAGTGAGTAAATTCTCCTCTCTTGGTCTGTGTTTCCTCTTTAAAATTACAGAATTGGTCCAGATACATTGCATCACGTGAAATGAACCTGAGTATCACCTCCTGAGATGGATAATAGAACTTAGCCTATGACTTTAAACCTCTGAGAGTGCTCAAAAGATATAATGGAAACCAACAAACCTGCTGTAGAACTAGCCTTCAACTTTTCTATTTCTCATACCCTTTAGAATGGTAGTTATTACAACTCAGAAGGAAAAAAAAGGATTTTGTGGTAGGAAATTTACCTGTTTCTCTAAAACTTAAAATATTTTTAGAAGTCTGTAAGCAAAGGGTAAAATGTTACCCTCTGTTACACTTGGTCAAGGTTTTATTTTCTAAAATTATACATTTACTGTATTTTTAAATTAAAAGATTATTCCAGCATAATTGTCAAATGTGACCTACAGTCATATCAGAGAGGAATTTTATCTAAATGTATTTCTGAAATCACTCCATGGGTCCACACAGATGAAGAGATCAAGTTTTGTAGTTTATGGTGACAAAACTTGTGATCAAATTTAAAAAAACTTATCAGAGATTGTCAGATTAGATAAAATCTAAACCAGAAATAAATGCAGTGATATATTAATATCATACATAGTATACTACAAATTAAAGAATATTCTTAATGCTAAAAAGAGACATAAAATGGGGTCAGTTCAATGTGAGTACATAACAACCTTACATGAACATACACCTAATAAAACATCTACAGTATAGGTGAAGTAAAACTCATTGAACTGAGGGAAGAAATATACAAATACTCCACTTTAGCTGGAGACTGCAAACTTCTTTCTCATTACAGTAGGAAAAGTATACAGAAATTCAGTACAAATAGAAAAAAGAGAAAACATTATGAAGCAACTTGACCTAGTTGAAAATTACATAACTTCCACACAAAAACAGCAGAAGGCATTCTTTAAAAAAGATACCTATACTGAACCATATAACAAATCTCAATTAAGAATTGAAATCATATGGCATGTATTATAAGGTGGTTATATTAGCAATCACTAACTGAAAAAAAAATCTCTATGGGTTATGGTTTTAATTTTTATGTAATTGTATCTTTAACATATTCCTTGATTATAAAATATTATAGCCAAATAAAAGTAAATTCACTTAACTTTATTTTTCCAGTCGTTCCAGGGCTCTACATTATCATTTATATTAGACTAATATTTTTAAGACTCTTTCAATAAACAGATTTATCCCCCATTTTTACCAGATTTTGCAGGCTTCAGAATTCCTTTTTAAATGACATTTAAGATGTCTTCTATTGGAAAGTTTTTAGAAAAAGCTAGTCATGACAAATGATTTTAGTTTTCAAGAGAGACTTGGCCTGTCTTGTGAGTTGTCTATATCCTTCTGTTCCAAGAACTCCTTTCACAATCTCCATCTTATAACATGAAGTCTATGATTATATGTGCTTCATCTCTTGGTCAAAAATATCAGCAATCCATTAGTGATGCATAATCAATCTGAAGATTTCTTAAGGTCTTTTTTATTTATAATTACTCTCCTGTGTCAGGTAAGAGGTATTTTTCTTTAAAGGTCAGAAGAAGCATGTGAATGTGAAGCATGTATGGACTGGAAAGTCTTGTAGACCCTCTGTATGGCAATTAAGAAGTCAAATGCTATGAGTTCATCAAAACAACTTCAGGAAATCTAGTCAATCAACCCGATGTTCTGTTTCAAGATGCCAGAAGTAAATTGTTGAGTTTTAAGACATACATGTCCACTTGGTTTGACATTTAATTCAAAAACAGTTTGAAGACTTAACAATATGAAGAATTTACTCAGGAAATTAAAAAAAAATGCCCATGGTTCTAGGTCTCAGTAAACTTATAATCTAATTTTGGATTTTCCAACAAATAGTAACAAGTGATGAACACTGGAAGTTGAATTAAAATGAAAAAAAAAAGTACTAATTGCTAAGATGTTAATATCAGGTTCCTGAGGTAGTGAGATACCAAAATAACAATTTAAAGGAGTTCCTGCTCTCAAGTAGCATATAAATGAGTAGTATTGGGTAAGGAAAAAAACCACATCTGGTATTTTAGGACTAATATTCATTAGTATTCCCCTTGAGACAGGTATTGCATACGTTCTCATTTCTTTCAGCAACTCTGCAAAATATGTAGGACTATCCTAATAGGGACCTACAAAATACCTGCTTCCCTCTCCAATGTGTCTTCTGTATGTCTTGGATCATTATTAGTCTGAGTCTACCATGATAATCATACTTCCTAATTTTCCTGTTGTTTTACTTCCAGAGGTGGCTGTTTGGCCAGATTCTGACAAATAATATGTAAGTACAAGTCAGTTTCCATTGCTCATCAAGTCTGATCAGGTAGAAATTATTTACACTTTCCCCACCATGTAACACTCAAAGACAGGAGTTATTCTTTGTAAGAGTCAGCATTTTGCTGCATATATTTCAGAAAAGCATCATTTCTAAAAATATCAATTAATCGATATTGAATTTAATTTTGAGCATTTACCAATATATAGATTAAAAATTACTATAAGTAGAACTAGATTTTCAGAATTAAAATATTAAGAATTCTAGCATAGTATAATGTAGGATAACAATTGTGAGAAAGCCAAAAGAATATCTGTAAAAACTAAAAACAGAGCAGGTATAAATGATTCAATTCTCCTTACAACACTGGCATATTTTAACTGCCACTTTAGAATGAAGAAATTAAATATGCTGCATTCACAAATATACTCCATAGTATAGACATAGTTTGTGTTTATGTAACAGATATCAATAACTTATAACCAACTTAAATAAGGTCGTTATTGACATTACAGATAACCCTATGTCATGATTAAATTATAATTTAAAAATCACCAGGATCAGTAACTGTGATATGGTCAATTCCCAGTAGAACATAAGTAGAAAGTGTCTCCTTGCACTGGACCTAATGTGTGAGTGTATATGAGTATGTATGTGTGCACATGTATGTGCTGGAGGATGCACAACACAGTGTCAGTTACAGAGTAAGCAGTCAATATATGGTTCATAGAAACCATGTTTGCAGCTCAGACATGATGCGTGCCAGAGAGACCGTGAGCATATAGAGGTGTTTGTGTTACAGGAGAGGAATCCCTGTTGCTCAAGCCACACATCTTATAGGATTTTGTTTTGGCAAACTGAGCAGACTAAGACAGATTATTAATACATTTTTTACCTCCCCTGGAGCCAAATTGCTTACATTTCAGGGTAGAGACCACCCCAAGAGAAGATTTATTTACATTCCAAACTCTCTCTCCTTTTCTCTGAAGAAGGGGAGATGGATTAGCACCTATATGTGCTTTGAGGTTCATAATTTTGGGATTCTTCTCCTGTATGTGCAAGGTCTATATGGTACTGATATGTCAAGGAGGAAATGGGCCATGGGAACTAGCACTAAGGTATTCTGTAAGTAATAGTTGATCTGCCTCTGATCCAAAAACTTTGTACTTACTGTCAGGAAAAGAGAAATTAATATGGATATTATATAATAATGAATTTGGCTAGTTTTTGTCCCTAGCTCCTGGGAGGTAACTTCTACATCTTTGTAATGTCTTGAGTGATAGGATAGTTTTGCTCCTATGTGACGTGAGCTGTTCAAAAAACAAAAAGGCTGTTTAATTAAAAATAAAAGCATAGTCTTTCAGACAAGCTAAAGGAACAGACTGTATTTCTGTTCCCATCTGAAGCAATAATAATAGCAAAACATACAAAGTAAGTGAAACAATAGTTTTCAAGGTACTGGACATCCCTAAGAAATGGGAAACAAATGAGATCTCCAAAAAATTTCCATTTTCCTGTCTTGAGAAAATTTCCAGGTCAGTGTTTAAGAAATAGGAGCTCAGGTATGGTCAGTGGGCTCCCTGAATTCAGAACGTAGAGCTGAGAGTCCAGGTAGGTGCGCAAGCAGATTAACAAAGGGCACAGGGGAACTTTTGGAGTGACATGTGTACTCATTTTCTTGATTGTGGTGATAGATTCATGGGCATATACATGTGTCAAAGAGATTTGATTGTATACATTTTATGTATACTATATTGTATATAAGTTAAACCTCAATAAAAATGTTGACAAAAAATGAGAAGAAATTCCCTTTTGGTGACTGAGATGACCTTAAGAATGAAACCTCGTTTTCTAGTATTGAAGCACTTAAGCACAGTTAGTAATTACATTGATATACAAGGCACAATGCAAGTAGATAGTTTCTGGAGCCAAGTAATTTGCAAAGGTCATATGAACAACTCCTAGTCTACAACATAAACATTTGCACTCATATGCTCTTACTTAGACTGCATACAGTTTCCACTCTATAAAACATCAAGAACCTAAAATATGGTATATCACTTACTAAAAAGAGCATAGTTATTACTGTTGACTATCATAAACTTGGCATTAGTTGTATATAACTGATAACAGTTTTTGAAACAGTTTAAAACAGTTAGCTATATCATCTTTTAAGTATAACCAATTTGACATTTAACTATCAATATTTTCTTACTATTTTATATTACTTTATGAACAGGTGCTCTCATCCTGTTTAACTTTTAGCAATTAACTAATAACTCATTTATAACTCTAGGTCACTTTACTCCTTGGTATTAAAGAAGAATTTTGTTTGAATTGCTGTAATGAAATATTCCTTTTGGAACCCAGGGATTTTGCTATGGCAAGGCTCTGCTGCTGCCTCTGTTTTGATTGGAGGCAGGCACAGAGCTCAAGTCCTAAATATTGCAGAGAATCTATGATGCACTTAACTCAAAATTCTATGTTCAACATACAACGTAACTCAAAAGATTTTTTTTTTTAGGTTCAGATAAAAGTAGTAACTGAAAGAGACTTACTTTTGAAAGAGTTACTGGGATTGAAATAGTTATTATAGGCAGAATTATTCAGAATTGTCTTGTGTGAGAGGCAAGATGTAGATTTTATTCTGAAAGCAATGAGGAACATTGAAACATTCTGAATAAGAATTTCATGAACAAATTTGCATGATAGAATGTACTTCCTTGCAGCATGTACAGTCAGTGTTTACCAGGATGAGAGAGAGTGCAGCACAATCATAGTAATAAGGGAGATATGTTGGAAAAGTTAAATGAAAAATTTTCATGACACGAGTGTCTTTAGGATGAATATACACACGCTTAAACATGTATACATATATAACTATATAAATTCCTTTTATGGGAACTCTCTAAATATACTCTTATGAAAATGATTAATGCTATAGTCCAATTCCATTATGATTTCAAACCTTCAATAAAATACACTACCTACAAATCTATTGAGTTGATAAGCTTCTGGGAATGATTAAAGCAGAGCACATTCGCATTAACATTTGGCAGAGAAAAAGGAATATAGGGAATAGTTGAGAAAAGAAAAATTCCCGAAATTCAAAAAGAACATGAAGTTAGCATGAGATTTGTCCAACGGAGCCTCATCGGAAACTTACAGAAATCTTGGTAAAGACCTGGAATTATAAATAAATGTGGAAATAGTTCTTTACAACCTTGTCTAAAAAATGAAGGAAAAGGTGATCTCAGAATGTTGCAGAACTTAAAACACAAGAAAATTGGGGCTATATAATTTTTTTTAAGAATTAGTTAACTTAAAATTAAGGCTGTACTGAATACAATTTTAAGGATGTAATAAAGTATATGAAAACCGCTAAGTACAAAATCTGATATAATCAACATTTGATTATGCGACACAATAATTAGTGATCAGAAGGTATTTATTCCAGTGATGTTTCCTATGTTTGTTCTGTTTTGATTCAGGAAAAATAATTTAGAATCTGTTTTTTTACATTTTTATAATATCAGACTATTGAAAATTACTTACATAAAGAAAGATGTATTATTTGTTGTGCTTTCTTCACATAATTGCCTATTTTGTCTTCTATTTTGTCTTTAGTTTGGCTTGAGTCACTGATAGGAAAAACAAGTCAAAACATGCTGGCCTTTGGATCTAAAACAGTCTTTAAAAAAAAATCCAGCTGAAATAATAATAGTGATTATTTACTAAGCACCTATGAAAAGTTGATAGTAATAAATTTTAGCTTAATTGTTAACAAATTTCTAGATTGCCCTTTCTTATTCTCATTTTACACAAGAGAAAATTAACTTTAATAGGGACTATTCAAGAGATAATCAAGGAAATAGCTTACTTAGAGTATATGCCATAGAAAGCAATTAGAAGGGACATATTTTACCCATAAATTACAGGAAAAAGTAATCTTGCCAGAAGAGTCCCCTTATATTCTGTTGACCCTGTTAAGGCAAAAGGAACTTGTGTTCCTAGGAGCTCTTGATTGCTTTCTAGATGTTTGTCAGCATTTTTATTCTAAGGGAACAACTTGAAATAATGTGACAGCAACTCTTAAGGGAACTGTATGCACACTTTCCAAAAATCTAAAATGTAGTGCCACTTAACTTCTCAGGTGTCCTGGGACTGTCCCCAACTGTTAGTTTGTATTTGCTTGCCTCAATCAATACTCTTTTAGGTACAGCAGTTTTGTAGCACTGAGCCACATGAATTGGTATGACTAGTTTTTCCATCCTGTTGCTTCATTAAAGGACCAGAGGCCCCAGTATATAATGTTACTAGGTAACTATAGAAAATAACTCTGTGTAGTGATTATGAGTAAAATCAATCTTGTCTGATATTAAATTTAATGAAATGAAATTCCTACCATCACTAGTAGATCATCTGGGTTTTCTTACTGATTTATTTTAATTTGCTGAAGGAGCTGTTGGCATCATTGCATGGATTGCTGACTTTTTATGTTGTGCCAAATGACTCACAGTTCAAAGTTTTGATATGCACAGGCTGCTTAGATCAGCTCTCAGAAGGCAGGCGAATTATTAAGTCAGCTTAGTGAGAGATTCACAAAAAGTTGTCCTCACCATTATGAGAAATGCATCATTGGGTTTTATATGGTTCAGAGAGTTATGAAGGCTTGTGACATTTTGATTGTAAGGTAATATCCCAAGCATAATAAATATTCCAAATTAATAATAGTAATGGCAAATTCAGTGGGCAAAATTATTGCCCGTTAAAACAAGGCTAATGGTATTTCTTTAACTATTGATTTATTACCACTCTTCTTTACACAACTTTTTGAGGAAAAAATAAAAGTTGTGAGGAGTAGTACTGATGAGCTAGAAATAAAATTAAATGACATGGAGGCTTTGTGAGTGTTGTTATTCCAAAAACTGCTGGGCTGACACGATAACTGAAGTTTGACAGTACATTTACTGTGCTGAGCTTCTTGGCAATGAAGAATGGATGGATAGATAGATATAATTAGATACAGATCCATGAAGTTTTCCAATTTCTATTTTACTCATGGTGGCTGGCATCATCTGGATATTTAACATTGCCTGGATATTGTGAGAAATCTTTTCATTCAATTCTCATAACAAATATCACATGTGTAATCTCCTTTTTATACAGATAAGAACACACAGATTTATAAATGTTTATGGTACTTATCCAAGATTATCAGTCTCTAAAGGCCAAAGCAAGTTACAAACTCAGAATGTGTTGTTAGCATGATGTTTGAGTTTTTATCAATTGAGGAGTAAATTACAGAAGGACTTAACATAAGAAACTGATTTTACTGATCTTACGGTTAGTGTTTTTGTCCATGATTCATTTCTGTTAAGCTGATGTTTTGATTAATTGCACAATATCGAGTTGTGAAGCTGGAAACTAAGTTCCTGGTACCAGCTTTGCCTTTTGGTTCTAAATTAGGTTGACCATGGAAGGAACTTCTTTGAGATTTGGAAGGCAAAAGTGAAGCTGAAGAATTACACTTAGAAGGTCACGGCAGTTAGATACAGGACTGACAATCACAGAGAACCTCATTGGGTTCCATTTGAACTCATGCTAACACAATGTGAAAAAAATGATAAATTCAGCAGTATATATTTTCCAAGTCTTAACAATTTTTTCTTTTGCTGTGTCTTATAAACTGTTACTTTTGATGCATATTGTTAGGGATATTGCTCAGTTTATTTTTACTTTTTTGTTACTAGCTTTTCTTCCATTTACTTACACCTAAACCTGAGTGAGACTTGTTGCCCAGGGGAAGGGAGTATACAAATTAACACAGTCAAATTCTTATAATCCTTATGTTTTAATCTGACTTTATAAATCTACAGTGGAGATAATATTCTTGAAAATCATTAGTTTTATTAGTTTCAAATAATATCCCATTATTGCAGATAAGGCAGCAGTATGCAAGGTAGCTTATATGAATTACAGTATTCAGTTCTTTCCGTAACCTTTCAGATTAAGTTAGTTAGGAAGCCGAAAACACAAAGTAATTATGCAGTTTATTTAGGATGGCAGGCAGAATTCTTATATAATTCCCAATGACCCATAGCCTGATGTAATACCCTCCATTTTAGTGCAAATGAGACCTTTGAATGTGAGGGAATATCACTGTTGTGATTATCTTATATGGTAAAAGGAAATTTTACAGATGGAATTAAGATCCGTAATCAGTTTAGTTAATCAAGTTTTTTTTTTTTTAATCATCTGGTGGCACTGACCTCATCAAGTGAGTTCTTAACAGGAAATCTGGAGGTCAGAAAGCCTCTTCTTAAAATGCAGCCTCCTTAAGTTCTACAGCTGCAAAAAGAAAAAAAGAAAAAAAAATTTAATTCTAACAACCACAGAAGCTTGGAAGTGGACCCCTAGTCTTGGATGAGACCTTAGCTCTGCCTGACATCTTACCTTCAGCTTTGTGAGACCTTGAGCAGAGAACTGTGCCAAGCCTGGACTTCTGATGTATGGAAACTGAGATAAAAAATGGATGTTGTCTTAAACTTGTAAGTTTGTGGTAATAAGTCACACAGCAATAAAAAAAAAAAATCTAATCAGTGCCACAAAGTTTATTGTCAAGTCTAGGATTTACATCTAGTCTACCCTGATTTCAAAATAGACTTCCCATAAAACAGACATGAGACCTTCCAATTTGCTAAGGGAGAGAGGAGGGGAGAGAGAAGGGAGAGAGGGAAGTGGGTAGAAAGAAGAGGAAGGGAAGGAAGGACCATGCAAATTCTTTCTAGAAGATGGTTCATTAAAAAACAAAAACAAAAAAACACTAATCATGAAAGATCCTGTTCATCAGAACCTGTACTCAAATTATTTTTCATATGACTGGTAAATAAGAAAACCAATAAAAATAGTGTTCTTGGGGGAAAATATTAAACTTATATTTCAAGGGAAAATAGAGAAAATTATGCTCTGTCTCACCAGGGCATCAGTTTCCCTTTTCCATACCCTGGATTTCATGCATGATGGAATTGTGTATTGGGACATAGCACCACAGCAGATATTGGTAGCCTTGGTCTGCAGCGCCCACAGTTTCTGATGTGTTCATGTACTATTAATGTAACATATTCTGTACATTACAGAGCACAATTTCCTACATTGATATTGTAAGTATAATGCAAGTGAATTGAGAAATCATAGTGAGTGTTCAACAGATGAAAGACTGGCTTCAGGAAAAAGAGTATTTCCATATGTCTGTGGAACTGTTTATTAATAGCATGCATTTCTGTTCTCCTTCTATGGTCCTTAGCTTCCTAATCTGACTTCTCTAAATATAGACAGTACATAATAAGATACTGCAGCTATGACAGGAGAGAAGGAAGGAAGGGGACAAAGAATTCATGTGAAAAGTGGCTCTCATACTATTTTTATTCCTAATGCTTTATCTGAAAACAAAGAAAAATTAGTTGAAAGGATATTAGAATATTAGAGCTCACCCCAAAAAACAGGTAATGATTTTCAAATATATATGCCTGTTTCCTAAAATATGTAGCTAATTAAATTAACCATGATTGTCTACAAATGTAAAAAAAAGATGTGATTTTATATGAAAATGTTTTAAAGAGCCATTAAACTATGTTCAACTTTTCAAAGTCTGCTTATCTCCGGTTACAAATAAGCAAAAGCTTTGTACAGTAGCTAGGGCAAGACAGTGTAATCATCATGGATTCATATGAAGTCAAAACGTCTTCAAAAAGATATGAATTTCTCAAATATACTTGATGTTGAAGTACTGTGAGATTTTAGAACTGAATAAATCATTGTAGTACAATACTATTATATTGCATCTACCAACACTGTCTTCCCATCCCTAGGAGACCACAGACATGGAGACTCATCTTCCCCTCACTGTAGTAACAGTATGCGGGCAAAAGAGGAAGCTAGTGACTTTTATCTTTGCAGGATAAATCATATGCAGGCGACAACTAAGATTAATTCTTTAGGGAGATGGTGAAAGAAATTCCCTCAAGAGAAAAGATTAATGTGAAAACTTATAGAAATTCATGAAAGTAATTGAAAAAGTAATGAATGTGGGAGATTCTTTTGTGATATGCTCTGAAGGCCTAAGTGATTGGAAAGATAATGAGATGATAGAGGTTTGGGCTAGCATATGAGAAAAAGGGCATTAATCTAAGAAAAAATAGGGTTGTCATTTCAGGGGATCTATAGGGTGGTAGAGTCCTTCTGAGAACTGAATTTAGGAATCAGGACACAGCTAGATACTGTGGGGTCTGAATGGAGTATCATTAAAGCAGGAAAGTGTGGGTTAGGACAACAGGCTACCATGGAGGCGTGGAGTGAGGGGTTTTGCACAAATCATTAGCCCTTTGGTATGGGTATATTTAGGAGGCAAATGGAGGAAAACAACTGTTATTCAAGACTGCAGAAAAGAAAGCTACCAAGCACACTGAAGAGGGAGACAAAGAGGAGCACTAGTATTGGAATGGGCCTGTCTGGCTGAGTGTCTTATATAACAACTGACGCTGAATTGAGATCTCTGCCTGCCTTTTTGAGTGTTGTCTCCTAGAAGCCAGGACAGAATAAAACTGTATAATTAAAGGGATGAATATCTGGTGTGTGACGTAGAGATGTTTAGATCAAAATTAATGAATCCCAGATGACGGCAGTATTCCTTAAAGTGCTACTGTTTGAGAATACAAGTTCTTGAACAAATTTTAAGAATGTGGCTTGGAAATTTACACTTCCAGTAAGTATTCAGATAACACTTAAATTAGGAAGGATCAAAACCATGGAATTAGGGATGTTAGTTTTATTAGATAGTAGATCTAATTAGATACTCTTTTGAGTAAGGGAATTATGTGTGATTAGATCTGTGTTTTCAGAAGAATAACCTATTGGCCATGTTTTGGAAAGTTTGGAAAGGAAGCTGCATTTCAGCAAGAATCATGCTAGCCTAAAAAAAGTCGTTCATATGGGAACTGACAAAACAACAGAAGCATAAGTTACATTTCAGAACTTGTTTCTATGTAGTTTGATACTTGATTAAAAGACAAAGCAAATATGAATTAACATTATAGACTAAAGGCTTTGAAGTAATAAAGGCTCATATTTGTTTCCTGACTCCATCCAGCACTTGGTAGCTTTGGAATCTTAAATAAGTCACACATGTATCTTTGTCATAATTTCCACATCACTAATATATTAATAATTGTACCCAAACCTCGGTTTATTGTGACCTCTAAAAGAAAGAAATTGGTGGAGTACTTAGTGGACTTAGTGGATGCTGTTAATTATTATATCTAGTAATATTTTTAATGTTTAATAGTAGTTTTCAGGTAATGTGATTCATTACATTACTCTAATATTCATTGTGTAGTAAAGAACATCAGATAATGGATATGAAAGATAAATATGTTCTGGAAATCCTAAGTACAGTTCATTCTTCAGCTGAGTCAGTGTAACAGAATTAGATATTCCAATTCTTTACGGTGTGGCTTGAACATTATAGGGCACATTTGATGTTCAAAGGTACACTTTTTGGTTATAGAAGCATTTTGGCAATCTGACTCTTCAATAGTTTGAGAGCTAGTTGGCTGATGTTGTATGAAATAATCAGTTATAGATGCAAAATGTAAAAATGCAGATGCATTTAAAAAAGAATTTTGGAAACTACGGGCTGGCAAGGAAAAGCTGTTTGAAATGATTTTTTTCCATCAATGAGTCCTTATATTTTAAATCTTTTTTTCTTTTAGAAACTGTGATTACTGGTTTTTCAAAAGCCCATTTGGATTAATCCATGTTTGTAGGTTAGGAACAAATAATCATATTGGATAAATAAATGTGACATGCACTCATACGTTGACTTCTCAGAATATGATATGTTCAGAATAATTTATGTGAAGCAACTTGTTTCTCCAGAGAGAGAGCCTGCCCTGTGGGTAGATGTTCTTTGTTCCATGGAAGACACAGCACTGTCTTTCAACGTGGCTGGTGCTCCCAGCTTCTCTGTGTACTAAATACCTTGTTACATGCTACCACATATATTCTAAATATAATCCTAGACCCTATTCACACTAAAATATTCATAGCTGAGACCCTCCATATTCATTCTTTTAATGTAGAGCTTTGGTTGAAAGAATAGGTTTTGGAATTACAGTACCTTGATTTTAAATCGTAGCACTGTCAAGTAAGCAACTATAATGTGAAAATATTTATTTTTTGAAGCCTCAACTTCTTAATCTGAAAAGTTAATATTTCTTTATAATAGGAATATTTTAAAGGTAAAATAACATGCAATATTTAAGCACAGCTCTAGGAACTGATATCCTATGTAGTACTTTGGTTCAAAAGCAGCCTTCTCTCCCTCAACACACTTTACTACCATGTGCCCATAAACTGTTACAAGTAATTTTTATGATCAACAAGTGAATGCTGCCTCCTAGAGTTGTGTACCATACAACCTGCACAACAGTTGGCCACCCCCAAATGGCTGGCACAAAGTAGGTACTCAATACATGGTTATGATAATAATTTCCCATTTACAAAGCCTTTAAAAAAAATGGGAGGAATTTTAGACTAGTCCGTGGAGGCAGGTGAATTTATCATCCACATCCTGCATGCTTGAACTATCCCTAATCAATTTTTGGCTTTATCCAAAGTTACTCAGATAGTATTAGTAGGTTAAGCAGTACAGGGAATATACTACAATGCCATCTGTTTTTCTTCATCATCCAAGAGAGTGTGAAGCCAGTTCCCTATGCTAAGCTGTAATCATGGATTTCCCCTGGGAGAGGGCACGAGACACTTAGACACTCCTCCTTACTTTTCAAGTCAATTTCAATAATTTCTGTGGACTTCTATCCCTAATTGCCCTATCTTGCATTTTGTTTTTTCTGTAAACGGCTCCAAATTATTTTGATTTGGAGAAAATGAGGTATAAATGCTAAACATGTATGTAATTATAATTACACATTATGCTTGAAATAGAAAATGAATTTAGCTTCACATTTTCCAGAGTTGCTGAGCAGGGACACGGTTTTATGAATTGGGAGATTTAATGAAAGTTAATGAGGTAGTGAGACCAGTAACTTAATCTTCTTTATAATTTAGTTGTCTTTACTTTCATAAACTAAGATTCAAAAATAGAAGAAATGATTTCCTCTTTGTGCTACAAAGTGGTTGACTATCTGCTTAATATTATCATATCCCTGCTTTGAAGTTGCATTAACTAAAAGCATACTTTCTACAAATTCAATAACAGAGTTGGAAGTATTTTATTCCTTTTTTGACACTGTATGTTTATATTAATGAATGTTTTAGAAAATAATTTTAAATGTTGCTGTATTTATTTGTGTAGCACCAAAATGTCATGTTTATGAAAACTGGTACCTTATTTTATTAATGTTGAATATTACAAGTTAACTACCTCCTAATGAAATAAATTTAGGTTAAATTAAATGCTTTATTTGTTGTTCAGCATTTTACTACCAAGTGTTAAAGGTGATCAGCATTAATGAATTGTACCATAACATTTCTCAATAGTCAAAATGAGTTGAGATTAAGTTATATAGACATCACAGTGATGACAGAAAATAAACTGTATGTATACCTTTAAAACAAAGTATTCATATTAGGAAATTAAATGTGTTTGCTGAGCATGTTTTCACTTTAGTCAAATAAGTAATAATAAAGCTATTTTTCACAAAGCAATTACTATGTTTCAAGCAAGCTACATATATTATCTCATTTATTCCTAATGACAAACTTATAAGGTAGGCATTACTATTATCCTCAACTTACAGATGAGGAAACTATGTTTAGCAACACCAAAAGGCCCAGTGTCATATAAAAACATTAGAACAGGCAAATAAGAATAATTGAATCTCCCAATATGGAACCAGAATTAACACAAACATATATAGTAAGAGTACACTCAACGATTATATCTATTTGCATGTATATATGCTTACATTATACACCTTTTCATTAATTCTAATATAAGCTTGCATGTATATGTGTGTATGTTCATGTGTGTGTAGAGGCCTTAAATTTTAAATATAATGTTTAGTAAGTTCTCATATTAATATCAAGTGCCATCTCACTAGGTAATTGCTGAGGCCATTACACAGATAAAATAACAAAGGAAAATAGCACAGATCTAATGCTACTCATATCCCTTTTCTAATTCATCATAATTTTGTGTCATCCATTGATCTCCAGACTCACATAATTTTGCATTGAAAATGGCTAAGTTTTATCCTGGGGTGTCTGTATTAATTGTAAAGGGATCTCAGTCTCTCTGTGTGTAGTAGCTCAGTCATGGTCTCTGTTGCCTGTTACACTGACTTGTCTAGTCTGGTCCCTATTAGCTACTGTGCAAGTTCAATAAAACATAAACTAGTAGAATCTATTCTTCAAAAATGCCTGTCATGCACCTGGAGCACCTGCTCTGCAACTGAGCAGCATTGCAAGAGCTAACAGAGGCTGACTCCTAGCAGGAGGATCGTGTTTAAATAGAATTATCTCCATAAAATGATCTTGCTTTGTGCAGAAGTTATTGACACTGTTACTTCATCTATTCTAATAACAAGCCTCCCATCCTTCTCACTGCAACAGCCCAGGATTTTGTTACATGTTTATTGCCTCTACTCTTTTCTGTGAAATGAAATTGTAAATGATAACAATAATAGGTTTATTGTGTTGTTGGTACCTTAAGCCTCTTCAGGATAAGTGATGTAAAATGCCTGTATGTTAGTTCTCATCTCTACCTTGGGACAGTTAATTTTGGAAGCAGTGTCCTCACCTAGGGTGCAGTTCTGTGAATGTTTTAATATAGGTTATGTGGTCTTCACTAAATTGTTTGCTAATTACAATAAATGATGATAAATATTTTTGCATTGAGGAAGTAAGTGGTATTAAGATAGGAAAATTAGTTAGAAGTATTGTGTACTCTGATATTATTAAGAATATAAAAATCTGGGGAGCTTTGTAGCCAGTTCTTCCAAGTGGAACTCTTATTCTAGAATTCCAGTTTGGTCCTCTGTCTCACCAACTGTGCAGAGTTGTGCAGTCCAGTTTGATAGAAGCTAGCCACATGCAGCTACTTAAATATAAATGGGCTAAAATAAACAAAAATTGAAATGTTAATATCTGTCACTTAGTTTATGTGTGGTTTTAGAGGCTGTCTGCCACATCTATCCAAATAACCCACAATGATGAAGCTCAAATTGTCTTAAAGCAGTTCATAGCAAACAAAAATAATTGCATCTATAGAAGACTTACTATGATCTCGAAGTGCTCTGAGCACTTTATCTAAATTATCATATTTGACTTTTAACAAAAATTTATGAGATAATATTTTACCTCCATTCTGATGGGGACAGTGAGATACAGAAATAAGGCATATGTGTGTGTGTATATATATATATACACACACATACATATATATACACACACGCAACTGTAATTATATAAATATCGCTTTATATTATAGTTTCAAATAACATAAAAGATTGTCTCTCATGGTTCTCTTTACACTTTATAGTAACTATAATGTGCAATGTCAGTTGTATTGAGGTATGATTTCAATGCAGTTGTGCAATTCAGTTTTCATAATCTTTTTTTAATAATAAATGATTCACTAGTGAGTCTTTCTGTGCTTTAAACTTTCTGCTTCTATTGAGCTATACTTGTTGAGTAAATTCCCTAGGACAGATGGACAAATTACGAAATAATTAGAACTGTTGCCACGTATTACCTTGTTTTTTTCCGAAAAGTTTGTTACTTTACAATGCAAAAAGTAGTACAGTTACACTCCAATTTGAATGCATCTTGCTAGCAGTGGATACTAGAATTATAATTTTTTTTACAATTTGTTATTATAAAAATAATGCCTCAATGTACATTACACATTTCTTTGATATGTATGTTTATACACAGTATTGTCACTCTAAAAGATGGACATTTTAACTGTGTGTATTTAGTATCTGCCTTTCTTATGTTAACTGTTTTGCATTCACTTTTCAAATTTTAGCACCAAATGTGGGAAATTACATATAGACATTTTTCTGCATATTGGTAATTGTAAACTTACTGTAAGAGTTTTTTTTTAATTTCCTTTATTTCCATGTGCAGCATTGTTACATCTATTTGAGTAAATAACAGATCATGACAGAATGCCAGATATTTGAAAGATCTGTGGAGTTCAAAATTCCTAAAGCATGTTGAGTGTCTCCATAATTCCAGAAGCTCTTCTGATAAAGCTGCCTTATTGACTGGACTTAAAATGTTTAAAAGGCAGTAAAATTAAAAGAGCAAAGTTTTAAAACTACCATTAGCTAGGGGATCATGAAGGAGAGTTAAGAAGTTCTGTGTCCCATTGACATGCAAAATATAGAAGCAGAGAACAAGGAAATTATGAGAGAGAACAGTATTATTTTTTACCCAGGCTGGAGTGAAGTCCAGTTAGGGAATTGGCACTTTCAATTGCTGTGCATAGAAGAGAACAAAGGATGAATAATGCCAATATTCAATGTGGAGGATCTGAGAAACAGAATACAGGAAAGGCAGAGTTACAAGGTTTAGAAGGCAGAATCTGGAAATAGCTTCTAAGAAAAAGTAACAATGAAAATAATAGCCTCCTGGCCGTTAATGAGCTACTACTACATGCTAGGCATCTTGAATAGCTCACTCTTGTCTTGTAGCAAACATTATCCCAATCCTCACCACAAATCTCAGAGGGAGGCACCAGTGTTTACCTTCTATAGAGGATGGATTGCTATAGAGGTACACTGTGCAACAGTTTTCCATTAAAGTTGGCATGGAACTAGAAATATTTGTAAATTAAAAGTCAGGATCCTTCATCTACCTTGTTTTATGCAGGTTATGATAGGATATTCTATAATAGCAAAGTTAAGGATTTTTTTTTTCATTTGTCTCAAATGTATCTGAAGCCATTTACCCTCATAGAAATCATTTAGAAGCAACAGAATTTCCCTTTGTTCCCCTTTCTAAAACCGTTTTTCCTCTAAGCAAACATCAGCAGAAAGTAGTGTGCTTTCTTTTCCCTGTGATGCAGTTTGAGTCCACTTAATCCACTAGAGAGAAGTATACCCCTAAAGCATAGCCGTGAGAGGAAAAAGATGAATCAACGATGTAGAAGAAAACTATTCTCTCTTCTAAAACTTCATCTTTCCTATTTAACATCTTCATAGAGTCTTCATTTATACTTAATATCTTTCTTAGCATGGAATGGAGCTCACCACTGAAATCAGGGAATGAAATTAATAAGGACCCGATATAGAGTCAAATTCTTTACAATGACCTACAAATCTAATGTGGTAATAACCCCCTTACTTCTTGTGCACATTTTCTACTACTTATCCCTTCTTTTAGTCTGTTCTAGACTCACTGTCTTCCTTGCTGCCTTTTGAACACACCAGGTATGCCTTAGTTTAAACCTTTATTCTGTTTTTCCCCCTCTGCCAGGAACGCTAAGATATCCATCCCACTCATTTGCCAATGTTCAAGTCTGAGCTCAAATTTTAACTTTTCAGTGGGGTCCTTCTGTGACTACCCATTTGAAGTTGCAACTGAATCCTGCCCCTTAACTTACTCTCCTTTTCTTTTTCCATAATGTTTATTGAGTTCTAATATATGCTATGGTTTATCATTTTTATTGTTTGTGTGTCTCCCCTTGCTAGAATGTGAGCTCCGTTAGTCCCTAGATCTATATCTACTTTATTTAATTGATGTATCTAAACTCCAGAAATACTGAAAGTTTCATAGTAGGCTCTCAATATTTGTTGAATGGTGGAAGTAATGGATTGCTTTCCTTTGGGTCAAACAGCAAGTACTAACCAGATAACAAGCTAATTGTGATGTTCTAAAAGTCTTTCAGACAAGAATGAGAGGGTTGTTTATTTTAAGAAATCTAAAATGAGAACACAAAACATGGATTTCTCATGTATTGATACCATGGGAAAATACAGTGTTGGGGTTTTAACACTGACTCTACAGCATACAATCTCCACTTGCAGATTTCACTGGAAATTACTTAATAAACTAGCAAACTGGTAATCTTATAACATAGTTGTATTTATGCATATGACATATTAAAAGGGCATTAATTCAGTAGATGTGTACACATGATAAAATCCCTTGCTACAGGCTACACATTATTAATTATGGTGAGTGGGTCTGAGATGATGGGAAGATGAATATTCTGACTCCCTTGGTCTGAGATAAGGGAAAGGTTAATGCCAGTTACCCTGATGCCTGCCATAGTTGCCTCAACACAATGTGAGTTCCATGTTTGTTTGCCTCCTCTGCTTCTGAGATCTGTAAGCCAGATTTTATTCTCGGACTCCTTCAGGTGGCATGATCTGCTTCACACACTCTAAAACGTACAGCTTGCTCACTGGTCATCAAGCAATCTGTCTTGCTGAGGAAGGAGAATAGAATGCTTGTAGTCACCTTTTCTGTTTCGTATGAGTGTATGTACATGCAAGTGCCTGTGTCTTCCTTCCTGCCTTCTCTCCTTTAATTCTCTTCCTCTTTCCTTCTTCATTTTCTTCTCTATCTCTTCCTTCCTTTCCTTTCTCTCTCTGTCTCTGACTCTCTTTTTCTAGTCATAGAGTAACTTTTAGTTTCACTGGGACTTCTCTTTATAGTGACAAGATTCCTGATCCTATTTTTTGCCCAAACACTTATACCCTCTATACAACAAATATATATATATAATAATTCCATTTCTGCCTTGATATTTTAAAAAAGTGGTTAAAGAAATAGGATTCAAAAGTATGCATAATTGAATTAACCAGGAATGTTCAGAGAGTGGTAGACATGATATAGGGTAGAGTCTAAATACCGTGACCATCATGATGATGATTACAGTTGAAGTAGAGTATTTTAAAACGAGCTATATACTCTCTTACGTGCTTTGCCTGCAGTTCTCTAAACCTTATGAAAAATATGTTGAGTGAATTCTCCTTCATATGAGGAAACTGAGATAAGAAATGTTAAAATAAACTTGTCAAAATTATACAGCTAATGACAGATGAACTCAGGGTTTCAATCTAGGTCTGCCTGCCTCTAGAATCAAATCTGTAAATCACATTCCTTCTGATGGGAACTAAAATGATCAGAATAGCTCCTTGTCAGGGTATAAACTTGAGTAACTCTTGCGAGTCATGAAGATTTAGGTTAGTGGAGAGGACAAGAAGGAAATAGCAACTCTGGCTCAGTGACAGTAAATTTATCATCTCTGTAATATAGCATGATCGTGCAGCTTTCCCTTGGTTAGTAATTTTAAGGACTGGCACAGGAAGTTATTTGAAAGTTTGGCTATAAATAAATATCTCCACTTCAATATTTAGTGCTGCTCATCATGGATTGGAAGAGGAAGAATGAATTTGACAGATACTAGGTTTTTCAGGGTGATCCAAATGCTGGAAAACCCACATGATTATTGGAAAGGAAAAAAAAAAAAGGAAGGGGGTAGTTGATTCCTTTTTCTTGGCCCCAATGTATAAAAATAAAACAGAAAAATGAATTTACCTTGCCCAGCCAAATACATGAAATCTTATTTCAGTGCCTGAAGGATTCATCATTTTGTCAGCCCAGCTGCATTGCTATACGCTGTTTATAATCACAACCCATACTAGCAGAATTTTTGGTGGAGAAACTCGAAAAGCAATGCAAATTAATGGAAGATGCAGTCATGTGCAAAAAATAATAAGTTCAAAAGATGAGATATAAAGAGCTTATGAAAGATTAGACATAAAGTTTTGGGAGACAAACCCTGGCATTCCAGGAGACACTGGTTTGTTGGCATCAGTAACAATGTGAAGGCAGTGACTCAGATGGAACACTCGCAGGAAAACCAGCAACAGCAGCCCCAACCCAGGGCCATTCATGAGCACAGACTGTGCACTTCTTCTCTGCCACAGAAAATAAATCAATTTCAAGCTGGCTTTACATTCACTAAGATGGAGATTTTATTTAGATGTGTTAACAAATTGTGACATACCCTACCTGCATGCTATTGTTTTAAAGAGAAAAAGAAACCGTCTTCCTTGAAATAGATAGCTGGTACAAGCCACCAAACCATTATGCTTGGTTCATTCCAAAGTGAAAATAAAGAGAAAGTTCACGCCTTGCATCGTGGGTAACTGAGAACATACTGCAGTTGCATATCCCATCCCAAACACGTACATATCTTGAGTTTCTTGAAGGCAGAAAATGTCTTTGGCATTTATAGTGGGAATTGCAGTAGCCAAACACACTGGTGTATACATTGCAGGTCTTCCATGACGTGGAGTGAATTAAAATACTTCCTTTTGAAGAATGTAGACCTCACTGGCAGAAGTCAGTGATCTTTGACAGATTAAAAAAAAAAAAAAATCTTAGCTTTTAACACAGAGGAGAAAACTCTGAGAGAAACAGCAGCCCTTACCTTCTCAGCCAAGTAGCCATGCTTGGCAGAGTTGTTATTAATGCTTTTATATTATCAGTGAATATTGTGTTTTTTGAATGATGACATTTTCTCCTTGGCTTTTGTGCTCCAGATCTCATCCTATTTATGCAGTTTGCACCCCCTTGTTATCTTTAACAGTAAAGAATTCCTTTAGATTCACCAAAATGTCATGCAATTTGATTGGTTTTCTATTTGAAAATGGGGAAATGGAAATACTTGGCTTTCATAGCGGCCTTAGCAATCCTTTCAAGCAAGATTCTGACCTTGGTTCAATAATCCATTCAGAAGGTGGATAATAGATTCTGTAATGCAAAGCACGTAACCCAGCTACAATTTCACAGAACATTTTCCAATGTGAACACCCTTCCTTTGTGAAAACTCAGGAAATCCTTAAGTTCTTTGGTTTTATAATATTTTTAGATTATTCTGTGGTTGTGTCATGTGTTGTCTCTCAAATACCTTGAGGATAGAGATAATATAGAAAACACAAGAGGCAAAGGAGGAAAATGCATGTAGATAGCAGAAAAATATGCTAGTAAGAAAGTAATGAAGTAAAACTGTTAACTGAGTGACATAGGCCAAAGCATTCCCAGAGTATAATGTCCTCTGGAAAAAGTAATTATATATGGAGCTAACACAGACTATTTTGAGGAAAATGATTGGAATGACAGCCCTGTATACCCATAGGTCTCCCTCTCATGGATACTCTCAATGCGCAAAGATGTTCACATTACATTTCTATCTTGAATGTGTGAATTATCTTGCATCTTCAAAACTGCAAAATGGAGCAAATGAGTTACTACAAATATATTGTAAGATATGAAAGAATCGAAGACATATGGTACACTTCCTTTATGGCCTCACGCTTCCTAGCATAGTCTTGGGCATTTTATGGTACACTGGAAAACTGTAGTATTGAGAAATTCCTCCATTACCTTGTATTGTCCAGGTTAATAGACATTTTAATTAAACATTTACTGTGTAGTTATGTGTGTCTTGGGATTTCAATACAAATATATGCTCTTCAGATATGTTTGAGTTGAAAAACACTCTAGAGATAAATGAGTCCAGGGGGATAGGTGGTAGATATCACCACACATTCTCTAATTGATTTGTTGAGTTGCCAGGAGTACTGTATAGAAAAGGACTCTGGAGCTCTGTTAGGCTTAGGAAAGCAGAATTTTGAAAAAGTTTACTCATGTCTCCTAAGGACATAGAAGATAATACTTGGAGCCTTTGCCCCAGATATTTGATTCACATATTCCATTAAAAAAATTAAGATAAAATTCATGTAACATATACTTCACCATTTTAACTATTTTAAAGTGTACAATTAAGTGGTTTTTAGTATGTTTGCAATGCTGTGTAATCATCATCAGTATCTGATTTCAGAACATTATCATCATCCCTAAAGGAACCCCATGCCTCCCTATTCCTCCTCCCTTATCCCCATTCTCTGGAAACCACTAATCTACTTTCTATCTTAGTGGACTTGTTTATTCCAGATGTCTTGTATAACTGCCTCACCATATGTTAACTTTTGTGACACTATGTTAACTTTGTGTCTGGCTTCTCTCATTTAGCGTGATATATTTCTAAGATTCATCCATGTAGTAGCATGTATCAGTATTTAATTTCTACTTATGACTATGTAGTATACCATTGTATAGATAGATCACATTTGCTTGTCCATTCATTAGTTGCGTGATTCAATTTTATATGAATCAAGTAATATTCTTTGAAAAAATCATCTTTTTTGTGATTATAATTGTAACTTTTGTAATTATTTTATTAGTGTACTTTTTCTTTGATATTAGTTGCTTTGACATTCATATTTAACCCCTGATTTTTCACAGTAATGGAAAAGAACTTTCACATGAATCACCCCAAATTTCTTTTTAAAAATTAGATGAACACATGAATTAACCTCAGAGTCACTACATATCTTTTTATCCCCTGTTTGAGCTATGTTCAGAATTTGACGTTAATGGATAAAAAAGTGAAACTAAGGTTAAGTCTTTTCAGACAAAGAGATAACAAATGAATATCCAGTTAATATGAAACAGAAATCATCTATTGTTAGAAATATCTTGTTTATCTTAATATTTAGGAACTTAGCGCCATGGCCTAATGGAAATAATACAGATTTTGTCTGTCTGACATGGGTTTGAATGCTAGTTCCACTTTTTCTTAATTATGTATTGCTTGGCATGTTATTTTAAGTTCCTCATCTGTAAAATGTGGATAATAATAATCTCCCAAACAGTGGCAGAGCAAAGATGAAAGGAGTTAGTATATGTCAAGTAACTAGTACATGGCATACAGAAGCTCAAGAAATACTAATTCTCTTCCTTTTGCAAACATTGCTTCTGCTTCATAATTAATACTCTAGTGTTATCTGAATAAACTGCATAGTCATTCCCTCCCTGCCTTTAATGCATGCTATTTCATTTCATTAGGAAAGCCTTCTTCTGTTTTCCATTGCTTTTCACTGTTACTTATTTTTTAATCTTCAGGGGAAAAAAACCCAACAAAAACAAAAGCTTTCATTACTTCTAGAGTTATTAGCATATTTCTTATCTGACTTCCCATACTCCTTGTGTTTATTTAGGCCAGGACACTTATCAGAATTCATAGTGAAGTCTGATGCTTTTTTTTTTTTTTTAGCCACTTGAATATTCGTATTTAACTACTGTAAGCCCCACCAAACTGTAAGCTCTTTGGGGAAGGGAACACATTAAGTTCGAAACTATGAAGACTCTAATGTTCCTCTACTTGTGATTTTCAAGCTAACAATTTACCTGTCATAGTGTGTAGTATATGCATGTATGTGTCAGGTATATATGCATACATATGATATAGATATGTACATACACATATATGTATACATTTTGTATACACCTACAAGAGACTTCTGGATCAAAGAACATCTCATTTACTCACAGAGCATCTTGTGTCACCTGTCACTTCCCCATCCCCAATTTCCTGTGTGCCATGTACTAGTTACTTTACAGATGAACCTCAGGAGGAGAGGAGTTCCTAAACTATAAAACTTAGTAGCTTACTTAGGGCACTGGCACATCTACCTGTCCTCTCCTCCTTTGCCTTGGAACATAAAGCCTCCCTGGGAAGAGAGAACTTTTCTGTCATGGGAGGAAGCAAATCACTCCAGGAGGGATATGAATTTAAGTCCCTCCAGAGCAATATATTATCTCTAACTTCAAAAGCATGTTTGTTGCTCACTCATAAAACCCAAACTCTGTAGAAATATGAAACTGGTCATGCAGCATTGTCTCTCAGCATAACTGTCTCTGAAATTTGCATCTCCATTTCCCAAGTGCTTGTTAGAGGAATGAACTACTTTATGTTGTTTTCTTACTCCATGATTGTCTGTTTCTCAGGTATTCTAACTGATCTTTAAGAATTCCTCTTGTGAATAATTTCGCTCCCTACTAGAGTGTAAAGCCCTTGTAAGCATGAGCTGTACCTTATAGTTCTTGGAATTCATCGTGTTAATAATAGTGCAGGATGCAAGGAAGTTACCCAGTAATATCCAGTGGCTGTCCAGTTTCTCCAGTAAGTCAACGTAAGGAGGGGAAAAAAAATCTAAGTTTTGATATTTTAATTTATATGATTTGATAATATGTTCTTGGAAGGGACATAACTAGAACTTTCTTATTTTTATATTCATCTACGTGGTGTGTCAAAGCATCTCTGTGATATAATGCAGATGTCTATCTAAATAGGAGTTTGGTTTCAATATTTATAGTTCATGATTTTTCGAAGATGTTTTAAAACAGCAGCTCCCATTGAGTTAACACTCATTCTGTGCCTGGCCCTTTGACAGGCACCTTGCATACACTTTCTCACTTTTTGTCTTTGTCTCCCTGAAAACATGCATTGAGTACAGTAAAATGGTTGTTGAAGTTTTTTTTTTTTTTTTTTTTTTGAATCTACTCCAGATGATTAATTAGGCAGCCTTACTAGAAGACAGTTTAGGTACTTCATTCTTTTCTTATATATGAACTTACTGGCTTAAAGAAGATACAGTTCCTTATGCTACTGAGTATATTTACAGCTTGAAAATAGTGCCACACGAATCTGTAATTGCTGTATGTGAAGGATAGTGGGGTAGTTTGCCATTATCAACTACAGTGCCATGTAGTTTTTTCCAGGCACAATATAAAAAACTCTTTCCTATTCCAGAACAAGATGCATGATACTAAAATTCTGGAAACCAATATGTCTAGACATTGTGTTCTAGTCCAATGTATAGTGAGAGGTACAGGAATATAAACAGCTTGGTATGTGAGCCCTTGATTGCTTTTGCTTCTTGTCTCCTTCAAGATATGATTGATATTTGCAAGTGTGGTTGTTTTTCACTCCTCAGTGCCTGTTCTCGTCAAAGGTTGAGGTTCCAGACAGTATTGAATAGTTTTTGCTGAGATTTGTGATTGTTGTTGCTGTTCTCTATTAGTTTCACTGACACCAAGGTTTTTTTTTTCACTGATTTATTTCTCTCTTGGGAGATGCTATGTTACTTTTAAAATAGATCATAGTAGGAAATCTTTGGGACACAATTAAAATAAACTGCTCTAGTAAATGCAAAAGTTACTGTGTTTGATGATTATGATAGATCAAGATGACAGAAAATTATTTGACATCCCTCCTATCAAAAGACAAGACTTAATACTCCTCTCCTTGCATCTCCCCTTGCCTTAGTGATTTGGCCAGTAGAGTGTGCTGGAAGTGACATTATGTGCTTTCCAAGTTAGGTCAGAGGAATTGTGCAGCCCCAAAGAAAGCTGCAGTGTTGGTCATTTAATATGCCAAGAAATTTATTTCATAATTTCTTATAGGAAAAATATTTCAATTTTAATTCAAGAGTAGACTTGAAATAATTGCTCTAAAGTAAAAGAAAAAGAACTATGCTATAAAAACCTTACGCTCACTATTCCACCTCAGCTGTCATATGGCCTTTCTCTGATACTCAGATCACTATAAAATATATCTCTATGAAATATGAAAAAATTGAATTGAAAGATGGTAGAAGAATATACATTGTAGCTCTTTTTAGGAAAACAAAATTCGATACATACTCTGGAAGAGGATTCATCTCAAAAACAACAAATAACCCAAAAGTGGCCTCATTTTTACAAAAAAGATACATGCTTCAACTTCAGTGGTATCAGTATATGTGCTAGGATTTTGTTTTGATCATTGATAAGATTATTTTGCTAGGATCTCTTTGCAATATTATCTTTTTTGTAAAGAAGATTCCTTACCAAAAACCATATTGTGTGAGAAAACAAAGACTAAGAAAAGCTAAACATTTTGCAAAGTTCAAATAGCACAGTTCAAATTGGATTCAAAATTCAGTCCAATTTATCTAATTTAAGAAGACATCTTTTCATTACATCTTGAAGCTTCAATAATAATTATCAACTAATTTGTTAACTACTACAATTTCTGTTTTCACTGATTACAAATTGAAACCAATTTAAAAACATTAACTTTGAAAGTCATAGTGTTATTTATTGATGAACTACAGACATTTATGGTAGTTACAGCACAAGGTTGGGAAAAAAATTCTGTGGGTGATCAAACCTGCAATTTTTTAAACCCTGAATCCTCTTAGTAATCTATGTAAGTTAAAATTGTGTAGTGATGAAATAAATTTATTATTCACTGTTAAAAACAGAAATGTATCCTAAAAAAAATTTATACCACTTATATATGGAATCTAAAAGAATGATGCAAATTAACTTATTTACGAAACAGAAATAGACTCACAGACATAGGAAACAAAAGTGTGGTTACCAAAGGGGAAGCAGGGGAGGCATAAATTAGTAATTTCGGATTAACAAATACATACAACTATATATAAAATAGGTAAACAACAAGGTCCTACTATATAGCACAGGGGACTGTATTTAATATTTTGTAATAATAATGTGAAAGAATCTGAAAAAGAAAAAAAATATATATATACATATATATATAAAACTGAATCACTTTGCTATATACCTGAAACACTGTAACTCAACTATACTTCAATTTAAAAAAAAATGCCACAAAGAGAAAGGGAGATTAGAAAAAGTAGGCTCTACTGCTTTCACTTTCAGTGTTAAGAGATTTAAGTTTCATGTAGCATAAATTAGACCAAAGATAATTGATACTTATATTCAAAGCAGTCTGGTTTCTGAGAGAAAAATGTGGATTAATAAAATTCCTGGAGCTACTTAACTTAGGCTTTAATTAAACATTGCAGGTTAGAGGACGGGACTGAGAAAATAAAAAAAAAAGGAAACTAATATACAGCAGTATATTCATACACTTTGAGCAAGTAAGATTTATTCCTGGGATACAAGAATGCAGTAATATATGCAAATCAGTAAATATGATGCACCACATTAAGCAAATTAATGATAAAATCATATGATCATCTCAAAGATGGAGAAAAATTTTTGACAAATTCAACATCCATTCATGATAAAAACTCTTGACAAATTGAATACAGAAGGAATATACCTAAACATATAATAAAGGCCATATATGACCAGCTTATAGGTAACATCATATTAAATAGTAAAAGGTTGAAAGCTTTTCCTCTAAAATCAGAAATAAGAGAAGGGTGCCCACTATCACCCTCCTGTTCAACACTGTGCAGGAAGTCCTACTGCACAAGATCCTAGCATTAATCAGAACATCAGAGAACACTCATTTGTCCCTCTAAAAATATACTGCTTCTCAGCCACCAGTATTACCTTTAATAAAAGTTATTAAATGAAAAATAAATTGCAGACCACTTTCATTCATGAAACCCCAACACAGAAATCCTTAACTAAATGTAAGCAAATCAAATCAAGCAAGACTCAGCAATATATACAAAGAATATTCATGAACAAATGAGTCTATCCCATGGAACAGCAACAACAAATGTGTTAATGTTCAAATATCAAAGTAACTCACCTTATTAAAATTATATGTGTATATATTATAATAATCATAATAGACATAATTTTAATTACTTTGAGGTGTGTGTGTATGTATATATATATATATATATATACACATATATATATATATATGAAAGGTCTATATAGAATTTCAATATTTGTATAGAAAGTCTTTGATAAAATTCACTCTCCTTTAATGATAAACTCTGTAACCAACAAATAAATGGGAACATCTTCAACCTGATAATGAGTATCTATGGAAAATCTTTAACATCATACTTATTGAAAGACAGTTTTTGTCTAAGTTTGAGAATATAGCAATATTTTCTCTCATCACTTTTATTCAACATTTTAGCAGAGGTCCTAGTCATTTCACTAAATCTAGAAAAATAAAAGGTATACAGATTGAAATGAAATGTAACTATTTATAGATAATACTGTCATTAAGGAAACTATCAAATATATACTAGAACTAGTAGGTTTTAGCATAGTTGCAGAATTCAAAGTCAATATACAAAAATCAATTATATATCTGTATACTATCATTGGTTAATCATAAATAGAGATTGAAATATCCTCCATAACATTAAAAAAAAAATGAAGTTCTTCAGGATAAATGTAAAAAAAAAAAAAAAAAAAAAGATGTCCAAGATCTTTACACTGAAAATACAAACTTTTGCTTGGTTAATTGCAGATTTATGCCATGCTCAATGTGGAAACATAAATGTTATAAAAATATTCGGGAGAAACAATGTACATTCATACAATGGAATATTATTCAGTGGTTAAAAGAAAGGAGCTATCAAGCCATGAGTAAACATGGAAGAACTTTTACTTGCATATTGCTATGTAAAAGAAGCCAATCTGAAAAGGTTGACCTGAAAATTAAAAAGGTTCTGTAGAGTTCCAAATATATGACATTCTGGAAAAGGCAAAACATTAGGGGTTTTGGGGATCTTCTAACAAATTCCCTCTTTTGACTAAGCCAAAAAATAAATAAATTTGGTATAGAAGTATAAAAAGCATTTACAAGTCATTTAACTCAGTTTTACTTATTTTATTTTCGTTATTTTTCAGGTGAAAGTAGAAAAGTACACTAGAGAGAGACTTGATTTGGGGACTGAACAGAAAGAACAAAAATACAGACTTCAATTAAATATAAAAATAAGTGTTCTTTTACTCAGAAGAATCTAGTGAGGGAAATTCTTATCAAGGCAGCAGGTATCTGAACAGGACATGGGTGACATCCTGTGAAAGCGGCAAAGACCACAACCTATATTTGTTTGTTTTCCGGAGATTTAAATAACTAGTGAAATATGCCAGTGCTATGCTAAGAGGGAGCAATTATTAGAATTTTGTATCAACCACACATTCAGAATTTCCAAGTTGTCAGCAAAATCATGTGCAAATTTTCAGCAGGCCAAAATTAGCAGACTCGTTGCAGATAAGCAAATAAATTCTACACAGCATTAAAGTCTCACTAAGTAAGAAACCCAAGTTAAGACTTTGGACTTTGGAAAACAAACCCAAGGGTATATTTCTTTTTTAAACTACAATCTGTTTCAGCCACTCTCTTAATGGCCTTAATTATCCCTGCATGTGTTTACATGTTTGGTTATTTATAAGATAATTAGATTCAGTTTTGAGTATGTAAAGCAATACATTTCTTCCAAGGCTCAAACTATTTTTAAATTATTCTTTGCCTTTTGCTGGTTGCCTTTGATCTTAGTGGATTCACTATAGAATGTTTTATTTTTTTAACTTTTTTTTTTCAAGTTACAACCTCAGCTCATGTTCTTATAAATATTATAATTTTAGTTATTTCACATACGATAATGTAGGATTAACTAACTGCATAAGGGTGCAATGCTGGTCTTAAAGTTTAGAGAACGTGCTTTGGAATTTTGTTTCTAATCTGCAAAAGGCAAAGTCACATCCAACTTGATAGGTCACAACATTTGTAATTCTCCTGTTGTCCCTACCTCACCCAGTACCATAATTTCTCATCCCTTCAGTCCATCCTTCCTACTAGAGTATAATATGAGATTTGATAAAGCTCATGTGCTACAAAGGCTATTGAATGAGCATTGTCTATATGCCAGAAAAACAAGCAGACAAGCATGTTGTCCATTATGAGACTTCCAGTATATTTTTCTCCTAGGGATCTTGTTAAAATTCAGATTCAGTAAGCTTGGCATATGGTCTGGTATTCTGCATTAGTAACAAGCCCCCAAGGAGTAATAATGCTTCTGGTCTGATCAGGAACCACATTGTGAGTCACAAGATTCTAGGAAAGTGAGAAAGGGAAAGGATAGAAAACAAAATAAGTGAAATAAATTTTTCCAGAGAGTTTTAAGTGTTATGGAGAAAAACACAAAAAAGGAAATGACTATAGAATTTCTGGAGTAGGGTTCCGATTTTAAATAGGGTTATCAGGAAAGTCTTCACTAAGAAGGTGATAATATTTGAGTAAAATCCTGAAAGTCTTGGGTAGTAAAGCAAGCAGATATCTGGGGAAAGCATTCCAGACAGAAGAGATGAAAAATAAAATGAAAAGTGCTTTGTTGAAGCGCTGCAAGGTATAATGTGGCACAGGTAGAATGAGCACCAGAAAGAGCCTCGGAGAAGAGGTCGGAGAGTTAACGAGAAGCCAGATAGTGGTGTTTTGTAGACCTTTTAGTAATGACTTTGATTTTTATTCTGAGTGGTATAGTGTACTTTGAGGATCATTCTTACTACTCTTTTGAGAATTACACAGGTTAAATGCAGAAGCAGTGAGGTCAGTTGGGAGACTACTGTAGTAAGCAAGAAGAAGATGGTGGTGGTCTGTGTGAAATGTTAGCTGTGAATGTGATGAGTCATAGGTATATTTTGATGGTAAAAATGTCACTGATGAACTAATGTAGTAATTTGGGGGAAAACAGTAGTTAAAAATGATTCAGAATACTTTGACCTAAGCAACTGGAAAGGAGATGCCATTATATGAGCAGGGAAGATCAAGTGCACTATAGAATTAGGGAAGAGATTAAGAGTTCAGTTTTAGAAATGTTAATATTGAGATGGCTGTTACACATTTAAGTTGATTTGTTGAGTAAGCAACTGGATATACGAGTTGAAGTTTAGGCTAGAGATATACATCCTCATTAATCTATATATATGGAATTTGAAGACAAGAGCCTGGATAAGATCACTATTAAAGTTAGTATATGTGAAAGTGTTCCATTAATTAAATCTTAAGAAATTCCATCGTTAAGGTATCAGAAAGATGAGAAGGACCAGTAAAAGAAAATGAAGAGAAGTGATACTACTAGGAAAAAAAAATCAAGGAGAACTTGGTGGCTTGGAAGCCAAAAAGTCAGTGTTTCAAGAAGGATAAAAGGATTAATTGAGTAATTAACTAATGATGAGATTATGATCAGATACAGCAAAGTAGAACACAGGATCTTGAGAACTGTTATTTTGATGGAGCAGTTGTCTTGATTAAAATGGGTTAAAGATAGAATGGAAGAAGACAATATAGTCAGCTCTTTGAGGAAGGTGAGGCTTTTGTGTGTCATAAAGAGATATATAGGGTAAGAGGGGAGTTAATCAAGGATGCAGGAAACAACGTCCAATTTGTATGCTAAGCAAAGAACAAATAGGTGAGAACTGATGATATAGGCAAAAGAAGGTGTACTTACTGAGCAATACCCTTTCATAGGCAAGAGGGCATGGGATCCAGTGCACAAATGATGTGACTGGCTTTGCTGGAACCAGACTGGAACACAAAATGTTAACCTACAACAGAAGATTAGGCAGAAGACATGGATAAAGGTGCAAGTCTGGGAGTAGATGTGGAAGCAAGGTGACAAGCACAGAATGAGGATAGAAGAGTGGTATTAGAGGTATCTGGAGAGAGAAGTATGTGAGCAGTAACGCCTAGCAGACCAGTGGAGTTCAAGAATTAGGAAAATATAGGGTAATTATGTAAAGAAATTGTGGGCCTACTGGACTTTGGAGATCAAGAATATAAAGCCAAACCAGAAGATAACGTTTGTGTGTTTTCCCCAGATATGTTACACGAATTAGGGAAGCCCTAATTCTGCCTTGGCTTTACTTTAATGTCTCAGAAGAAGTCACGGGCTCAGGAGACAGTGACTAATGTAACAGTACCTCATTCTATTACTGCATAGGCTTGCTGCATAAATCCCAGGGCAGAACTCTGTAGCAGTACAGATTGAGCAGGCCTAAAATTCTAAGTACACTTTTTATAGTCCTAAATCTGTATCCGAATAGTACTAACTTATTATCCTCTGACTGATCTCTTGCTACAAGGTCCGAAGCAATGAATACTTTCACATGGGTATGTGCTAAAATGAGAGGAGAGAATGAGTTGCCATAGGCAGCCAAGCATGTTCAAAAAGCAAGGCTTAGTTCAGTTTACAATTTCAGTCCCAAGAGGAGTAAGATTGTTAGAGAGCAAAACGGCAGGGCTTTTTCTCATACTTGTAAGTGCCAAGGGACATTTTACTGATCCTAGTTAGTGGAAGGAAGACATGGAAAAGAGATAAATAGCAAGGAATCAAGAAGATTCTGGTTATCTTTCTTATAGTGTATTTTTTTTTTATATTCCTACCACTTCAGCCACATGTAGAAGGAAACTAAAGTTGCTTACATATTGTTCAATTTTTCATTACACTTCTAGCACACTAAATAATGTCTAACAGATACGGCATGTGGGTGTCCTATAAGCTGAACAGTTTGGTTATTTTTCCCATCCAGAGTCTCTCACTTGTTTTTCTATTTCAAACTCTGCTTTTAACCCAGAGCGTGACATGCATGTCAAGACATGGACCCAGTGCTTACTGTGCCTGTTGTTTAAAGCCCTTCGGGGACACAAGTGTGGACCTGCAAACTGTATGCCTCCCTTTATACCTTGTCTGTGAGTCCTGTCTCTTTAGATCATGGCTTATCATCCTTTTCCAAATCACTACTTGTCCCCCAGATCTAACAACATACTGGGTTTCTGTGGTTCTGACTCTGGACTTTTATTCTTTAACCTTCTTTAACCCACTTTTGTATTCATCCTTCCTTTACTTCTGGCTCAACTAGTTCAGTTATAGCACATAGGATCTGGGCTCTGTAGCAGTACACCAGGCCATTATCCCTTCTAGATCTTCCCATATACATCATACAAAGAGAAATCAGACATCTATAAAATATACTGAAAAATTAAGCATATAAGTTACCACTTCAACTTGCTTTAACTCCCATCCAGTAGGTTGGCAGGTTCTGTCTTTTCACCCTCTGCAGTAGCTCTTGTAGCAATTCCCTCCTATCAAAACACCCAGTGTCGCAGTGCTGGCACTGAGCATTCACTGCCATGGACTGTGGAGCTGACCTCTTACGTAGTATCCTCACCTTCAACTTTACCCCCTGTTGAGCCACTGATACGAAAAGCTGTCAGACTACTCTTCCTAAAGTAGTGCTTTTTTCCATTGGCTCTCGACTCAATAAATGTATGTTATAACACAAATAACACAAATATGTTATATTATAGAAAATACAGAAAATGTCTTTGAATTTGCATTCAGAATATTTCACCATCTTTTCCCATCCTTCCTTTCTAGTAGTCTTCACTTATTAAATTAATGGCTCAGTAGCACTGAACTTCATTCTAAATATAAATTTTATTTTCCTTTATTATTAAATCTTCTGGCACTAATATTCAGAATACTCTACACTCTATCTACTTCCAAAAATCCCATCTCATTCTTCTATAATACTTTCTATGAGAATATCACATATACGAATTGGTTAATGAATGATGGAATTAAACCTTTTCCTCTTTGTCAACCCAAACCTTTTTGTTTCTCTGTTATAAAAATTATCAAATCTTATCTTGAATTTTCCATAGGTATATACATAATATTGCATCTACAATATTGCAAGTTATTGAATGCCAGAAAAGTTTAATCATTTATATTTGTAAGCCTTTTAGAATTTAGCATTATTTGGCAAGTTAGGAAATTATATAAAATTATTATCAATTCAAAAATCATTAATAGCCTGTTTTCAATGTGATGATGTAAATACTATGAATTAGCTAGAAAACCAGACAAATTTCATGAAGCAGTTGTGTGTGTGTATTGACAACAGACAGTACAGTTATCCCAGAGGTTATCCCTGAGAGAGTGGGAACAAGAATCATATTATCCAGCATTGCTCTATTTTTCTAGAAGTTAAAATAGAATGTCTGAAATAAAAAATTCACTAAATGACACTTAGATTAGACTACAGAAAAAAGATCAGTAAATTTGAAGACAGCGATAGAAACAATGTTTTACCTGATTTGCAGTTTAAAAAAAATACTGGGGTTAGTAAGGACAGAGAAATATTTGAGTAAATAATGGGCAAAGAAAATCCATCTGTTACGAATAATGTTAAACCATGGATCTAAGAAACTCAGTTAATCCAACCAGAATAAAGAGACAAACCACAAAATATAAATCTCACAACTGAAATTTTAAATCGATAATAGAAAAAAATTTATAGTGGCAGTTGAAACAATGTAGACTATGAACACTTAAACCAAAATAAGAATAGAAAAAAATAGAATCTAAAACACATCAATACATCCTCTCTAACAAAATGAGAGAAAACATAATCTACTTTGAATTCTATATCAAGTGAAAATACTTTTCTAAATTAACAGCAAAACAATTTATATTCCAACAACAAAAGCTAAGAGAATTTTCACGAACACATCTGTAATAGAAGACATGTTAAATAACCAACCAACAAAGAAAACCTGATGGTGTTCAACTGAAAGAAAGTAAGTCCAGGCATAAAACTGAATCTACACAAAGAATGTAGAAATGCCTTTAAAAAGTGATTCTGCAACTTTGTGATTTTTTTAAAAGTCATGTTTCAGTGTTTAAAACTCAAATTTGCTAGGACTTTCTCATGCCAGGATCCTTTGACAGAATACATAGTGTGTCACCTCGTCTTAGTGTTGGTAGCTAAGCATTTGTTTGGTGCAAATTCACTACTGACAAAGTCACCGCAAACACCAGGAGTCCAGGGCAGCTGTGCCAATCATCACACCATGGCTACAGGAAAGGGAGAGGAGGGAGTAGACATAATGACGGGCTGCGATAAATTGTATACAAATCTATATATTTGTTAAAATTCACTGAATTGTATACTCAAAATGAATGCACTCATTGTGTGTAAATTACACCTCAATAGTGTTAAAAATAATAATGGTAATATTATAAAAATAATACCCTATTCTTTCTCAAAGAGCTGAGGGATGCAAAAAGAAATGTATTTTAGGATAGAAATTGAAGCTGGTGTTGTGGTTGATCTTACTCTTTCTGAACCAATTTTCTCTTGTCTTGTTGGCTCAAATGATCTAGCTGACCTATGAATCAAATGCTAATCTTTAGTCATTTAATATCCTTTGGTGTTCTCCTACATGATAATTAGGTTTCTCAATATCATAACCTCAGACTTTTCCTCTATTCCAGCATGCCTCCATGTACTTCTACAATGCAGAGTTATGTGTTCTTCCTTAAATACCACTGCTTTCAACTGCATTGTGAGACATGCTTCTTCTTAAACATACCTTAGATTCCTCATCTGTGTTTTAGGACCAACTTCTTGTTCTACAAATTTGGCAACATCCTCTGGATTTGCTGCTCCCTTTGTATGTCAATCTCAGATTTCCCACAGCTCACTAGAAATAACCATTTCCTAGTAAAATGTAAAATTTTTGGTTGCTCATTTGCTTGTCTCCTTCCTTCACAGACCCTGACCTTTATGCTTGTCTCCCGAGTACTTAACATGCTCATTCATGATAAAAAGCACAGACAACCCATTTAACAAAGTGTTCTTTAAAAAAGCATAGTTATCTAGGTTAGCAACTCTGGGCACCAGAATCTTGATAGACATGTAAGCTTAATTTGCCTAGATATATACATCTAATAATACCTAAGGAAGTTTATATATCTTGATATTTATGTTGGTACCAACTGAATTTGTAAAAATCATTGATTATGATTTCGGCATGAGATTACATGCAAAACATTCTCAATGATAAAGTTGATGATTTCAAAGATACCACCATAAGAAGGGATCTAAAAGACCTTTATGACCTCATTGCCAGTTCTAGTAAAGTCTGTGTTGGCCATAGACAGTGATTTGTGTTCTGGAATACTCTGAAGTTGGCTTTGCATTGTACTTCTCTCTGTAATTTTCTTCGGTATCCCATGGGTTCTTCCATAAAGTTGATTCTGGGTTAGATTTTTTTTTTCCCATTTTAGGACACCTACAGAATATTAAAACTCATAAAAACTCTTTACAGAATTAAAAAAAAAAAAAAAAAAAAGACCGCACAGCTAAAAATTGTTTTTAAGAACTCGGTCTTAAATAAATGACTTGTAAGTAGGTATGTGGAATGCCAGCTCTATTTTCTATTCTTTTGTTTGTTTTTTCCTCTCTGGTTCATCAAGAGTGGATTCAAGATCTCTCATCTGAGCAACTTTTCCTGCAATGTTTGTCCCTGTATATTACCTATCATGATCATATACTACATCAGGGAGTAGGAGGGCTATCTGAAAGGCTGCTTCCTCCTTCTTCTGAAAAGATTGTCTCTATGGCTCCTTCTTCCCAACTTGCAAATTGATCACAGACTTTTTTATGTGGTGGAAACATCTGTAAATTGTCCTGCATCATATCAGCTGGGTCTTTTTATTGATCAAAACCTACATCCTTCCCTGAAGCTGATATGTCTGGGGCTTGCTTGGGACATATGAGTCAGTCATAAATTAGAGGGAGAGCTTTCTGTACTCTCCTAAGGCATTTTTTTTTTTTCTTATTTAAAACTCCTTCAGTGAATCTGAGCTGGTAAGCTTCTCCCTAGAGGCACAAAGTACATCTTGAGTTTTCCACATAATTCTAAATTTCTAGGGTTTTTCTCTTTACAACAGTGACAACTCATTAAACAGACCAAAAAATTAAAGTGAGCTTATTGTTTGTCTGATTGTAAAACTTTTCAACCATAAGAATTCACACACAGTTCCTATTTTTAAAAAAATCATTTTTTATAATGTGTTTTAATTTGGAATTCAGAAACACTGGTCATCATATCTAGAGGATATATTCTCCAGTATACTAACACATCAAAATGAGGTTAATATTCTTGAGCACTTGCTTTCTGATGAAAGCACAGTACTGCAATTCATTCTTAAATTTCAAGACTGGTTTGGTTGCCAAGATATACAGGATTATTCCTCGAGCATAGAAGATACTCTGTTAGTGCTAATTGTAATTAAAATTAAAAAATGACTGTTCTTTCTGTTTCATAATGTCAAAGAGAGGTGGCATTGATTCACTGCCTAGACAGCATTGGCAAACAAACGGTATAAGGACACTGCCGTATGATTTTAATTAGATGAGTCACACCAAATTTCCTGTAATTCAGGGGGCAAAGTCTTTGCTCCCTTGGGAGATGTACTGTATAAAGACTTGGTTAAGTGGCAGCATGAAATTCCACTGGGCTGGAGCTTATGCTCATGTGTTAATGTGATAGGAATGCCATGACAAAGTACCACAGATGGTTGGCTGAACAACAGAAATTTATTTTCTCAAGAAATTTATTCATTTCCTTATTTTGGAAGCCCCGGATCACGGTGTCAGCGGGGCTGTTTCCTCTGAGGACCTTTCTCCTCGGCTTGGAGGTGGCTGTCTTCGCTCTGTCTTCACATGGTCTTTCCTCTGTGCATGTCTGTGTCCTGATCTCTCTATATCAGTCATGTAGGATCAGAGCCTACTCATCTGGCTTAATTTTGCCATAATTACTTGTTTAAAGGCCCTATCTTCAAATACACTGGCGTGATGAGGTATTAGGAAATAGACTTCAAGAGATGTATTTTGTACAGGCACAATTCAGCCCGTATCAGTCAGTCCTATCTGGGGTCACTTCTCTTGCCTAGCAGTTGAGCTAAGGGACTTCTCTGTCACCTAGCACCTCTGTGGCACCTCTTTTATAGCAATGACCTGTATAGTTCATAGCTTCATGAAACCTCAAATCTGTCTAAATTGTATCTGAGTGAGGCTTCTGTCACATAACATTTGACTTCTTGTCAAAAGGACCATTCCTGGGCAAGGTGAACTTCATCATCGGTTCTGCCACTTTCTTTCTAATGGAGAGACACGAGTTGGCTATCTAGGGAGCTATAACAGAATATCATAATGATGAAATGCTCTTCTGATTGTATCAGACATTTCTCTGACACCTAAGTTCCCATTAACACTCACAGGAAAAAAAAAAAAACTCTGTGAGTGCCGTTTAGATTGCCAGCAAAACTAAATCATGCTGTTACTCGTTTTTAATCATATGCTTAATTTATCCTATTAAATTTTTATAGGATGTGCACATCTCTAATACTATACTGTGATACATAGAAATACCTACAAAACAACTCTTTAAATAATGTTAGTGCCCTGTTATATTTGAAAATAATAATTGAGGAATAAAAACTTGATGTATCATTCAGAAATAGCAAGTGTTGATAAACGGGTATCTTCATTTTAATCCAGGCACGGGTTTGTTTCTACTTAGCAGGCATTAAACAAAAACAAAGTGGAATCAGTATTTAGATTCTTAGTAGTGTTTCCTTAAAATTGAAATAGCCCATAAAATGTGTTAAGATGCCAAAATATTTTCATAGATTTTGTTGACCTTCATAGCTGTAGGCCCGGAAGATACATTTGAAGAGGACCATCCTCGTTTGTATTTGGCCATTTAAGCCAAGAGTAGTAGTCGATTTCATCATTTACAGTCATTTTCTTTGCCATTTAATTACTTACTGTTCTTTGGTAATTACCTAAGAGCCTCATTATTTACCTATCATCTTGACAGGATTCTAAAGTGTGTGAGTATAGCTATGTGTCTTTGAGAAAATGCAGGCAACAGTCCATCCCAGAGTTGCCTAATCAAAGCTGGAATCACAACCCATATTCAGGAAATATTTGTAATATTGGACTTGAAAATTGGCTGTAATTGTCATCTCAAACTTCTAGGACAGTATTCCTCAACCTGAACGAGAAACCTCAAGAATTTCAGGAGATAAGAATGGAGTCACTGAATATACACCTTTACATAGCAACTCAGGAAAATGTTTTTTTCTTACTAAAGTTCAAGAATTTCATTACAGGATTTTATAATGCTAGGTGAGCCACATATCTGGACCCTGAAAGTTATTTCAGATACCCCTATACCTCATTATTACCCTAAATCCAATCAGTTACTAAATCTGAACAGTTATGTGCTCGTCACAAAATTACTGACCACCTTTCTTTTCCAGTTTCATTCATTGCCGTTGCCATAATTCAGGTTCTCCTGATTTTCACTTTGATTCTATAATAATGATCCCATTGGTCTGTGTCCGTCTCATCTAAAATTAAGATTTCTGAAATGACTAATAATGCATTAAAATAAGACTTATAGATAAGGTAGTAAATTGTGTTATACCAAGTTTTATTGAACTGTGAAGAATTAATGTGATCTAGATAAGTAGGGGGTAAGTGGAACGGAATTCTGGTTGAAAGGATAAGCAGGAATAAATACCTGTATGTGAGGAGGAATAGATACTTCAGTAGATGGTTGGGAAATAGCTTTATCCTGCATAAAATTGTTTTGATTTGCCAACTCATTTTTGGGAGACAGTATCAGAGGAATGGTTTAGTAACAATACAGTTCACACAGGGAATAATCACAAAAAAATTTTTGTCTGTCTACATTTCTTTCCAGCATAAAATCAATGATCTTTCTTAGTTATTCCCTCTGATGAGCTTCCTAAATTACAATAATATTAACAAAATAAAAACTGAAAGGATATTTTAAATATGCTATCAGTGAGAGTAAAAAAAATGTTGCTTACTACTATTAAATTCTCCATTAGCAAACCACCATTTTGAATTTGAAATTGGTGTTTGCTTTATGAGTTTATTATGAAATTTCTCTCATTTTAGATGCAAACTCAATTAGCTTGTTAATAAAATCTAAAAGAATGGTGAATTTCTTCAAATAATGTTCGTTGTTCCCTTTACACATCCATTAAATGCATCATACTTGGTTATGATACTTTTTTTTCTAAGTCCATTTGGCTTTCTGAAATAAATAATGGAAATAAATATACGTATATATATGTATAGTATATCTATCTTTCTATATTTATATATATAATTTCTGTCTGTCTATCTATCCATCTATCTATCTATCTAATCTCTACCTTTTCTTCTGCCATTATAGACTTTCATTCCTGGAATTTCTTATCTAGGAGAAAGGTATTTTCTTTAGAATTTTAAAGACAGTAGATATCATGTATGAAGACTTTAAGAACACTTTTAATGAATACTTGCATTTGTTTTGTGGAAAATGCAGAAGAGAATTGTGCTTTTGAAAGCCTGGGGCCATCAACAAGAAAATTTTGGAATGTTAAATAGACTTTTTTTTTGCCAAAAGAAGATTTTTATGAAGAGTAAAGCTGAAGAGGGAGGACTAGGGAAGAGCCTTGGGAAAAGACAGTGTAGGAATAGAAGTTTATAACTGAATTCATCAAGGTTTTCAAAGGAGAATATACAGAAAAATCAGATAAGGACTTCAGTAAAATTTAGTTCAACTTACAAAGTAAGTTTTATGTGTGTTTGTGTAGATAGATTGTAGAGTTTAGTTAAAAGCCTGCCCCTCTGTTCCAAAAAGCATTGAATTGATCATTCTCATCTTCATTTCACTGAATGCAGGAGATGAGGAAGTTTCTAATTCTGTTAACTTTTAATATGAAAAAAAGTAATGAAACGTGATTTTAAATTACATTGTTACTTAAGCTGTCTGTGGTAAGGAGAATTGTTTCCTTAGAAATCATATAACAAAACAAGTTTACTCTGGAATAAGCATTCTTAGTTTTTGAAACTATAACATTTTCAAAAGTATTTATAGATATCAAATAATTATTTCTGCTCTCACATCACCTAGAGTAGGTTGGGACTGTGAGGTAGGAAGTTTACAGAAAGTCCTTCTCTTTACCAGTTTCACTTTAACTTAATTGAATAAAAGTAGAAGGATTAAATGATCTGTAGGCCAATATTAAAATGCATATTACTGGTATAAAAATGGAGCAGGGGAAGGGCAGATGGTCACAGAAGATTGCTACCCTTGTTCAGACAGGATGATGGTACTGTGCCCCTGGAATGCCACAGCGTCATAGGCAAAATACTTGCTTTAGTTGTTAAAAATAGAGCACTGTTTAAAATTGAGAACTATTTATTATATTTAAAAACCTCCAAAGGGCTGTTAAAACTGTACATAGAATGTTCTGTTTCCCATGAGCATGTCATCCAAGTAGAGCCTGCCAGAGCTAAGCATCAAAGGAGAGTGAATATCACCAAAATAAATTATGCTGTTATCAAAATATGACACTAACTTAGCCTGTAATATTTGGGGAAAGGATTACATAAAGCAGGACCCAGTGAAATCACCTGGAAGCTGTGACAAGGTATCATCTATACAATTAGGTGCACCTTATTCATAAAGGTAACTCATCACTTGAAGTACCAGAATGTTATTTTGAGACCAAACCTATTTAGTAGTATTGAAATGATTAAGTGAGGAATCTGTTTGCAAGACTTGTTTATGACATTGCTTGCAGCACTCAGGTTTGGTCACAGATAGTGAGTTTGGATGACTCCTTCACCCTCAGGTTTTGTTCATGTGTCTCTTGTAAACATCCTCCCCTTCCCGCCACCTTCCACAGGTAAGAAGTGCACATCCTTATCCATGGAACCTGGGGCCTATGAATTCCAACATCTTGAGTGTGTCACATAGAAAACAACAAATGAGATACTGAAGTAACTCCAATTTAATTAATAAACATTCATTGAGCACTTACACTTTCTCGAGTACTTTGATAAACCTCTGGGATAATAAATGAATAAATGCTTCTTACCTTGAAGGAGCTCTGTATCTGGTTTGGGAAACACACTGTGCAAACAAATAAAATACAACCCAAAAACAGAACCAAGAGTGGGGTTCAGAAGCAGGTGGAAGTCTTTAGTGAGACTTGGCATGGGTGATTGTTTCAGGCTCAACTCACTTGAAGATATTTTACCTGAGTTTGTATTTAAAATAAAAATAGAAAATTTCCAAGAAATCAAGGAGAAATATGTTCCAAGATGAGGAGTCTCCATAAGCAAAAAAAAAAAAAAAAAAAAAAAAAAATCCTATCAGTCATAAGTACTAGATGAAAGAGAAAAGGGATAGAAAAATCCAGCTTCAGACTTTGATATTGTGTGAGTAATGGTGCGAAAAGATAGGGAGAATAAGAGGAGGAACAGTTATGGGAGGGGAAGGCAGAAAAATGGGTCACATAATGAGTTCCATTTAGGAATTAAACAAAGCAAAGGACATAGCCTGTATCATTCACTGTCATGGTAAGAAACAGATAGCATACTCAAATTTGGGAAATTTATGCACAATGAATAATAAAGGAACAATTTACAAAGGGGTGGGTAGGTTGTAGATAAGCTGCAAGCTACAGTAAGGTACAAAGGGGGTCCTAACAATAGATCATGGTCAGCACCAGTATGTGTGAAGCTGTTGTAGGAAAACAGGGCTTGAGAGGATGGCCATGTCCCAGGTCTCGGGCAAGTCCCTGGGAGATGTCCCACCAAGTGAGGGTCCCTGGCTTCACTCAGAAAATAATTCAAGAGTGAGCCATAGTTGAATAAAAGTAGATTTATTTAAGAGATGCACACTCCACAGACAAGAGTGCAGTCTCTCTTACTCAGAAAGGAGAGTGGCCTCGAGGTGGGAGGTTGTTAGTTTTTATGGGCTTGGTAACTTCTATGCTAGCAAGTGGGAGGATTATAACCAACTACTTTGAGGAAGGGGCAGGGATTCCTAGGAGTTGGGCCACCACCCACTTTTTGGCCTTTTATGGTTAGCCTCAGAACTGTCATGTCACCAGTGGGAGTGAAATTTAGTATACTAATACATTACAGTGAGTGTATAATGAAGCTCGAAGTCCAGTGGAAGTCAAATCTTCCACCATCTTGGGCCGCAAGTTCTACTGGGAATTGAATTTTCAATTGCTGTATCATTCCTTTAATGGTTATGTCCTGTCCCCTCACGTCGTGTCTCAAAGGCAGGCAGCAGTTATCTGATCGTGGAGTTAGATCTTTGTGGAGAGAATCATCTGAAAGGGTCTGTGGTCTTTGCTGAAAGGATGACCAAGCTTTCCCAGGCAGCCCTGCAGGAAGGAACTTGGGGAAGAAATATGCTGGCCTTGTTTCTTTTCTCTTTTCTCTCTATTGTTAATATTCTCCATTGGTCAAACACAAACAGAAGCCAGAAGACAAGGAATTATTGATATTTTCATATTGTTCAGCTAGCTTAGACACAGAATAGAGGAAAAAGTGGCTAGTGTTTATTTGGAGAGTCTAACAGGATTTCCGGTACATGGGTCAACTTCCTTCTTCAAGATTTGCTGTCTAAAATGGTTGAAGATAAATACTAAAATTTCCCAAGCCACTACTTTCCTCATAAAATGCATTTCTATGGCTTTTTAGTAATACTGGCAATAGGACAGTATGGAGGTTCCTTAAAAAACTAAAAATAGACTTACCATATGATCCAGCAATCCCACTCCTGGGCATATATCTGGAGAGGACTATGATTTGAAAAGACACATGCACCTCAGTGTTCACAGCAACACTGTTCACAGTGGCCAAGACATGGAAACAAACTAAATGTCCATCAACAGATGACTGGATTAAAAAATAATTACTCAACCATAGAAAAGAATGAAATAATGCCATCTGCAGTAACATGGATGGACCTAGAGATTATCATACTGTCAAGTAAGCCAGACACAGAAAGACATGATGATATCACTTACATGTAGAATCTAAAAAAAAAAAAAAGATACAAATTCTATTTACAAACCAAAAACAGACTCACAGACATAGAAAACAAACTATGGTTACCAAAAGGGGAAAGGGTTGGGGAGGGATAAGAGTTTGGGATTAACATACACATTACTATATATAAAATAGATAAGCAAGAACCTACTGTATAGCACAAGGAACTATATTAAATTTCTTGTAATAACATATTCAGAAAAGAATCTGAAAAGAAAAAAATATATATTTGTGGATATGTATAACTGAATCACTTTGCTATACACTTGAAAGTAACACTGTACATAAACTACACTTCAATAAACATTTTTAAAAATTAAAATACTGGCAGTTTGATACATATATCTTGATAAGTTATAAATATAAATATGTATATATATATAAATGTGTTTTGTTCACATATACAAAACCAACTCCCTGAAGTGTTAGGGTCAGTTTATCCTCTTCCAGTGAAATATTTGTTAGATTTGTTCCATCTATTCCAAGCTGTAACATACTTAATTTGCTATAAACACTCCATTTAATATGATGTAGGTAAAAAGTAATTATTGAAGTGGTTCTAATTTTCCAAGGAATATTAAAAGTAAAATGTCAAAAAAATTATGAAATTATCTTTTTAGGACCAGTCCCAGATAAAATGCACATAGGGCAGTTTGCCTGCCTACTATAAATGCCAAGTGTATGAAAATTATTTCCAAATATTGCCAGCAACCTAGTACCATAAGCACCTCTGTGACTTCTGATGCTGTGTACAAAAGAAGCAACCATTTGTCAGAATTTATATTCTCGAAAACTTTTGCCATGAAAATGCAATTTCACAAGATGACTCTGGGAACAAATATTAGGAAAATCTATGAACATAATGTTTATGAATCACTAAAGCATTTTGCCATTTCTTGAAGCTATAGTATGGTAATTGGTGTGGATTATTCTGTTTGGTACTACCCAGTAAATTTGTTTATAAAGGCTATAAAAGGCAAAAGAAATATGTTTTCCACAGAATGAACCACTTTTGAAAAGCTTATGTTTCTTATGAATACTTGCTAAGAATGGCAAGTCATTTCTCAATGGCTTAGAATGATATGAGAGAGCATGTTCAATTACTCCATAATAATATTAATACATTTTGCTGGAGCTTTAAGTATAGGCTTGATGGGCCTGAGGACACTGTGCCAAGAGGGAGTTGGCAAGAAAACTTACTTAAATATTGAAGGTTGAAATTTTGAATTGTTACAGATTTGTTGCATGTCCAAACTGTGCTGTTCCCTTTGGGTAGGATATTCGTGACAATTACGTTTTGAAAGGAATTACTAGATTTTTGATATCATAGAAAAATCTCAAGAAATAAATCCTGTACTACTTTAATTATGTAATAAACAGTATGGTATAATAAGAGATGTATTGAACTGAAATTGAAAAGGCTTTAAATTCTGATTCTGAAAACATGAAGGACTGTGACTTTGGAAAAGTCATATAATCTCTCTAGACTGCATTGCTGACCTATAAATTATTCCAGTTGGACATTGTTAAAAAATTATATCATCACTTTTACTTTTAATATTGATTAATATTGACGTTATAACTTGGTCCTGAAGAGACTGGTTCATACATTAAAATTGTAAAAACAAAACAAACAAACAAAAAAAAAAACCCCAAAAACAAAAAAAATAAGGAATGCAGTCCTTATTTTTAATTGTTTTTCTTGCAGTTATCTGGAAGTATTTCTTAGAGGCTATAAGTGAATTTCAACTCTTATGAGCAGAATATACAGTTCTTCTGAATACTATAAAATAAGATATGCTGAAATGTACCTATTAAGCTAATCAGAGAATCCTGGTTTAGTGGGATCTAGATAATTTGTTCCTAATTGCTAGTTTAAATAGTTGCTTCACAAATACCCCCATGGATGTGTTAAAACAAAGAGATTCCTAAGCCTTAACTCAGGACAGAATCAGTCATGTGTGATGCAATCAGAAATGTTTAAGTATAATTGCTACCCCAAGTAATTCTGATGCACAGACATGTAGAGGATCATCTTTCTAGACCACCACTACCACTGCCACCCTGCCACCACCATCATCACCACCACCACTAATATTGTACATTGGAATAGCCTCAATAGCAGTGATTTATTTGGGGAGGCCCGGATACTCTTTAGAATCTAGACACTAAATGTAGCAAATACTAATGCTACTACTACTATTACTAATAGTAACTAATAAATAGTCGGGGATATTGCAGATCAAAGTTTTGTTGGTCCCTGAGGCTGCCTTGTCCATCAAAGTCCTAACCCCTTGATGAGCATTAAACAAAAATTAACTTGATGCAGGTTGCTCTGCTGCTGTTTTCATGCAAACTTGGGATTTCAGTGTTTGGACTGGAATATACTAGAAGGACTCAAATTCCAGTATTTTCTGGGATGAAAGTAAAACAAAAGAAAATGATATTTTCTGACTGATAAAAGAACAAAGATGTCATGGTAGACCAATTATATAAAGATAATTAGGTTGCTTGCAGTGTTAGGTAAAGTATAACAAATATGGTGAATGTATTCACAGCATAAAAGTCAAAATACATCTTCCTAAAACAAATATTATGTACCAGATCAAGGATATAACTTCCTTTAGCAAAAATGTTTTGTGTCACATCATTACAACCTCATGATATACATTAGTTTTTAATATGTTAAGGAATAACTAAAACTTTTTATTTAAGATGAACTCTTATAGCAACAAGAAAATAGTAAGCATTTACAGATTTAACCTTAAAAAGATCTTCACCCTCTCTGGCTATATTCCAAAAGTTTTTTTTTTTTTTTTTTTACTTTGTGATTGTCAGAATGAACGGATATACTCTATTCTCTGCTGAAAGCCCTCAAGTAAAACCACTAGAAAACAGATGAAAAAGGGAAGGCTATGCACTGCTTGAGTAGGAGTTCAAAGTGAGAGCATCTTGACTTCTGGCAGTAAGCAGATATTTTATATGTTGCAAGTATTACACTGATCATGAGAAAAGAATACTAAGAATCAGAAATGTAATGTGGACCATGAATGAAATGTTTCCTTAAGGTTAGTTATAATTGATTTGTTTTCACAAGTAGATGCTTAAGAGTAAGGAAACTGAGAAACTATGTTCTGCAGTTTCACATTTGGAAAGAAAAATGTTTGGCTTAGGATCAAGGCGTGTTATTTTTGATCATATAAGGGTTGCAGGAATCTTTAACCCTGTAATTCTTTTGGAATCTGAGAAATGTAGTAACTACTTGATTAATGCAATAAAATAATTCCTCTTACAGGAAATTAACATTAGTTTTTTCTAACGTTAACCTAGAATTAGTCAATATTTTAATCTTACTTTTATTTCACAGTCATCTTATGCAAAAAAAAAAAAAGCGTAAAACAGAACAGGGGAAAATTAGCCACTAGATTCCACTTTGTTCATTATACACTCATTAAAACATTTATAAAGACTGAAGTAAACAAGAATTTATTTTAATATTTATTATTTTCAGTGTATAATGACTGTGCTTCCTTAAATTTATTCTTAAATATTCTTTTTAACATTGAAAATGAAATTTTTAATTTCAGTTTTTATTTTTAATTGCTAGTGTGTAGAAATTCAATATTGTGTGTTTATCTTGTATCGTGCAAGCAGTATACTAAAATTTAATAGGTCCTGTTTGTCTGTGTGTGTATATTTGTTAAGATTTCCATTAAAAAAAGATCATGCCAATGTGAATGGAGATAATTCTATTCCTTTCTTTCTAATCTGGATGCCTTTATTTATTGTTTTTTCTTGCCTAATCACCCTGATGGAACTTCTAGTATATTATCGAATAAAAGTGGTGGGAGCAGATATCCTAGCCTTCCTCTTAATCTTAGCGGGGGGTTGAGGGGAGGTGTTATTCAGTCTTTCACCATGAAATATGCTGTTAGCTGTGTGTTTTTCATAGATGTCTTTTTTCAGGTAAGGAAGTTCCTTATTATTCCTAATTTTTTGACTCTTTTAATCCCAAAAGTATACTGTATTTTGACAAATGTTTTTTGCAGTCAAATGCTCTACCTCTGAGCTATACCCCCTTGACAAATGTTTTTTGAATGGAAATGTCCCTGATCATGTGTCTAATCCCAGCCAGGCTCTAAGCTACTCTAGATAACTGATCATCACAGTCATTATCATAATTAACACCCTCCCAACACCATGGCTATTTAAAAACAAACCCATTATGTTGAACAATTTAGCTCTCTATTGACTAGAAGTTCTTTACTGCCCAAAACCCAGGGTTTTAGTTTAGTTTTGCATAACAAAACATGCCATATTAAATGATTTTGTTTAGTTTCTTCCCAACACTTAGGAGTTCCTGTGGTGCCTCTTTCCCTTCTCCAATAATCCAGTGAGAAAGGGCAAAATCAGCTTTAAGATAAGTTTCTCCTTGCTTATGGCCTTTGAAGTTCCAGAAATAATGGGGATGAATAATCTATAATGCTGGGTGCAGTGAAGTGATTGTCCAAAGAAAGCTATAAATCATTAGAGACAGTTTATAGGAGCTAAGCCTTATGTAATTAGGGAAATTTTTGCATGAAAGTGTAAGAGTTGAGTTGAAGTTGATATGCAGGGTTTCAAATGTCTGTGAAAGACAAGACTGAAAAGTAGACTGGAGCCAAATCCTTAAGGTTATGAAATGTAAACTTTTTAGTTTTGACTTTGTCTTGGACAGGAAGCAGATATGAAGGTTTCTGCTCAGAAACTGGACATAATCAGAGCTGTAAGTAAATAACATCAGTCCAGCATCTGTGAGAGATATAGAAAGTTGAAGAAAACAAAGGACCAGTTAAGAGACCACTAAGACAGTGGAAGTTTGAGTGAAAGGGAATCAAAAGGCATATAGAGAGGAATGCAGAATGAGCTTGAACAGACAGCTTTCTGTTGACCTTCATCAGAATGTTGAAAAAGATCTATGAGGTAGGTACTTGATTGAAAAGGTAAAATTTTAAGCTATTTAAGAGAAACACACATAAATCTCATGTCACATGAAACTCCACTGAATTTTACATGTTGGTTATCTTATTGAAAAAAAGTTTAAACTTCTCCCTACCAGATAATCACATTTGGATCTTTTCAATGCTTCCATTTTATCTTTACCACAGATCACAGATTCCAGGAATATAATCCTAACACCTTTCCCATGCTTAATTTGGTTCAGTCTCACTTAACATGAGATCTTCTCTCTCAACAAATTAAGTACGTCTACAATATTGTTAACTCTAGATGCAAAGTTGTACAGCAGATCTCCAGAACTTATTCATCTTGAATAACTAAACTTTTATTTACCCAATGCATAGGAGCTCCCCATTTCTCCCTCCCCACAGCCCCTGGAAACCACCAATCTACTCTCTATGTCTATAGGCTTGACTGTTTTAGTTACTTCATAGATGTGGAATCACTCAGTGTTTGTCTTTCTGTATCTGACTTGTTTCGCTTAGCTTAATATTCTCCAGGTTCATCCATGTTATTGCAGATGGCAAGATTTCCTTCTGTTGAAGACTGTATCACCTTTTAAGGTATCAAACTACAAATACTATTGCAAGTTTGGTTCCCAGGGAAGCAGACTCTGAGAAAGAATTTAACAAGCAGGATTTTTATTAGGGAGTGTCCTTGAGATCATCACTTCCTGAGTGGAAGGAAGCAGGAATAAGCAGATGAAGATGTCAAGGCAAGTTATGGTGTATGCCCACTGACAGCCTGGACCTGTACTGCAGCTATCTTGGGTCCATCAGAGTCATCAAGTTGGGCTGAGATGAATCTGCCTTTATTTTCGAGCATCTGTCTTTCAATCATCGCACATAGACTGGCTATTCAGATTTGCCAGAGCAGACTATTACAAAATCAGAAGCAGCTTCAATTCTAGTGTCTCCAGATAGCCTCTTCTGACTTGATTACCTTGCTGCTGACTTTTGTCTCCATTGAATTTTAGGTACTTTACTTTTATTTCCTTACAATAGCAGCCTTAGCTAGGACAGGTGAAGAAATGTGTATTTAGTTTATTATATTTACTGAAATTGTACAAAACCTATGGCTTTTATCTGTTTCCTGGAAATGGACTCTAAAGTGGTGTGTGCAGGAAGATGGTGAAAAGTGTGTCTAGAATGATACCTGTGAAGGAAGGAAGAGATTGGGATGTGACACAGGGACATGTGATTGTGAAGCAGATGGCACAAAGTCTGCAGATAATCTCAGAGGGAATATGAAGTTGAAGCCCTTCAGAATTGCACTGAGTTAAGGAAAAGGGATGCTGCTTTTTGCATCCCCACATCAACCACTCACTGAACGAGGGCTCCCTCCTGGGATGGCACAAATCCTTGGAAGGTAGCTCTTTGGAATCATCTCCAAGTTTCCACTCCTACCACACTCTGATAGATACCCTCTTTGTCACATACATGTTTCATTAGCTTCTCTCTTAAACTTAATAACCAAAGCCATTAAGAGTCTGTTATCAAGCCATACTGCTTTATTTTAGTTCTTTGAATGTGTCACCTTCTTCCTAGGTTTCCATGAGGCCTTTGAACATGCTATTATTCTGCCTAAAAATGTTGCAAAGCATGATATTATTCAGAGAGAATTAAATTGACTTATTCCAAGCCTATCTTTGCTGGTGTGGTGAAATGAAGTGTCAAGCTGAATTAAGATAGCAAGGGTCTATTGTTTCTGAAATAATATCATCAGATTTTGGTAATTAACTTTCTTTTAAAATGTTAGAATACATCTCTCATATCAAAATACAAATTTTAAAATTCTTAGGTCTTATTTTATTTTTTGAATGAAAACATTCTCTTTATTTGACTCAGTGGGGTGGATTGTTAACTTTTGAATAAACAGGTTATAACCATCTGGCCTCTTTACGTCAGATACACTTAAGAGATTTTCTCTTCTCTATTGAAGAGTTTTCTTACACTCTTGAAATAATACATTTCACAGTCTCAAGTGAAATTGGCTAAGTTTATTTTGTTATTTTATAGGAATTATTTCTGCCAAAAGCAGTATATTAGCCAATAGCTCTTTCCTAGATCAATCACAGTCTGCATTTGTATTTTAACTCAAGCTGCTTGTGCTAGAGAGGGCCTTTGTGTGCTTTCTCTGATCCCCTCCACTTTCCCCCTTGCTCTTGTTCTTGTTCTTGTTCTTTCTCGTTGTCTGTCTTCCACCCACTCTGTGCTGTCCCTCTGCTTTCATATTCAAGGGGTCAGAACTGACATGCTGAACATCCACTGAAGGAGGCTTTTGATGCAATCCCCTGCAGAGGAGTTATCCCCTATGGAATGAACTTTGAACAGTGGGAAACAGGAAATGGGAGAGAGCCAGGCAAATGCATGCCCCTAATTCCCCCTCTCCCAGGTGGGAATGACTTCTCTCTGGTCCACATGGGAACTTCCCATGGGGCAGGTGAATGCAGCTGCAGGACAACCTGCTGCATGTCTTCCCAGAGTATCAGGCAGCAGTGGGCACGCAGGTCAAGCAGCACATCATGTTTCCTTGCCACGCATCCCTTCTCCTTCCTCCTGACTGTCCTGTGTTTGTGATGGCTGGATACAGTGTCAGCACTCTAGTCTTTGCTTCTGACTCTGCTGCCTACTGGTTTTGAGTTCTGACATGAAACACTATCTCCTTCTCTCTCTCTCTTCCCACTACCCCCCCTCCTCTTTTTTCTCTTTATTGTGATTATTATTACTGCTGCATATCTTCAATAAGTGTCTTTTTTGAAGATTTTTTCTTTTTCTTTTTTTTTTTTTTCAGTTCTAACATCTTACCTCAGTTAGACCCTGTAAGAAAAAAACAGGAGTTGTAAGATTGCAGTTAGTAGTTGAAGTCTGCACTGTGACTGTCTCTTGTTTCCTGGGTATTTTAGATAATCTTTTTATACACACACCCTGCCTCCTATGCTCTGTATCAATATAATTCTTTACACATTTTATACACATATTTTTTGCCATGATAGTTTTATAGAAAACATATCATATACATACTTGTCTGACATTGGCCTTTTTCCCTCAATATAAAAGTCATAATTCTTTATGGAAATCATTCCAAGGCCATCTGATACTGTAAAAATTCATCACATGATATGGATTTAATGTGATTTACTGAGTTATTTCAACACTGATGCATTGACACTTTTATTTTTATGGTATAAATTCCCAGAAGTTAATCACTATAGTAAGTGGTAGACATTTTTTAACTAATACATGTTTATGCTATCCAAATGCTAACATGTTTTAATTATTTTGCCTTGTTCACAAAAGATGTTTTTCTTTTACAAGATAAAATAGTACATTTAGAGTTTATCTTCTTTATACTTCTTCAAAGTCCTTTTCTAGATGCAACATAGAAACCTAATGGTAGAATGTAGCTTTCCCATTCATGCTTTATGCCTTTGTTCCACATGTTTATTCATAGGAAAGTATTCTGTGAATTGTTCAAATTTACATGAATATCATACTACATGTATATTTCTGCAACTTAGTTTTCCTCAGTATCTTCTTAGAATATCTATCCAGGTTTAAATATCTATTTAATCTAATTGAATAATTTTAACACCTATGTTGTATCCTGGGACTATGTTTTTCTTTTGAATTTGTATTGTTTTGAAGCTTCTGTAAGAGACCACACATAATGATGAATTACATCTACATCTAGAACACAAAAAGACACTTAGTCAAACAGCCATCTGTTCATTCCTTGTTGTTCTTATGCAAATAACTTAGTGGGGTCATTTGTCTGAAATTGAGACAGAAAATATAGATTTCAAGAAAATAAAATTTATGAAATGATTGTATATTCTCAAAAAGTAGAGATGATGCTCTCAGGGTCTTAAAGTCATATAACCACAAGAGACTTGGGAATTTCTCATTTTTTTTCATGCAAATCTTTGAAATTGGGTTGAATGTGGTCTCCTTAGCATAGCATCATGCTTTAATTTGTAAAGAGGAGGGTAATCCCTCCTACATTCAGTTCCTACCCACTTTTTGTTTTCTTATTTTGTTGCATGTACATTAATTTTCTCTCCAAACCTATTGCCCCTTTTGGCTTTTCAATAAAAGTTAGTTTCTTCTACCACTGTGTCCTGAGTGACAAAGTCAGGTTCTGAGTGAGCCTGGATTCAGTCTGATCCTCCACTATGCAGATGTCTGACTTTAGGCAAGATATATTCACCTCTCTGTGCTTCGGTCTAATCAGATATAAAATAGAATGTAAAAGTAATACCTTCTTGAAGGAGTATTATAAAAAGAATACTTTTTAGCATCATTAAGCTTAAGGAACTCAGGCAAGTGGAATGAGCTTGGGACAGTCTCAGTGTTATAATCCAGTTTCACCATTTATCATTTACTCTTTTTGTGAGACTGGGTAAGTCATAATTTCTGCAGTCTCAGTCCTTCAACTTGTATATAAGAGAATTAGTACATACTTAATATTTTAAATAACATACAAAATAGAATTAAGTTTGTTAGACAGTGAATTCAAGTTTTTGCCTTGTTCTTTCTGAAGAGAGAAATGTAGTGAATTGGAAGGCTTTCAAGTCTGCCTGACCAAGGAAACTCATAAGGCCCTGAGGTGGCAGTAGCACTCAGTGGGCTTTATTTAGGCAATCCCATCCTTGGTGTATTTCTAAGAGAATGAAAACATATGTCCACACAAAAACATGTATATGAATGTTCATTGCAGCTTTATTCAAAATAGCCAAAAGTTGGAAACTACTCAAATGCTCATCGGCTGTTGAATGGATAAATAATATGTCCATATAATGAACTATTCAGCCACGAAAATGAATGAAATACTGATATATGCTACAATATGGATGAATCTTGAAATATTATGTTAAGCGAAAGAAGTTAGTCACAAAAAACACATGTACTAGGTGGTTTCATTTATATAAAATGTCCAAAATAGGCAAAATTTATATATAGAGAAAGTACATTAGAGGTTACTTAGGGCTGGGGGAGATAGGAGAAATTGGGAGATGATGACTAAAGATCTAGCATTTCTTTTTGGCATAAAGAAAATGTTCTGTAGTTGTTTGTGGTTGTCATTGAACAACTCTGTGAATATAGTGCCCCAAAATCTTGAATTTATACTGTAAATTTGTGAATGTATGGTATGCCAATTATATTTCAGTAAAGCTGTTAAAAACACAATAGAAAAAAACCAACAAAACAGAAAGTTGGTTATTCAAAAAGACAAAAAAGGAAATTGACAAATCATTATCTTCTAGAAGCTAGATCAAAAACAAAATGAGAGAATACCCAAGTTACTAAAATCACTCATGAAAAGTTGTACCTTACCGACCTACCGGAGATCAAATTGAGTGAAAGACTTGAAGTGGTACGGTTGAAAGGTAATTTATTTCTTACATCTAAACTCGACCACAAACGTTAGTCAAAGAGAAAGTCAGGCCTACTGTTGATAACTATCCTTTAGAAGTAGGTTTGATGTAGGTAAAAGAGATCTAGGAAAGAACTCTGGTTCTGGTTATAAAGCTGAAGAGCAAAAGGACCTTGTTAGCCTAAGACAACTAAATGTTTTTCAGCAATCCAAAGTGTCTTATGGATGAAGAAGAAAGTACTTAAATTATTATTTCTTGTTATAATCGAGGAACTGATTCTGAGTTAATGTGACATGTTCTACGGTACTCAAAGTTGTGGGGGGAAAAATGCAATGTTTTTGAAAATGCCATTGGGATTTGATAGGGATTGCATTAAATACGTAGATCATTATGAGTAGTGTAGACATTTTAATAATATTACATTTTCCAATCCGTGAATATGGGATATCTAAATATGTTTGTATCTTGTTTAATTTTTGTTAACGATATTTATAGTTTTCAGCATACAAATCTTTTGCCTCCTTAGTTAAGTTTATTCCTAGGTATTTTATTATTTTTGAGCTATTGTAAGTGGGTTGTTTTTCTGATTTTCTTTTCAGATAGTTTATTAGTTTGTAGAAATGTAACTGAAAGTATGTTGTTTGTGTATCCTGAAACTTAAATTTGAAATAAATCCTGGATTTATCAGTTCTAATTTTTTTTGTTTGTTTTTCAATGGAGTCTTTATAATTTTCTATGTATAAAATCATGTTATATGAACACCTTTTCTTTCTTCCTTTCCAACTTGGATGTCTTTTATTCCTTTTTCTTGTATAATTGCTCTAAGATTTCCGTATTACATTGAATAAGAATGATAAGAGTTGGCATCCTTGCCTTGTTCCCGATCTTAGAAGAGGCACTGTTTAACTCAATTCTTGCTGATTAATACTAACACAATGTGATCGAATAACCTCATTCATTTTAGATGAGGTACTGTCTGTCAAGCCAATTACTTGTAGATGAGAATACAGGAAAATTATTCCTATAATTTGGGATCTAATTAGACCCAAACCTTGAGTTCAGTTGTTCTTTATAATAAATAAGCCAGTAGTTCCTTCCCAAGGGATGAAGAATATCTAAACTGATTCTTCAACGGTTGATTCATTCGTTGGGTTACATTTGTGTTACTGTGCTTAGGAGGTAGGGAAATTCAGGTAATAGCCTCTCTTGCTTTAATGTAGTAAAACACTCCTGATCATTGCCTTCTTTGAGGTGAGCCAAGCTGTCTTCTGCTTTCTCACCCTTCCACATGTGGTAAACCCATAAGAACTAGCCTCTTGGCTTTAGTTTTCTTACCTATGTGTCCAGACATGTCAGTAGTCTCAAGGCTTCTCTCATATTTGAAGTCATAAATTCCGTTTACATCTTTGATCTTAAAACCAGAGGCAGCCTCATGGGCCTGAGTCCTATGCAGTCATGGTCCTCTTTCTCAGAAGGGCCCCAGGTTTGGTTTTATGCTCTGCTGTGGTTGTCTTGAAATTCTTAATAATTTTAAGAACTTGTGTTTTATAAGTGAAGACTGGTGGGAAACAGAGCATGTGTGTGACCAGTGGAGATATGTAGATAAATTGGGGAACAGTAGCTGACACTAGTAGACTCAGGCCCTCAGACACTTATAATTGAAGATACGGTGATAGAATTCATAAGCAGGCATCTTGAATTACAAACCTTTCTGTACCTTTGATGGAGCTATGTCCCAATAAACCCATCATAAGTTGAAAATATACATTGAAAATGCATTTAATGCACTTACCATACTGAACGTCATAGCTTAGCCTAGCCTACCTTAAGTGTGCTCAGAACACTTAAATTAGCCTACAGTTGGGTAAGTCATCTGACACAAAGTTTATTTTAAATAAAAGATTGAATATCTCATGTAATTTATTGAATACTGTACCGAAATTGATAAACAGAATGGTTCTTTTGGGTACAGGAAGCTTGTAAGTGTATCGGTTGTTTACACTCATGATGGCCTGGCTGGTGACTGCCGTCACCCAGCATCACAAGAGAGTATGTAGCACAATTGCTAGCCCTGGAAAATATCAAAATTCAGAGTTTGGTTTCTATTGAATGCATATTGCTGTCATATCATCATAAAGTCAAAAAACCTTAAGCCCAACCATTGTATGTTGGGGACTGTCTGTGTATACAAATCATGAATCCAATTTTACCTTCTTGTAAAACCTTTACAATTTATAGGAAATGTTAGAAGGAATGCTAAAATGCCATACTATAGTAAACTTAAATTTTAAATTAAATGTAAAAATACAAGGAACTGATTTGTATGAGGTGCTAAGTATCTTTAGAAACATGATCCATGAGAATCAGCAGGTGTAGACGCATACAATTTATATTTTGAAGTTTTGTTTCTTTTCAAATACATCAATGGAGAATAAGTTGCTGGATACACAAATTTTGATGACCAAAATTGATTTTGCAGAAAGCCACCTATAAAAATCTCATGGTCGAAGTATCACATCAGTAAAGTAGTATTATTTATATTATAAAATAAAAATATGGCACCCGAAATATTTTATACAGTTTGTAAGTTTATGTTGTTATTCATGGATCACTAGTACCCCTATTATGTTTTAACAGTAGTAAAATATTTGGAAAAGAAACACTCATGTTTTAGGAGCTTTAATGGTACTTTATTCCCTTCTTTTTAACAAAAGGCCATGCATTTTCATTTTACATTGCTCCCACAAATTATGTAGCCAGCCCTCCCTAAGCCTTAGGATGTAAGTCGTTTATACTAAAGCCTGAAAGGGGACTTACTGATCAGAAATTGTGTATATTATGGAATTTTCTCATTCTCCTGTTGCTTTTTGTGGGACTCCACAGAGTGAAACGGTAATGATAGGTAGAAGTCAGACTCCAAAATCCTGCCTTACTGTCATCCGTAAGTTCATAGTTTTCACCTGAAATTCATAGTTTACATTAAGGTTCACTCCTGGTAATATTCTATGGGTTTGGACAAATGTATAATCAAATATATTCGTCATTATAGCATTATACAGGGTATTTTCATGGCCCTAAAGATCCTCTGTGGTTTGCCTTTTCATCCCCCAACCCTCACCCCTGGCAACCTCTGATCTTTTTATAGTCTCCTCAGTTTTACCTTTTACATAATGTCGTATAGTTGGAATCATGTCGTATAAGCCTTTTCATATTTTCTGCTTTCACTTGGTAATATACATTTAGGATTTCTCTGTGTAATTTCATGGCTTGATAGCTCATTTCTGAGATGTAGTTTTAAATTATAAATTGTCCTCAATTTATAATTTAATGTAGATCAGGCATGCACTAAGTATACAGAGTATGAACGAGTCATGACTCCAACATGATGGGGTTCACAGCTCAGAAGGAAAGACAGGTGAGCCGACTAAGGATAAGAGTGAAAAGAGTAAAGCCCTGTGATAGGCATGAGCTCACATTCTTACAGAAACGGGGAGGAGCACCCACTCCACAGTGAGATATAGGAAAGGGAGCTCAGAAGTAACGTGAGGACTGAAACCTGAAAGGTTTGGACTTCATCTGAGTCTGAAGAAGAGGGGAAACTATGTGCTAGGGAGAGATCATGATGTTGTACAGAGGCACAGACTTGTGAGAAGTCATGCTGCGTTAAGAGGTTTAGCAGTGACGCTGACATTGACTCAAACACAGGTGGAAAGGGGAGATGTAGCACGTCTACTAGGGTGGTTAGGTAGGGATGTTCTCATCTTCTGGTTATTTCTCCTTACCTGCATTGTCTGGAGATTTGGTTCTTAAATGTGTTCCCCGACCCTGAGCTGTTCTCATGGCCTCTGCAACTTCGTTTCTGCTTCAGAGACTCTCTGATTCTGATTTTAGAACTGATTCCAACCTACTGACCATATCAGGCCACAAATGCTGTTCCTAGCTACTTACATTGGTTTCCCTGAAATTATAGCATTTTTCTGCTGTTTGATCTGACGTTGACCATGAAGTCCATAAAGGAAAAAGACTCAGATTTGAGTTTAACAGATACACTAACCAAAGTTTAAGTAAACATTTCTGGGTCATTTGGCTATTTTGTTTCCTTGTTTTCAAGTCTCAGGTGCACAAACTTAGGTTCATCATAGTTTTTTGCATCATGACACATTTTCAACATTGATCCACATTATTCATTTATTGAACTGAGTAAGTGTATCAGAGTAAAATCATGATTGAATTGATTTGATTACGAAGAAACATTTGTGTGAGACATCACAGACACAAAAATCAAGTGCAATATTTTGTGTTAAACACCTATTTTGATTTTTTTTCAAAATGAGTAAACCCACACATTTGACTGGATAATGTCAGAGTGACCCTTCAACCTTGGCTACAGTGATAAGCAGATGTCAAAAGTAAAGACTTTTTTATGTAATAACATTTTTCAACCCATGAAAAAGGACTTAGCATTACATTATAATCAGTCTAACTCACATTTCCCTAATTTTCTTCCAGTTGTCCTTTTTAGGTACGTGTACACACACACACACACTCACACACACACACACACACACACACACACAGAGGACTGTGCTCATCTGGGTGATTGATTCTTGCTCAAGGTCACCAATGTGTTTGACATAATTTGGAGTCTGGCACTGGTGTCCTCTGAAGGCATTCTGATTTCTACCATAGCCTTAGGGTGAAGTTCAGTTAGTATAAATTAGACTTTGAGGCTGGTTAGTTTTGGGCTCTGTCCAATTTGAGTCTGTAAGATTCCAAAGTAAAGAGTAAATTACAAGAGGACTTTCTCTTTTGATAGTATTACTATATACCATTTTAAATAAAATCTGATTTTTGTAAGGTAATAAAATATCTCTATATATTTAAGAAAATTAAAATTTTGAGGTTTTCCAATTAGGAGATCTTAAGCCAGAGTTATTTTATTAAAAAAAAAAAACTCACTCACTACAAAACCACATTCAAGCAACTTACTGTATCTGTAAAATGAAGGAGTGAAAGAGAAAAATCTTCACTCTTCCATGACAGCTAAATGACAGTTTTACTACACTCTGCAGATGTCCAAGTGCAAAATACTCAAAAAGTGTATATATGAGTCAAAGCTTTGACCATTGAAAGAAGAGAATTCCCACCTGAAAGACATTTTCTAAAAGAAGGAAAAATTGGAGACCTCTGTCACTTACTCAGAAAGCGTGTCTACATTTATCTACTTAAAAATATACACCACAGATGAAGCATTAACCAAGAAAGCTGATGCAGGCCTAAGTTTCACTTTGGATTATTTCAGTCAGATTGTACCATTTCATGTGCTGCCACTTTGGTCTTTGCGGAGTATTACTTTCCTGTCACACTTCGCTGATTTTATGTTCAAAGTCATGCACTGCTAAGAAACCTAAGATGAGTTACTGATGAGCGCAAAGCAGTGATCAGCATTGCTTGAGCCCTTCATGCAGGGAAGGATACATCGTGGTCAGCGATATGGATTCAAGCCACTGGCACCAATCTTCTGGCAGAGAGAAATCACTTTAGTTTAATTATGAAAGCAGTTTGACATGCTTTATATCTACGGGACGGTTATCCTTTATAAACAGGAGTGCTATAGGTGCTGATCCTCTCTCTTCCCTTTCAGGAAAGCATGCATTTCTTCTCTGTCTCACAGCTTTTCTCAAACACATACGTGGTGTGGCCAAAAAGTTGCATAATCAGGCCTCTTTCTGAAAAGACAGGATTTTCCCTTCACTTCATATCAGTTATGGCACCTCTGTACATTTCTAAGTTTCTTCCAAATGGTTTCATCATTCCCTTAGGTTGGACTACATGCACATCACTGGAAATGTCTGGCAAGAGCGGTGATCAGTTGTGCTGAAGGCGAGTCATCAATCCCCATGTGTCCCAAACCAGCTCCTTTGTCAGACAAAGAAGCAAAGAGACAAGTAATTGAAGGATGACAAATCTCTTGATTCTGGAATTTTCAGCCCACTGTCTTAAAACAAGCAAAAAAGAAACAAATGCACAGACACACACAAAGGCTTCTCTTTCTGCGAGTTTGCAACAGAATGTGTTGACTACCCTAACACTTGTTCATAAGTATTTCTTTGTAAGTGAAATAAGTGAATTGAGGGTCACACATTTTGCCCTTAGGCACTTCTAAAATGATGGTGTGAAGGGAAACATATGAATGAATTTGTTGGGGTTATTCTCTGAATCAGTTAATTATGCATGAAACCCAAAAAGGAAGCCCTGATCTTTATATGCCATAGAGAGAATGCACGACAGCATTCCATTCAAGTGGCTGTGAGGTAGTTCATTGTGAAGAGGCTAATGAGCAGAGGAATGATTCTCTGAAAAATTTTCAGTGCAATTTGCTGCCAGGCACAATAATTAATTTCCTTTGGGAAAATCACTAGAGTAATTTTGTCTTCTAATTCTGAAGCTTATGGCAGAATTTCTCAAATTTGAGGACAGTGTGACAAAACAGTTCTCACAATAAACCTATCTCCCACTCACTGCCTCATTATCGCTGTAATTTGTCATGATCAGAAAACGTAGCAGCAGTTGTCTTGCAAATCAAGCGAGATTATTGATATGTGACAGCTGTTTCTTAGAATCCTTACATTGGAACAGTAAGTGTGGCAAATTATTTTACATAGTTGCTATCCAAGTGATGGAGCAACTAAAACCTCACTTAGAACAGAAACAAAAATAAAAACAATTTTAATAATACCCAATAAAAATTGGGAATGTAGAGCAGAGCAGAGATATAGATCTTCTGCTGTGTCTCATGACCTCAGCGCTCATTTGGTTTTATTTTATTTTTCTCATTTAATAGGATGAAGAGGCCTTCAACTATAGTCACCAATGTCTGTCATGTCCATGTTTTTTTCCCTCTCATTTTTAATAGCCACCATATTTACTACTCTATTTTGAAAATACTTATCTCTGTGCACGTATCAGGTTAGAAAACTGTGTACAGTTTGGCGATTCAAAGAAAAAAACATACTCTTAACCCATGATCTCAGGAAATATGCTTTTAATCACTTTATCTTTGTTCTGGCATATCATTAAAAAGGCATGTTTTAAACCAGGACTGAGTTATCTAAGTGAGCTCTTTTAAAATGGAAAGCTTCAGAAAGCAGTAGAGGCAAACTGAATCACACATGTACATGTTAGTAAACATGTACGCCTATCACAACACTGTTCTCCCTGACCATGTATAGTGCCACTGTGCCTTTTTATAGTGCGTAGAACATCCATGGCACTTCCATATGGGAAATGAAAAAGGGTTAGCTCTCCTGTGATCTGTCTGTCATGGCTGTTCAGTAATTTTTAGCGGGTGAAGGCCTCAGCATCCATTCCCTTGTTTAATATGTTGATTTCCTTTGGGAGGATTACTCCTGACTCTCATGTTATCTAGTATTACTGGGGAGAACACCTCTTAGTGCAAGAACCTATATCCTCTTATTACACTGATAGAGAAAGAGGGTTAGCTCCTGACTTAATCTTCCCCCAACATATGCTCTATTTGTGGATTTTAATCATGAACATCAAGATACAAAATAGAAAAATGTTTCTACTCAGCTGTGGCAGCATGGCTGGTCTGACCCTTTATGACATTGTCAACTACAGAGGTCCCACCTCACATCACAGGAATGTAATCATCAAGTCATGAGTGACTATAAAGAATCTGGCTCACATAAATTATAGAATATGAACAATTTTGAAAATGAAGCTTTAAATAGACATAGCATTTTTTAGAAAAAAAAAATCCCACAACAATATACATCGTGTAGGTTCTTCTGCTAGTAAGAACGTTCCAGAGTATCTTGAGGGTTTTTTGTTTCTGTTTTTGTATTTGTATTTTTTAATTCTAGCCTTTATCTGTTTACAACAGGTAGAATATTGAACGCTACTTGAAGTCTTCTCTCATCAATGGCTAATATGACCTCTCCACTCTATTCCCACTCCCTAAACTGAAAAATTCCTACCCATCCTCCAGACTCTACTAGACAGGAAGACAGAGTCTTCCCCAACCTCAATTATTGTACAGTTTTTTTTAAAATCTTAATAACATCATCTAAATAAAGGCCATAGAGTTGAGTTATGACATTGAGTTAATTATCGTTTTTAACATAACGGTAGGAGTTGTAAAACCCTGAAGGAGATAAAGCTACCAAGTGCAAACTTGTTCTGCTTGCCACATGACAGGTCAGTAAACTGGGGGACGAAGTGTTGAGGCAAAGAATAATGACTTTATTCAGAAAGCCAGCAGACCAAGAAGATGCGGGACTAATGTCCTGGAGGAACCATCTTACTCAAGTCAGAATTCAGGCTCCTTTTATATTACAAAGGAGAGGGGTGTGGTTGGTTGTTGCAAACTTCTTGGTGTGGGAATCCTTTGTTCTTGCAGCTGTCCACATAGGTCAGGTCATGATGTTCCCTTAAACCTCCAACAAGACAAAGATTATTCTCTGTTGTGCAACTTTTTATCTCTATATGAATGGAAAAGTGTTATACCCTTAAAGGTCAGAGCCTTGAGAATGGGCTCTCCTGTATATTTCAGGCTGTAGACAATATTCTTTTACAAAGGTGCAGAGCCAACATGACTAAGCACAGGAAACGGAGCACAGGGTCAGAGCCAAAGGAACAGATTTAATATGGAATCTGATTTGTTCTTCCATATTACAATAAGAGATATGGGATAAGGAATCACTTAGAAGAAGAGAATAGCTTCAAAGTGTGGCATGATCACTGCAAATCCAGTGATTCAGAGTTAGTCTATCTTTAGATCCAAAAATAGAATGAGAAGATTTTGTAGAATAAACTACCCAGAGAGGTCGAGTAACAATCTAGGGGTAGGGACTAGGACCAAGGGGAAGATACACCTAAGATTTGTTGGAAAATTTAATTGTAGATTTATACAGAAGCCAACTAGTCATGAAATGAGAGAAGAGTCTTTTATCTTTGCTCTCTGGAAATTAAATACATATTTTCAACTTTATTGGGGTGAAATAAATATGTAATAAATACACCCATTTCAAATGTGTAGTAATAACTTTTGACAAGTGTATATGGTCATGTAACCATTATAGTCAAGAAATAGAATATTTCCATTACTCCCCAGAAGTTCCCAGGAGCTCTTTCCCACTCAGAATCTCCACATCTGGTAATGAGTGACTGTTGTTTTCCTCAATGTCATTATAGATGATATTTGTGTTTTCTAGTGGTCTGTACTAATGGAATCCTATACACTATCTCCATTAAGTCTGACTTACTTTACTTCAGCATGATATTTTGAGATTCATCCATGTTTCTGTGTGCAGTGGTAAATTTTCCCATTGATTTCTGAGTAGAATTCCACTATATATTACGATTTGTTTATTCTTTACCAGTTAGAGTACCTTTAGGTTGTTTCTAGTTTTGGAGAGTTATGAATGCAGCCAACATAGTTACGTGCAATTCTTTGAGTTGACAAATTTTAATTGTCTGATCTAAAATATTTGATTCCTCTGGGCTAAAAATCCAATAATGTGAGTTTATAAGTTGTACGTTCAGTACATGGCTACATTTTTAAGAAATTTCCACTCTTTTCCGAAGCGTTTCTTTTAGGTAGTTCGATAGACGTGAGCACTGGACAAGGGGAGAGGAAGAGGGAGGGAGTAATCCAGAAGAGAACTGTATGCCTGCCTTAAAATAAGGGGCTTCAAACAGTTGACTTTCTCTAAATGAGTGCCAACAAAGAAACCAGTTAGAATTGAACACTGAGGCTGCACAGTAGAGAAAAGGACCCGGCTTAACATGACACAATGCTTATTCTAATGTAATTAGCATTGTGGTTGGGCCCCCTCTTGTAGGTTTTCCTGTGTGCATCATGGGCAAGAACATGCATAAGAGATGAGCGCTCAAGGGACTTGAGCTGTCAATCAATCATGAGAATGCCCCCTAAGCCAGGATATAAGGCAGGAAAAACAAAAGAGTGCAGCCATTTTCCTCTCTTGGGTTGTCCTGCCTTCAATTCTTGATGGTATACTATACTTTACTAACTTTTGCTCCGTTAATAAAATTTTCTGTTTATATCATGCTTTTAGTCTCCCATTTAAATTCTTTTTCTCAGGTAAGACAAAGGCTTTTTACCTTCCTTGAGGTAACAGTATCACTTCCGAGACTAAGTTACTGAAGGAAGTCTTTGCTCAGCCTCACCCTCTCTCACTTGCTCTCTCTTACGAGATAAGTGGCTTTTTGGAGACATGTCACGTGGTGAGGACCTGAGTGTGCCTTTGCCCAACAGGCAGCAAGGACAAGAGACTACAGGTACAATAGTCTGCAAGGAACTGAGTGCTACCAAGGAGCACATAAGATTGGAACAGAATCCTTCCCCAGTGAAACCTTGAGATGATTGAAGGCCCAGCTGACACTCTTGAGTGCAGCTTTGTGAAGGAGCCAGAGACAGAGGCTGCATTTCCTAGAACAGCTTTTTTAAAAAGACAGATTACAGTTTTCTTGTACATAATGCCAACAATAAAGATGTGGGTTATAAAATAGACTGTCATGTATACAGAAAAACGTAAATCAAAAGAGTACCAAAACAAGGATGAGGCATCTGAAAAATAAACAGAGAAAGGAGTCTAGCATATGAGCAATTAGGAGAAAACCGGTATCTTTAATGAAATTATAAGCACTTGTTTAAATATCCTGGGTTATTTTCTAATCACCTATGGTCACAGGTATGTGGCAGACCCAGGGTTAGCTCCAGTCTGGTCTAATGGACATGCCCCCTCCAGAACACCAAGTTTATCTGACTGCTGGCTCCAGTTTTGCCTTTATGTGACGAGTGACCATGGACAAGTTCTTGACCTCACTGAGTGTCAGCTTCCCCGTGCATGACTTCAGGCTCAGGGTCCCTTTCCATTCTTATCAGTACAGTTGCTGTGAGACTACCCACCAAATGAGATGAGGCCTTTGCAAGTATTTAAAAAAAACTCTAAAGCAATCTGAAAATATAAAGATTATTAAAATTATAATACATTTAAAAATATTTTACTTGAAATATAAAGTGGTTGCTGCTGTCACAGTTCTAGTAATTCTTCCCTGGGGAAAGAAAGTAACAAAAGCAACAAAAACTTGTTTAGAAAAAAGCTGTTTATTATTTATTGAAATCTGTCACCAAAACTTAAGAACTGCTAAAAGGCCATTTTCTCAGATAAGTCTCTTTTTTACATAGAAAAGAATGATCAGAAGTCAATATAGGTGATAAATGATAAACATGTGTGGATTTCAAAACAGGATTATACCGAGTGTGGTGTGCTCCACTGCAAAGCAGGGCATGCAGTGTGAATCTGCCGCTTTTCTGTGTTGCTCTTTACCATGCTGGCTGGGTTCACAATTTAATAAATGCAGTTTTCCTTGAGAAAGGACTACGTAAAATCTTGAACTACTTTTTCAGCTCATAGAATTAAACTGAGCTGCAAACACATTTCTTCTGTAAAGAGCAAATGAATATATTCAAGAGCAAAAGTATACACTTTCTGACAATTTCTTAATCCTTCGGTCGCCTAATTAAAAATAAATTAATGCTAGGAGTATTACACAGTGTTGAATTCAGCTGAACTCTGTTTACTTATTGACACTTCTATTCGTTACATTCTCTAGAGAAGGAAAACTCAGCAACCAATTTAGCCAACATTCAATATAATATTTTAGGGTGAGAGTTGGAGAATGACAGAGTCTTGCCAACCTGGGTCTCCTGCAGACTGTCCTGACATTTTACACTTTGGTATCAGGGAGTCAGCATGAGAGCAAAATTGATGGGTCATTTCTAAGTGAGATAGGTCACTGCAGGGGTATAAAACTAGGGGGGAACAAAAAAGCCTTCAAATGTATTTTGAAGTAATTTTATCATAGAGGTGGGCACTTTTCCAGGCAGTCTATTTTCAGATTTTGGAAACCCTTTAATGACTGGGAGCTCTTGTGTCTAGAAATGAGGATGACTTTTAAAGGCTTCTTTTTCTAGAATGAATCTCATCTCTCTTTTTGCCTTACTCTGATCTTAACCATTATTGAGGAATATATTTTAACTTCCTTATTCAAGAGTTGTCTCTACTCTGTTTTGAGGGCTAAAACCTGTATCTCTAGAAAACACTTAGTGTAAAGAATCAGAGCTCAGAGCTTACAACCGAGCAAATAATGGTGCTCGTTAGGTATCTGTCCTTGGCTCTCTCCCTTTATCTGTGCATTTGAAAATACTTATCAGGATCCCATATATGACAAACACTGTACTACAATGAATGAAACACTGTACCCCTGCCTTCTCTGAGCAAATATTCTAATGGAATATATAGGTATTGAATAAATGTTATAAAAGAAAAGAGAAAGGGTGTTGGTGGAGCATAGAATGGGAAACTAACCTAATGTGCCAGATGTAAAGTGTGATCTCCTTGCTGAAATGATAAAAGTTGCAGGAAAGTTTGAAACAATGCTCCAGGCAGAAAACAGCATGTGCAGAGACTGTGGGGTGAGTGTCACACAAAGGAGAACCTGAAATCATAGGAATTCCATTTTGATCACATAGGAATCAAATAGTTGCTAAATGTGGTTTATATAAATAGATCTGGATTGCCTACATATAACGTCTGCTCGAAGAATCTGAGTGGCTCTCTAATGGAACATATCGTTCCATACATCTAATCATTTAAGCTTAGTCAACTAGAAAGCTGGCATCGTGGACACTCCAAATACATGCTAATGGACCAGGTTTCTTTTTTTCCTTTTTTATGTTCTCTTGGAAAATGCTATGAAACATAGGAAAGCTTACATGAACAGTTAACACACTGCAGAATTTTGAAAAAGTTAATGAACACAAAGAGACAATGAGCATATGAAGGGCAAATAACATATCACCCTTGTGGTTAGTCAAAGAAATGTGTATTAAAATAACTTTCCAGCACTAGTTTTACTTTAACAAACATAATTGTTATTATAAAGCTAACTGTACCATAGTTACATTACTGTTGCCATGGTAAATTGGTATATTCTTTTTAAAAAATAGGTAACACTTAACAATAGTTATGCAGGAATTCATATACTCTAATCAAGAAAGCTAATTTCAGGAAAGCAGCAGAAGCCCCAAATTTAATATAGAGAAATGTTTATAGATGCATTCTCTATGATTAAAATTATAAAGTAGTAGAAATTACTGAGTTATACAGTATTATGAAAATGATACATTGATACAAGAGGCTATTAAGTAGCCATTAAGTGTTTAATTAATATGAAGTAAAGCAGAACAATGAGAAGGGAGGTGTGGGCTTTTTACAGGTTATCTAAGATTATGAATAAATTTATGTTAATATGATTATATTTACATAAATGTACGTGTGTATTAGCATAGTCTCATCTTACCCTTTTGAATAGGAATAAAGTTATATCTAACTTGCAGGCTCACTGTGAGGATTAAAAGTGAAGAATGTGAAGTATAAAGTATGTACATAAATTTGAAAATTATGATGAGAAAGTATCTATAATTAATAAATTACTTTCTAAGTGAGTTTTAGATCAATAAAAATTAAGGGTCAGAATGACAACTTATATTCTTAGCTCTGTATTTTTTGTTGATGTAAGAGTTGTGATTGGTTCATGGAGTTATAAAGCAGAGATATAATTGTACTAGGATAATGTCATTCATTTTATAGTAGTCAGTGGAAACCACTTTCTAATCTCAATTTTAGAAAAGTACAAGAGTGACATGTTATAAAATATGCTGTCTCCGTATCTCATTAGTATTCTACGAAACACAGTCTCACAATTCATAAAATGAATGTATCTCTGCTCAGCAATTCCAGAAAATGTGAAACTTTTCCCACTTTCCATTTCAAATGACATTTGTATTTATTGTGTTTATCTAAATATCCCATTTTCTCTGAATAAAAATGATGTGAAGCAGCTTATAGAGAAGAACTCCATAGTAGGGAAAAAAGGGACAATTAAGGATAAAATCAGAAAGGAAACCATTGAAAGTGATCTGACAGATCAGAAGGAGCTGCCAGTACTTACTCTTTAATGGAAAGGCCAATGGTTAGGCCAATGGTTAGAGCTGTGGTATATTATTCTCACTTCCTGAAACACACGGTTTAAATAAAGCAGTTTTGGAAATACAAAAACATAAGGTTGATCAAATCAGGGTGGAGGTGTGGTCTGTTGTCTCAAGGAGACACAAGTTCCTTTCCCATGCACTAGTTTATATGTAGTTTCAGGGTCCCAACTCCCTTCCATTCTTATCTGGCTTTGCTGACTGTCAATAATTATAACAACCATGTATTTAGCATTTACTTTGTGACAACTTAGTGCTGCTGCATACAGTTGAGCACGTTGTAGACTGCACAACACTGGCACCATATTCATATTATAATCAACTTAAATGCATATGGTCAAATCATTTTTTTAATGACAGTAAGATGTCTTGGGGAAGGGAAACTGTTGGAGTTAACACAACGGCGCTACATGAGTAAATCATGGCCCTGAACTGAAGGTAAAATACATCATCTCTTTTATTTTTATAAAAGCCCTTTATAATGGAACTGTGTCTTCACTCTATAGATGAAGAAACTGAGCTTAAGAAAGATTGAAACTTGTCCAAGGTCATAGAGCTAGTCATTAACAGATATGGGACTTGAGTCCGGATTCTAATTATAAATCACATAAGTTTTAAAAATATTTTTATTGTGGAAGTTCCAAATTTATTCAATATAAAACCAAATTATATTGAATCTCCATATACCCATCACCTGCTTCAACAGTAATTAATGGTCTTGTCATCATGCTACATTTAATTTAATTTATATTTCCCAGTCGCCTCATTTTTATGGTTTTAAAAAGTCTAATTACAAAATGTAATTGAATCATAAGCTGCTTTTAATATTTTATTTATGAAAGGGAAGTTCATGAACACACACATAAATTGGTTAGAAGAGAAATGAACCAAGATTGATCTTGACTATTTAAAAGAAAGGAAGATTTTAAAAGTATCAAACTCAAAAAAAGACACATATATGTATATGTATATACATTTTCTTATATACGTACATATACATTCTTAATGGAAGGCAATAAAAGTTCGGAGATTTTGAAACTCTTACCTAAACTTCTGACAAAATGGGTCCTAACCACATGACATTTTTAGTGGCTGTATCATCAGAGTTGATTTAAACTCAAGTTAAAATCACAGATCCACACACATTTCAGATGAGAATGACCTCTGAGGGCATGCAGTCAATTCTTTGTCTGTTAGAGGATTGTGCTTGCTTTGCTGTATAGTATATTGGCCCATCTGATTTTAAATGTCAGGCAATATAAATCAGCAGGCTTATATAGACATCATAAAAGGCAGTCACAAAAGTTGTCCCAATTGTCTGTTAAGCATACCCTAACTACCGACAAGTCAGCAAATGGTGTCCTTGGAGACGGACAGTTATCTTCATGGGTAGAAGGTAATATTTCACTTATTATAACAAAAACATTGTATTGAGAATACTCAGTTAGTCAAAAGAGGTCTAATCTTGGCATGTGAAATTAAGGGTGATACTGAAATGCTAGAAATGTACATATACACATACTTGCATATATATTAAGGTTTATATATAAATGTTAAGGTTGTGGGGTTTTTTTTTTTTTTTTTGGCGGGTGTGAGGACAGGTCTACTGTCAAGATTATAATGTCTACTTATGTCAGTTACTTTCTCCAATTAGAGAATCCATCCACTGTTTTTTTTCTGGGAAACTTGCTTTGATCTCTTGTGCATGATGTTTAGCAACAGATTCAAAGGTGAGGTGGGGTACGGTTGTGAAGATTTATGGGGCCCTTTTTCTGAGTTGCTTTATCCTCTGGGAAATATCCCACATGCTGCACGCACTTAGCACTTCTACCCTGCCATACTCCAAACTCTCTCTCATCAACATAGGGAAACCACTGTGTTCCCCTCCCTTGTCCCCTGTGTTATGGCTCAGAAAGCACATTTAGACAAAAAGCCAGGGTTGATCGCAGGGGCTCACCTCATTCTTTTTTCCTTCTCTTAGAGATCACAGCCCTGCATTTCTTATTTTTCAGTGTTAGAGAAAAAGTTTCAAAGAGTTATTCCCCAGTTTTCTTGTTATTTAGAGGAGGATGCTAAAACTGGTGCCAGGTTCCCTATTAAGAGTGGAGGCATACATTTTCTCTACAAGGCTTAGCCCTTGGAGTGTGTATGCATGTATATATTTAACTCTTATGTAGACCAATTTAAATGTACTTCCTAAACACAGCCTTCCTGGATCCCTTAGCTATAATTAAAACTAGACTTTATCCCCTCTTTCTTCATATTGTGTTGTATTTTATTTGGTTATGTACCAATATCCCCATCACAAGTACAAGTTCAGGAGATTTGCTGGAAGCAAGAAGAGTGTGGTAGAGGGGCCAGTCTCTAATCTTGGAAGTGGTGACACAAAAGGAATAATGCATCTACTTGGATGGTATTTTACTTGAGATTACCTTTTAAAATCAGCCACAAAATCTGCTGGGACAATCAAAGCTGATAACTTACTGAGTTCAGGAGGCCACAGGCTGTTAATGTCATTGTCAGATTCTGGGCCATTTTGGAGTAGCCTTAATAATATAATGAATAAAATATACATCATAGCTATATCTTATTTATAACATTACCAAGAGTCCAGTCTCTGATACTCCCAAGCATGGGAAAAATGAAACTTAATTTGATAAGGTAGCAAATGCTGCTTGACCACTCTATATAATGAAGCATTTCCTCTATGAAAAATAATATATACTGAGCAACACTGTGCACATATTATTAACATTTTTTATATTAGAAACATCTCTATTGCAAGCTACTGGAAGTGTGTTCGTCATCCTTCAGTCATAAATTCACCTCCACTCCATAACTGTTCATCGTCTACTCCATACTTGTACAAAGAAGATATTTAATAAAAGTAACATGAATTAATTTGAAAATCTAGGAAATTAAACTTCAACTATTTAAGCTGTCATCCTGTCAATTCTGGAAGTAGTTATATATCTAAAATTATGATAAAATAACTGTTTTCACTATAAGAGGAAACGGTGATTAAAACGTATTTAAATTTTCATGTTCAAATCTTTGACAATCTTATGAAATGAGATATGAATTCCTTGCTGGAGAAAACACTGATAAACTCACATCATTTGCCTGTCATCTGAATAAATTTCCTATTTATTCAAATAGGAGGTGATGTTTTCAATTATCCTAAAAGAGAGGGCAGACCATGTTACTGTTTGCTAAATAGAAGGAGTCTAGGAAACAAATTACACTTTTGTCCTTGCTGGAATATTTGGGCAGTTGGAGATGTATTTGTCTTATTTCCTATTGAGAGAGCAATAAAAATAGTTTTAAGATAATAAATAATAATAACTATGAGGACATGGTAACTTTATTTTCTCTCATTTATTTAATCTACTTAATAAACATTCAGTGCAGTTCTACTACAGCTAGACACTGCAGAAAGTTTTAGGAATCCTGCCATGAACAAAACAACCTTGGTTTTGCTTTTATGATTCTTGAATTCTAGTTTGGGGAGATAAATAATGAACAGGTGAGCAAATAAATAAAGCTACATGCATTTTTTACTACAAGGGGTATAAATAAAATATAGCATTGTGATAGAAAATGTCTTTGGAGAGCTGAAGGATGTGAGTGTGGCAGGTAAGTCATGTCTAACAGAAGAGTGTTCCAGGCAAAGGGAACAGAACCCAAAGGATCTGAGGTTGGGTAAAGTCGGATGCCTTCTGTAACACAGTGGATAAGCCTGAGAGCTCTCCACATGGGTCAAAATTCTAGGGGGGATACGGAAGTAGCCAATATTTTATAATAACTATAAAAGGAGTATAACTTTAAAAAATTGTGAATCACTGTATTATACACCTGCAATTTATATAATATTGTACATCAATTATACTTCAATAAAAATTAGATCAGGGATGGAGGGAGGAGGCAGATCATACAGCACTATGTGCCATGATCCAAGGTTCTCTGTATTCAGAATCAAGCAAGAAAATTAAATGAATGGGCCCTTTCACAGTGGAAACTGAAGCAAGCTACAAATTCTTATTAAAGGAATAAGTGATAAAGAACCACTTATGAAATCAGGTTAGGGGAGAGAACAAATGTGAATAAATACGGACCAGACACAAGAAGTAAAGATGCTGCAAAAGAGAAGCCATGTGACACAGAGGGAAATGACATGGTACCTAAATCACTAGATTCGCCCCTTCCCAGCCAGACAGGTAGAACGAAAACCAGGAGATAGAGCTGTCATGGAAATCAAGACAAAAAATTGTTCAAAACCAAAAGACTTAAAAAAAAAATATATATAGGCAGCAATGATTTCTAATGTAGAAGATGAAATAGGAAAGATGCACCATAGCATCTTTCAGAAAAGTTAACTAATGCTGTAATCAGCATGTTGGAAGTTTCCATGGCTTATTAAAATATGAGGATAAGAACTCTTATAAGCATCCTAAAACTAAATGTGTTCCCTGGCATGTGATCAAAGGGAAGATGAAAGAGAGAATCTAGTATTTATTGATCACATACTCTGTGCTAGACATTTTGCAAAACACATTGATTAAGAACACAGAAGCAATGGCCGGATTGCCAGTGTTCAAATCTCAGCTTTACCATTTATCAGCTCTGTAATCTCAAGCATGCGGCATCCAAACATCAAAGAGTTCTAAAGTGCTGTTTCAGTGTTTTTTATATAAATCATTACTCACAGCACTATAAATGTGAGTTTAGTAGGTTATATGAAATAAGCTTATTTTTTCAAATAATTGACCTATCTCATTGGAACCTGTTTAGCGAGAGATACAAGAAAAGAAGAATGAACTGTTATTTAAAACTTCCAGGTACAGCACTTATGTAGTCTCTTCTGCATAAATTTAGTTAATGTAATTGCTTCCTTCTTTTGTTTTAAGGATGCAGTCTGCTAGCTCTCAGTTCTTTGGAAATAAAAAGATTCCTAAACCAAGCTATGGGCTAAAAAACACAAATACTCTGTTCTGGTTACCTGTTTGTAAGATTAAAATCACTATGAAAATAATACATTTTAATTATTTTCTGATATAGTTGAGAGATCAAATATACCAATTCATGTGCCTGAGTAGTCAAGAGATAAATCTCTCCCTTCTCAGTCACTACTACCAGTTTTTTTTATCCTTAACCTCTTCTGACATACAGTGTTATCTGCAGTGATGAATTTTAATGGTCTAATAAAGTGTTTCATTGAATGTACTACAGGAGGTTTTTTTAATCAATGGGATCAGACTGAAAAATCACTTAGATAAAGAAATGTCAGTTAAAGCAGAGAACCATTAAAGATTATACGTGTGCATATATACATACAATGCCTATTTCCTTTTCACTTAAATCGTATAGTGGAACATTTAATTTGCATACACATCAGAGCTCTTTATCACCTTTCTTACACAACATAATGTCTTGTCATACCTTTTAACTGAAACAAGAGTTAAAGACACTTGATAACAATCTGGATGCAAAATATGTCTAGATTGTTGTAATTACCTTCAAACTTCTATAATAAAATTATTTTAATAATTAGCTTTCACTAAGTCATATATTCAAATATATGCAACCACTATGTAAAACAGTACGGAGAGTCCTCAAAAATTTAAAAATAGAACTGCCGTGTAATCTAGCTGTTCCACTTCTGAGTATTTATCCAAAGAATACAAAAACACTAGTTCTAAAAGGTATGTGTGCTCCTATGTTCCTTGTTGCAGCATTATTTACATCAGCCAAGGTATGGAAAAAACCTTAGTGCCCATCAATGGATGAACAGATAAAAAAGATGTAAGATATATATACAATGGCACACTACACAGCCATAGAAAACATGAAATCTTACCATTTGCAATAACAGGGATGGCTCTTGAAGGTATCATGCTAAGTAAAGTGACAAATGTATGGAACTGTATGATTTCAATCATATGTGGAATATAATAAACTAAAAATAAGTGAACAAACTAAACCAAATAAAAACAAACACATAGATACAGGGAATGGAGTACTGGTTACCAGAGTGGAAAGGATGGCAGAGAGGGTGAAATGGGTAAAGGGGATCAACCGTATGGTGACGAATAGAAACTAAATTTTTGTTGGTGATTACACTTTAGTGTATACAGAAGTAGAAATATAATGTACATATGAAACATACTCTAAACCAATGTTACTAAATAAAACCTTTTTTAAAGGTGTATACTGTATTTTTGAAAATTTAGAATATCAGTAAGTTACATGTCAAAAAGGTAAAGGTGCTATACTGAATTAAGGCATACTTGGTGTCAATGAAGTATTTAATTTTGAATCTATAACACAAACAAGATGGTTTGTCTATGATAGTACTTAAAATAATTAAATATGGAATTACCCTGAGTTTCTAATGGTGTATTCCTAATATTAATACTTTTTACTGCTAATTTATATTTGTATCTGTACTTTAGAGAAAAAAAAATCACATTTAATATTAAGGTACAGATTTGGTGCCAGATATGGAGTACATTTTCTTTATGTGAATAAGGAATAAATTATTGGATACAGAATGAATCAAAAAAGGAATGAATCACTGTACCTTTGGCGTTGTCCTAAAGTAGACAAACTCCACTCAACAAATAAGACTACACAGCTATAAAAGGCAGAGGACATAACTATTGGTTCTTATAATCAATGAGACATGCTGAACATTTGCATTTATTCACAAGTGTGTGCCTGCAATAGTTAGGCAGCACCATATCTGATAGTAAATGGAACGTGACTTTCAATTAGCTGGAGTGATTTCATTTTCGTTATTTTTCTCTATGTCTGTTTTTTAAAAACATAGAACACTGAAGATTAAAGATATGTGAAACAATTTTTTTGTCTAAGGACTTGCAACAGCATTCTTCAGAGATTTGGGGATCCAGGCAAATGTCTCAGTGTCCTCTGTTGGTGAGTGGAGTCGGAGTTAGTGGAGGAGAGTGTAGCAACTGAGGCTGGAGTTCACCTCCAGTCTGAGAAGACCAGCTTTCCCTCTTCACAGAGCAGACTCCCACATAAGGTTTCCTTGGAAGAAAGGAAAAAAATCCATATTTTAAAGTACTGGGATCTTACCCTTCCATTTACAGATGAGGAAAAGTTAAGGCCAGAAAGGTTTTGAATTTACTTACGGTCACATCTGGAGTAAGACTTAGTGCTAGATCTCAGCTCAGTCTTTTTTTTTTTTTTTTTTTTTTTCAAATTCTCCCTCTCTCTCTCTTTGTTATCCTTTGCTATGGAAAAGTTGAAGGAGACAATTCAAAAATAGAGAAGAATCCTCTCTATATCAGAGGTGCTCACCAAATATCATCCAGAGCTTGGATAATTCTGTCTGAAGTGTCTTCTTTGAACGTTTTCTAATGGCGTCCAGGGATTCTTTGCTATAGAGGATTTTAAGGCTGGGTCTGAGCTGATAAAGTGTGCTATGATAAATTAGCAATCTCTGCCATTGTGTTAGGAAAGAGAGTACGTGGCCCCTGAAGTCTGAACCCAGTTGTGTTGATTATTGCTGCTGTACTAAATAATCAGAAACTAGTGGTATAAAACAACAGCCATTTATTATCTCACACTTCTGTAAGTCAGAAGTCCAGGAATAGCACAGCACAGCTAGGGTCTCATACAACATTGTACAACGCTGAAGTCAAGGAGGCAGCATTCTTTTTAGGCTGTTTATAGAATTCAGTTCCATGCAGGGATCCCTGTTTGCTTTCTGGCTGTTACCATGTCAACATTTTGGCCACCTGTGTTCCTCATCGTGTTCCCTTCTTCACTTTCAAGTCAGCAAAGGTGCACTGAGTCCTCTCACTTTGAACCTTTGACCTCTCCTGCCTCATCTCTTCTGCCTCCAGCAAGAGAAAAGTTTCTGTTCAAAGTGCTCATGTGATTAGATTGGATCCAACCAAATAATCCAGAATAACCTCCCTTTTTAAAGTTTGTAACCTTAATTATATCTTCAAAGTCTCTTTTGCCAAGTAAGGAAACATATTTACAAATTACAGAGATTAGACTGTGGGTGTCTTTGGGAGGCCATTCTATTTACCATGCCAGTTCTTCTGGAAGTCTTTTATTAAAAGCAAGTTGTTTGAAAATCAGAGCACGTATTTTCCAACCATGCTTATTTACTAAAGGGGTTTATAAATCATCCAGTAGGAAAAATACATTTTAACTCATATATCCCCAGAATATTTCAACTCACACATTTTAAGAACTATTATAAAAGATAGTATACTACTGTGTTCATCTCTTAGGTATGAAGGATGATGGCATAATACATCGTCTTCAAAGAACATTAACTTGGAGGAAATACCAGTTCATAACACACAAAGATCATCATCTAACTCATCTCAGTTGAATCAGTTGATGTGTTGAGTCTAATAATTTTGAAGAAATGAAAGAATTTCTGTTAACAGTAGTTGTTTCAGGTAAGAAGGAAGGCAACTATCAATGTCTTTGAATGTCTACCTTTTAATCTCGCCTTTTGGTAAACGAATCAGTTTGACATGAGTGATATAGAGGGAGACCATGCCCTTTGTTAAGTAGAACATAACTAGGACGCTACTTACCTGTAAACTCAATGTGAGTTTACAAGATGATGCAATACCCGTCCTTACTCCTCCATAAAGACAGTGCATTTGTTAGGATTTATTAATGGAGGTAGAACCTGTAGAGTAAATGAGAACATAATCCTTCTCAATTCTGCTTTGGTCACACTACACCTAAAATATTGTGTCCAATACTGGAAATTACGCTTTGTAGGAATAAATATGGTGGATTTTAGAGCTTCCAACATGTTAAGGGACATTAAATATGACATTTGAGGAATAGTTAAAGTAACTGGAGAAGATAAAAATAAGGATCAAGCCCTATTTGCAATTATCTGAAAGATTTCCCTGAAAGAAAAAAAGGGACAGAATTTTCTGAGTTAAGATTTTAAAGAAGATTTTTGACTAATTTGGTGAACTTAACAGAGGAGCACATCTTTGCCTTAATAAATGTAAGAAATAACCCTGTTACTTTGGGAGCCGATCAACACTAAAAAAGCTACCCCAGAGAGTGATTTCCTAGTAACTGAAGATGTTCAAGTAGATATGAATGAATATTTGTAGGTAATGTTGTAGAGCAGCAGTGCTTCTCAAATTTTAATTCCGGTACCAACCACCTGGGGAGCTTGTTAAAACTGTGATGTCTGAATCAGTAGATCCAGGGCAGGCATAAGATTCTGCATTTCTAACAAGTCCCAAGTGATGCAGATTGCTGCTGCTCCCCAGAACACTATTTGAGTAGCAGTTTTGTAGAAAGATTCCATGTAGAGTATAGCAGAACACACTGGTGATGTAAGGTTCCTTTCACCCCTGACACCCTGTTAAATCCTGCTGGTGTACCAGGAACATAATTGTTCTGTTGGTTAGGGAATTTCTATCATCCTTTCCACCTTGACAAGTGAAGTAGGCGCACTTTCACACAGAAACGTCAGTCAGAGAAAGTGAGATTACCTTGATTAAGAGGAGGGCATCTGGGACTTGGTATAGATTTCTCCTCACCATATATTATGTCTCTTATATTGAGGTTTTTGACAGTAAATGATGAAACTGGTTTTTTTTTTGGCGGTATCACTTCATTTTGTATAATTGTTCCTTTAGTTTGTTTAAGGTGAAACGCTTCATTGAGATGTTTGTATTTGGACATTCATGATTAAATGTCAGATAAGTTTTGGCAAATTCCACGTGGCAGGCAAAAAAATTATTAGACTTCCAAAGCCTTTTGTTCTTATTTTATGTCTTCTATGGTTTAGCTCCAATGGGAGGGCTGTTAAAGCTTTAGTAACTGGCTTTAAGCAGAAGCATGGTGACTGAATTGTATAAATCTTCTGGATAGAAATGTCTAAGCACTTTATCTGCGTTAACACATGGATTATAAACCACATGTAGTTTGCCTATAATTAAATATTTTCTCTAAAATGCAATTTTAGAGAAATTGAGAAAGAGAAATTCTGCTACATTGAGAAAGTTCCCTTCAAAGAAGGTAGTGATGGATTTACTGCTGTATGATTGATTCCAGTTATTTGTTTTGGCATTGTATGGGGAATATCAAAGGGGGAAAAAAAAGTAAGATTTTCACATAATTTTCAAAACCTGTCACAAAACAGACAACCAATTATTCTCGCTTCCTCTTTATACTCTAATTTGAAACCTTGTAGCTTCAGAAATTTTATTAGTATAGTTCAAAATTCAGCTCTTAGTGCTAATATCCAGGCTAAGAACTCCACTAAAAGTCAAAGATTCTGTACCCATCAATTTGAGAAAGCTGAAAGGAAAATGAAAAAAAACAAAAAACAAAACTAAGAAATGTTCTAATTCTTGGCATTTCTTTCCAATGTGTCTACTAATCATTAGAAAGTATGAGTATATAATATAGTAGGTTTATTCCAGATTATATAGAAAATCATGATAAACTGGTTCAAGAAGCTAGGCTTCAAGCTTTGCACTCTGATTAATGGAAACCGTTCTCTTGTGCTAGGATGATGAAAGGGACAGTGGGTTTAGAGGAATTCAGGTTGACGAATTTGATTTACCATATTGGGAGAAAATGAAACTGTATTTCCTTTGCGTTTAGATGTCAATCACTGAAAAATCAATTCCTATAAATAAATAGTTCCTTGTCGTCTCATCTGTCTTCCTGTCTGCTTTAAAAGGAGACTGTCACAAAACTGCTTTAGAGGAATAATCTTGGTATAGGTTCATGTCTCAGAGGCCCAAAAGGGTCTGTCAAACACAGATTTGAAGTTGAAGAAATGTACTGAAGCCATGGCAAGACCTCATTGACTAATAAATATTATAAGACAGTACAGATTTCACTACCATAAAGATATGGACTCCTTTTTAATATTGTGAGGTCTAGGAAAAATAAGTCTTTATAATTAATTTTTCTTATTTGCAAAGTAAGGCTAAAAGGACCCATGTTATTAATTAGAATACATATGTAAAACCTAAAGTGTAGCTTTCAATAAATAATACCACTTTTCTTTCTTCCAAAATTTTTTTATTAAAATATCCATGTAAATAGAACTAACAAAGAGTCTTAATAGGAATTGATATTTTTATTGCATCTAAATAAGTATTCTGTGTTTTGAGTGTCTTGGTCTGTAGAGTTCTCACTACTAGGGTGCCCATCTTCTTAGCAGACAACTGTCAAATGCATGTCCCCACTTGTCCTTGCATGTTTAACTTGAACGATATTCCTCTATACAGCTTTTTTCACTTCCAATCCCTGAATAACTCCAGAAAACATAGAATTTCTGTCTTGTCATCCCTACAGCTACTGCTAGTACAGAATCTAAAATATAGTAGATACAAAAACTCTAAATGGAAAGTATTTCACATACAAAAAGCTATCATTTTGCAAAATACATTTTAAAGTGGAATTAAATAAACTCTTGATAATCCACTTGATTGTTAATGATTGTATTAAATGACTCCTCAGTTTGAAGAAAGTTATCATGAACTAGTAGCCTTTAGTTAAATAATTAGAATCAGAATAAAGTATCACAGTGAACAGTGAACTAATTTGTTCAAAGATGAACTCCATTGTGTAATTTGTATGTCTGTGTATGATTAAAATAATCCATTTATCAAGGAAACATATGAGTATCACATGTACAACTTCTGACATATGTTGGGAAAAATATCAGTTTCCCAATTACATCTTTTATCTAAAACATAAATTAAATCCAGAAAGTGGCAAAATCTTCTGACTCATCAATAGATGTCATGAAGGTCATGCACTAAAAATGAGGCCCTTGAATAAGCAGAGAGTTTATAAAACTTTTGCTAGGAACCTATTTACTCCATTTTGGAAATAATTTTAGCTGTTTCAGCTATTTAGTTTTTCAGGCTACAGAAGATTTGAGTGTGGGGATTACAATTCTAGAAGTAAGAAATGAAAATTGATTATGAGAAATGAAAAGGAAAAGCAACTGAGAAAGAGGGACATGGGAAGGTCAGAGGGTAGGCAGTAGGCAGAGAGAGAGAAAGTAGGAGGAAGAAAGAAGGGATAAAAAGAAAAAAAATGGACTTGATATAGACAATGTGAAACACTTTATGGCCATTTGGGTCAGCTGACCAACTGTTTTTTTAATTGAATAAGGCAACCTAGATATTTCTACCAATCCACTGAGATCTTCCCACAAGTAACACGACATGTTGAATTTTCGCATCCTTTCTAGTTGTGAGGTGGAAACTAAAATCAGATGAACTAGCTCCTCTATCTTAAGCTGTTGCCAGTCTTTGCTACTTGTGAAATGCCAAAAAGAGCAAATTTCACTTCTTCCACCAGAAGTAATTGCCCTTGTGAAAATTTATTCAGCTCTTTCCCTTGCCTCTCAGGTCAATGATGGCCTGAAAGATTAGTATAAACTCACGGATTCTAAAACAACACATAGCAGCAGACAAATGCAAAGAAAGAAAGAAAGAAAGAAACAAAAACCCACACAGCTCCATAGTTAAGATAAATGGAATGTTGACAGTAGTATTCAGAGTATATTCATTTTACCTTATGCCCAAGAAATTTGAAATACAGTGTTTATCCTGCATTGACTCACAAGCTTGTGTATTCTCATCCACCTCTAAGGAAGACAGTTACTCATAATTTCTATTAACATTTTATATTGTATTCATGGAAGAAAATATTTCAACTAGTGCACACTAAGCACTCTGGGACTGCATTTCTTTGTTTTAAACCAGGTACTGTTCTTAAAAGATCATCCTATTTATTCCTTTACACACGGAAGAGAACTTTTACTGTAGAATTTGTTTCCAAGAAAGGATTAGAAAGGAGAAAGTGAAGGTTAATTGTATTTCAGAATCAAGGGAAGTATGGCAGTTGTTGGTGATTCTTTTACCACCTCGAATCCAGCATTCACAAGAACTACCTATCATGTTAGGCACGTGGGATACAGCAGAGAACAGGAAAGAGACAATCCTGATTTCATAGTTGTCAGGTGAGAGAAAATACAGAAATTAGATCCTCATACAAGTCTTCAACTCGTTCGTTATAACTGTGGTAAATACTGTTTAAAAAAAGTGTGTAGCTCTTCAATAAACAACAAGGTCCTATGGCACAGCACAGGAAACCGTATTTAATACCTTGTAATAACCTATAATGAAAAGGAATATGTACATGTATGACTGAATCACTATGTACAACAAAAACTAACACACTGTAAATCAACTATACTTCAATAAAAATTAAATTAAATTAATTTAAATTATATATAAAATACAAAAATTCATGTAGCCTTGAAATAATGAAGATGACTAATCTGTCTGGGATCAGGGAAGTCTTCCTAAAGGAAGTGAAATTTAAGATAAGAGATACAGGTTAGCTGGAGAAGAGTATACTGAATAGAGTAAATAGATTGTGTTAAAGTCTTGGGGTAGGAGGACAGCATAGAAGTTGTCAACATATACATGAGTTTGTAGCTTTGTTGGGTAACAGCTATGGCAATGGTGAGATACGGACAGGTTCAAAGCACAATAAAGTTCTTACCCATGAAGGAAGAATAATCTCTTTTCTATTCTCTGCCATATCCCCATGCATAACACAGCAGCTAGCTCTCAGTAAGTGCTCAATTCCAGGTTTTGAAATTACCCCAAGTGGTTGTCAGTGCTGTATCTCTTTAGTCTGTTCCGAAACAAATATGGTAAATGTTGATGTTTGTTAAATAATATTTTCATTGTCTGTTACATTGCTGTGTCTTCTATATATTTATGTACGTTTGAAATATTTCACAAAACACTTAGCCCTGGGCTGTCACTGCCTATTTACTTCTCTGTATCTCCAGCTAGCTAGGGTAACCTCAAAATACTGTCTGATGTGTAGTCCTTTGGCTCACCACACAGTATAATTGTTATGCTTACAAGTTCATTCTTTAAATAGCTTATAAAGAGCTCTCTGGAGAGGAATTACAGAAGAGAAACACATGATGCAAATTAATTGGGGGAAATTAATTCATGTAATTAGCCTCCAGGCAGAATAAAATAGCATGTTTTTATTTTTCTTTACCTTCTTTGCTCATATACATGCACATTGAACATAGTTTTAGACAGAATTATTATATGTACTCGTTTCATATTTTAGTTTTATATTACAAATTTCATTTTAAAATTTAATGGTTTCATATTATTCCATCTGGTTTCTGTATCTTACATTATTTCTGTTACATTTATCCCTGCTATTACAATTGTCCTCCTGTTGCCATTGTGCCTTTTTCTACCCAAATAAACACTAGGCTTTATTGTTTCTTCTTTTACTCATGGACATTTCTGCAGCAATTACCCGTCTTTTCTGAATCATTAGTATCTTTTTTCATTGAAAAGTCATTTTCTGTGTCAGTTGGGTCACCAGAACTTAGACACTGAGATGAAGATAGGAGTGCAAAAGGGTTTTGGTGAGAGATTCCTGTGAAAGAGCAAAGTGAGAGCAGGATTGAACAAAGAAAGCCTTCAGGAGTACGGTGTGGATTTGAGATCTGTGAAGAAAGGGAAGAGAAGTCGGGAAGGGCGGGGAAAGCCTTCATGTCAGTGCTGATCTGACAATGTCTTGATCAATTCAACATAGAGGTCCAGAACAAAGGCTGCAGAAGTCATGCGTAGGACAGAAATTGACAGACCATTTCTCAGTCATTGATTCAGGGCTGCCTGGCATGACCATAGCATTGGTTTCAACATGGAGAAGGTTAGAGAACGCACTTCCAGCTGGAGGCTGTCAACTAACTGCACTCTTGTAATGGCACAGAAAATTTTCCTGAAGGGATATAAAAATAGCAGATGACCCGGAATGTTACAGTCCACCCTTTGTGCTGCATGAATCGACTTGTCTATAAATGTTCAGGAATCAGCTTTTACGGAGTTTCCTGGGTCTTTCTTCCTGATGAGATACTTAGAAGGCCTCAAGTAGCGAGCTGGACTATAACCCCCTCAATGCAGTTGCTTTCTGAGCCACAGTTAAGTACCCATTCTCCTCCTCTGCTTTCCATTCCTAATTTCTCTTACCATTGAGTCTCTGGCTGATTCCAATGGATTGCCTGGTCTTGTGGCCCAAATCCTCATTCTTGGAAGGGTCTCAGACCCTGATAGCCATACTTTTCTCAGGCCAGGTTGTTATTCTACCATTTGTAGTCCCAGTTGGAATTACTGAGAGGTACCCAACTGGATGACCTGTGTTCTAATTATAGTCTTCTCTGACCCTATTATGTACAGTAACCCAATTTTTTTTTTTTGCATAAAGTGTAGCTCTAAAGTGACTTTCCTCCAGTTATCTAGTTACATAATACAATTGCTAAATATCTTCTTTCTTATTTATCTTTTGAATATATTTACTAATTTCATATATAAACTTGGGTGTTTTTTTGAGGATTTCTATCCTTATCTATATACTACATTTCTCTTTTTGTAACATTTGCAAATACTTTTGTTATTCCTTCTTTATTATTTAACTTAAAATTTTATCCTAGCTAGTCTTCCATTTGAAACATTTTTGTTTGTTTGTTTCATATTATCTGACTTTGTAATCACTCTAGTTTCTGGTTTATATTATAATTTTTGGTAGTCAATTAAAAATGTCTTACTGTGATTACATTTGTATAATTCTAAGTTGATTAAGGAACCTGAAGAAATTCGTAAACATCAATATTTAACCATCTTCTCCAGGAAAATGATTTGCTTTTCCATCCCTTTAAGTCTACTAAAATACTTGTATTTTATTTTATATTGCCAGTGACCAATGTACTATTTGATAACATGCTATTTAAGATTTTTCTATAAATATGCATAGGTGCTTCTTTCTACAATTTTTAACAAGTTATCACTATTATATTTGTGGACAGTCTTAATCATTCCAGTATAAAATATGTCTTTAAAAACATTTTAACTCAGTAACATTCACTTATTTTATTTCTGAAAACAAAATTACACATGTATGTAAATTAGACATGTATGTAAATTAGACAGTTTAGGTTATCTGAGGGCACAATTATGTTTATATGCATACTGTCTGTCTAGCCAATGTTTTTGAAATGTCTTCCAAAGCTTTTTTAAGATATAAAAATGTATTTTCATTGAATTAAGAGAACTCTTTTTTTCTCCCACTGCCTTATATATTATTTAGGTTGAACATCAACTTTATTCAGTTTTTTTTTTTTTGGCTTTAGGTGAATTTTAATTGTTTTAAAAATAAAAGCACCATCACAGTTCCCAAACAAAACATAATGTTCTGTTGTGATATTAGATGTTTAAAAATCCATACCACAGACACCTTGGGAGAATGGAAAGATAAATGCCTTGGGTGTAACGAGGTATGCCAGCTTCTATCAGTGAACTCACTTTATGATCTGAAAGAAATTATTTTATCTTTCTGTACATAAAATTAAGACATCTATGATTTATATCAGTTTACTGCATAAGTGGCATTGTTTTGGGGATCAACTGCCCAGTTCTCAGTTAATTTGGCTTTGAGGAGACTGAATCTCAATCGTTTGGGGCTGAAGGTGAGCCAGATCTGGGCAACAGGAATTGCATCTCCATTGTCACAATTACTCATTTAGTAGTCACTGGAATTTAAACTAGGTCAGTCCAAAATGATTCTGGAAATTTTGCTAGAACTATTGAGAGAGAAGTTTCCACTTTCTACTGAGGTTGTAAAGGCAATGAGAAATAAGCTTAGAGATGGTGCACATCCTTGCCACAATACTGGGTCAGTATGTTACCAAACTCAAGTCTGGCTGCTCACCACTTGAAAATCGTTATTCAAGGGGTGAGTGTTGATAGAAATGGAAAACATTATTTTTATTCAGAAAGCCAGCAATCTAGGGAGAAGGCAGGCTCATGTTCCAAAATCAACTCTGAAGATTCTGCTTGGCCATGAAAATTCTTAAAAGGAAAAGGGGAAGTAATTAATCTCAGTTAATAACTGAGATAGGAAGCCAGCCTCGTCACCATCTCCCACTGTGTGCAGGCTTGTTGACTTCTCGTGATCTTTCTTTAGATACAATCTTGTTCACACAGTTTGTTCCAGAGCTTACTGAAGGGGAGGCTAGGGAACAGATCTGGTCATCTGTTAATTACTTGTTCTTTATTTTATCTTCTTTGATCTATGGAAAGAACCAACAGGTCAGGCAAGCTATTTTGTGATCAAAAGATCTGAAAGGTGTGCTTGGGCCAGAAATGAGTAGAGCATGGGGGTGCCTGGTTTAAGGTCAGTTACAATGTAGCTTTGCCAAAGTGACAAGACCAAAGGGGCCTCCTGCAGAGAGCTCCTTCCTGCCAAGAGCTCTTCCCTGTCCAAAGCTGCTTACAAGTTATGCCTGAGAATAAAGAGGAAAGCAATAAAGAGAAACAAGAAAGAAAGAATGAAAATAAAAATACTCTCTTGACACCCTTGGGACTCTGAATTTCGCAGTGCCTGAAGCTGGTTATCCCCTTGGATCCTTTATTGCATGTGCCCATTCCCTCTCCCCTTTCTGTATAAGCTAATTTGTGATAAGTATCACATGTAACCCAGTGTTCTGATAGAAAATACAGTCTTGAATTACATAAAATTTAGAATTTAGTATTCTAATAATGCTTCTAGATTCTTAAGCTATTTATTTACCAAAAAAATGTTTTTTAACTTTTATAAGGAATGACACTATTCATTACAAAATTTATTACTTGAAAGCTAAAAACTCTTTGGATAAATAAATTTTGGATGTTTACTTAACAGAAAAAACGACCATAATTATCTGATGATTATGTTACTGAGTCCAAACTCATTCTGCTTGCTGTACGACAGGCCAATAAATTGGGAGATGAGGTGTTGGGGCAAGGAATAGTGACTTTATTCGGAAAACTGGCAGACCGAGAAGATGGCAGACTAATGTCCTGGAGAACCATCTTACTCAAGTCAGAAGTCAGGCTCCTTTTATGCTAAAAAGGGCAGGGGGTGTGGTTGGTTGTTGCAAACTTCTTAGTGTAGGAATTCTTTGTTCTTGCAGCTGTCCACGTGGGTCAAGTCATGGTGCCCCTGTAATACCAACAACAAAACAAATGTTATTTTCTATTCTGCAATTTGTTATCTTTATATAAGTGCAAAAGTGCTAATATCCTTAAAGGTCAGAGCCTTAAGTATAGGCTCTCCTATGTATTTCAGGCTAAAGGCAGCATTTTTTTTTTTTTGCAAAGGTACAGAGCTAGCAAGACTAAGCCTAGAAAACAGGGCACAGTGTTAAAGCCAAAGAAACAGATCTAATATGGATTCAGATTTGTTCCTTTCTATTACAGTTACACCGCAAATCTTGATTCAGAGTTGTCCTAGTCAGTTTGGGCTGCTGTAACAAATTACCATAGACTGAGTGACTTAAGATCAAACATGTATTTTTCTGGAGGCTGGAAAGTTTAAGATCAAAGCACTGTCAGATCCGGTGTCTGTTGAGGACTGTTTCCTGGCTTGTAAACAGATGCTTTCTCCCTGTATCCTCATACGGCTGGGAAAGAGACAAGAGAAAGAGAGAGAGAAAGAAAGCAAACTCTCCTTTTCTCCTTATAATAGGGCTCTACCCTCATGACATAATTACCTCCTAATGGTTCCACCTCCTAATGCTACCAAGTCCAAGCTCATATTGCACAGCAGGGCAATAAATTGAGAGATAAGTTGTTGGGACAAGGAATAGTGACTTCATTTGGAAAACCAGCAGACTGAGATGATGATGGAATAATGTCCCTAAAAACCACCTTGGATGGTTTACTTTGGATGCTAGTTTCTTTAATAGAACAAAGAACAAAGATGGGAAGTGAGGAGGTAAAGTAAAAAGGATGATAAATTGTTGGAAATATTTCCTGGTTCTGGCCAAGACTCCTCTGGAGGGGATGTGTCAATTTCTTCTTTAGTGCAGCCATTCATAGGTGGGCCTGGTCAGGATGTTTCCTGTGAGCTAAACAAAGTTAGTTTAGCTTATTGTTCAGACATGGGAGGCAGAGTTCCTGGAGATGGGCCATTATGTATACTTTAAGTTATTGGCAACATCCCTTTAGTGATTAACTTGTAGCAAAAGCAATAGAATACAAAGGTTAAAGTAAAAGAAACAGATCCAATATGGAGTCAGATTTGTTCTTCCCTGCTACACTGATACCATCACATTGGTGGCCATACTTCAACATATGAATTTAGGGGAGACACAAGCATTCAGTCCATAACAAGAATCCAAGATAAATAATATTTAACCAAAAACCAAACTAACTTGTTAAGGATCTCTTTATTGGCATAGTCCAATTATCTGCCATCTCTTTCCTGGGTTATTATAATAATCTTGTAACTGTTTTCTCCATTTCTATTTATATCCCCCAATTGTCTTTTCTCAACACAGTGTATGAAGTAGCTGTTTTAGAATATAAATCATGTCACTCTCTGCTCAGAACATTTTAATGGTTCAGCCAGAGCAAACAAAAAACAGTGTAATAATGTCTTATGTGGTCTTCTGTGATCTCATGCTCCAAGAGCTCTCTGGCTTCAAACATTACCACTGACTCTCTACTCATCCTGCTGTAATGGACTCCTTGCCTTTCCTCAGATACACTACGTATACTCCTCTCCCGGGTGACTTTAAGGTACTGTACAAATGTCACTTTCTCAGTGAGAATTTCTCTGACAACTGAATTTAAAAATCGCAGAATCCCCTGGAATTGCTCTATTCTGTCTCTGCTTAATTTTCTCTGTATCACTTAGCACAAATAACCAATCAGTATATGATAAGGTTATTTATTTATATTATTTCCTCCACCTCCAATCCCTGTCAGAAGCCAGCTCCTTGTGGCTATGAGGACCAGATATTTTTAAATATTCATTTTGTTCATCAGTGAACGCTCAGGACTCAGAACTTGCAAGAGTGACTTGCAAATAGTTGGAAATTGAGATATTCTTGAATTAAAGGATCAATAAATGTATAGGTTAATCAGTGACAATTAGTTTTGCACAGGTGGTGAATATTTGTTGAATTGATTCATAAATGTATGAATAAAAATAAATATATAAAAATAATAGGATTTATATTAGAGTTCTTGAGAGAAACAGAACCAATAGGATATACAAATACACAAAGAAATTCATTAAGAGGAATTGGCTCATGTGGTTACAGAGGCGGAGAAGTCCCTGGTTTGCCGTCTGCAAGCTGGAGGCCCAGGAAAGCTGACGGGACTGTTCCAGTCCAAAACTGAGCATCTGAGGACTGGGGAACAGATGACTGAGTAACTGACTCCTGGTCAGAGTCCAAAGGCCAGAGAACCAAGAGCATCAGTGTCCAAGAGCAGGAGAAGATGCATGTCAATCAGAGATTAAATTTATCCTTCCTTCACCTGTTGTTTTTTTTTTTTTTTGTCAGAGCCACAACAAATTGGATGATGCCTACTGGCATTGGTGAAGGCAATCTTCTTTGCCCTCAGGCTACCAATTCAAATGCTAATCTCTTCCAGCAACACCATCACAGACACACCCAGCAGAGATGTTTTATTATATTGGGCATCACTTTGCCAAGTTAAATTGACAGAAAATTAATGATCATATAGATAAATGAATTTCTGGTTGACTCGGCCATATTGAACAAAAAGCAGCATATTGTTTTGCTACATAGATTTTGCAATTGCATAGCAGACTGATAATGCCATCTTATGTTAATACCCCTCCTTGTAATTTTCAAAATATCTTAATATGTTTAATTCATAAAATACCCTTGTAAGGTTGTCTGCCAGTTACCAATTAATTTTTCAAATTTAATCTCCTTTGTCCTGCTTTATGATACCAAAGCTGGATCAATAACCCTCCCTCCTTTGCCAGATGGCACAGTATTATGCTTTTTCTTTAGAGGGTACAGGATGAGCGCGACGAGAACAGTGTTCCTGTACTGGTCCAGGTGTGCTCCTCTCTTCTAGCTCCTGCATGTTTCAGTAGCCAGGGTTTGTGGAACGTCTAGTGCTCATCCCTTGCAGTGAATTTCAATTTCACCCTAGTGGGCAGCTTCTCAAAGAGTTCCTCTGGCGTCGCAGTTGGTGATCTCCTGCTTATCAGCCCCAGTCTGTGGCACCTGCAGAAACTTTCCATTATTCAGTGGGCAAAGCCTATCCAACGAGGTCTTAATTTGTTGTGCTGAGGATGGTCGCCTTCCAAGTTTGTTTCTTTTTTGGACTGTCTCTGCCACAGACATAATGGTTGCTCCCTATATCTGTTATTCCTGTAATCTTTGTAGTTCTTTTTAATCTCCTATAAATTAATGACCTGTTATTACTTAATACGATTTTGTATTATTTTTCCCCATTCAAATTATGAAGCAGTTCTGCATCCTGATGACTGATACAAATAGGCATCAGTTCTCTTATTTCATGAATAAATGTCACCTTAACCTTATGTGAGCCTCAGGTTGCTCATCTGAATAATACAATAGAATTACTTCTCTGTCAAATTCACTTTGGGTGTTAAATTATATTACATATGTGACAGGGTTCTGTATTTGCAATGATATGCCCTTTTAATGTATCATCACTAAAATTGTGTCCATTATTTCAAATACCTGATTAACTATAGAAATCACAGATTCCAAAGGCCTATTTTCTCAATGTTCCCTCAGCAATCAATGTGTAGAATTAAAAACTGCCAGACTAAAGAGAAAATCCTTGCAGGAAGGAGGCCTTTCCTACCATGGAGGGCGCTTATATTTAATCTAGCTTTCGTATTTACTTCCTTCATAACAACTGCAGTTTAGTCATCTTTCCATATTCTGTATAGAGTGTGGTCCACCCATTCTCCCATGGCTCACAGGGTGCATTCTTTCTTACCTTATTTATATTTCAGTCCACTCCATAATAGCCTTCATCATCCAAAAATATAAAACTGAGACTCTTTAACATTTGCATTATAATATTGTTCAGTATAACATGTACACTACCTCAAGTCAATTAACCAAAATAAACAGGCTAAAGTAATTTCTGACCAATGTCCTATTATAAATAATTAGATCATTTGAAGTGTTCCAATTGTAATAAAAATCTATTCATGGCCCTCAATCCTAGACAATCTCAGTGCAGCTCACCAGCCACTCAAAATCTGAAGATTCAGAGACCTTCTCCTTCAAACATGAGTTATTCTCAAGAGATAACATCATCTTTGAAGAAATAGACCAGTTATTCATAAGGATGAGGGACCCTCTTGGACACATTTTCAGATAAGATGGCCGATTAAAGTTGTCTAAAGTAGGCAATTACACTTCCATGCTAGGACCAATATCTTCTTTGAGCCAAAGTTTCTTTTACTTTAAAATGCATAGCTCTGAGGAACAAATGAGATAATCTATGTAGAATTAGTGTTGCAGAAAAGCATGTGACAGCTCAGTGTTATATAGCTCAGCGTTACAGCTCGATGTTGCAGCTCGGTGTTACAGCTCAGTTGTGACAGCAACCTGGATCTGGGCTAGAGACCAAGCAGCACTAGGGGAGTTGGAGAACTCAGGTTTATTATGCCAGTGGGCCCAGTGGAGTTAACACTCCAAGCTGTGGACCCCGTCTGTAGGTTTACACAGGCTTTTATAGGCTACCAGTCTAGACTTTGCAACATTTTGTAACATCGTATGCAAATAAGGTATAACAAAGGTGACTAATTAGGAACAAGCTTTGTAGAAATGGACCAATCAGGAGTGAGAGAACCAATCAGGAGTGAGCTCCATGCAAATAAAGCACTACAAATGGACCAGTCAGGAGTTAGCTCAGAGAACCAATCGAATTTTAAGGGTAAGTTCCACTTTTCTAGAAGTAAGCTGTTTCAGAGGCAAATAGTGAGATAAAGCCGCTGGGCGAGGGAACTGGATGGTGCTGACAAGAGAGTAGTGGCCTTGCCTGGGGATCCTGCTGGTCTTTTTTTATGGGGCTTCCCACCTCATTAGAACAAAAAATACATATATGTATATGTATGTAAAATTCTAATTGAAGGAAAGTCTCATTTGTATACCTAGAACCTTAGGAAGTCATTTAACTTCTCTAAACCTCTTTTACTTTGTATGTAAATAGAGATAATAAAGAAGATTCTCTTCTTAGGTTGTTATAAATGCTTAACTGGTGAGTGAGACATAAACAGCATGCAATATAAATTACCCATTATTGTTATTATTACTTTGAATATGTTGAGATTTGTCCTTTTTACTCCTCAGCAGAGCACACAGAAAAGGCGTGGAATATACTATGGGACTGAGTACACTTACTCTTCTGCTTGCCTGGGTAGGGTGGAATCTTTTTTATGACACCAAAGAGTTCAGTGACAAATCAGTCACTTGGTTGAAACATGTCTTCCAGCTGTAAGACTGCAGTCAGCTACTTATAATCTTGGTTCTCCGAGCACCCAAAATTGGGGGATGGGGTGGCAAATGGTAGTAACTCCTAGAAGTTTTCTTTCATTTATCATCTGTGACTTGGTAATTTATCCACGTTTACATTCTATGTGATTCTGCCAGTGAAGTAATCTCTGCAAGAGCTTCACTTCTGATAGCCATGAAAATAAATGAATAAATACAGCTCACTTGAAAAAAGTGTATCATTATCATAATTTTGTTTGAATTTGCTCTGTTTGGTATGATTGTTTCATATAGCACAGACAGTGATTCAAACATCGGGCTACCTTTCAACTAGCCTATTGAATGCAGGCTGGAATTATTTCACGTAATGTCCTTTTCTCCCAAATAATGTTAATTTTTACAAGTTTCATTTAAAACTGAGTAAAATAAGTTCACAAGCATACCATTTCCTCAGTTACAATTTGTAAAATAATTGGTTATATAAAAGTTTTTCCCCCCAAAGTAACTACAATTCTTAACAAATTACCCTAAATATAAGTTCTAAAATATAATTGTAAATCATTACCTGCCTCTTTATTGGCTCACATCTGAATTGCCATTTATAGCTTTAGCATTTTTTAATAGAGCATCCCTCAACTATTAAACTTCTACTCAGGCAATTTCAGGCTTCTTTGTGTGGAATGATGGTGATTAAAGACCCTCAGTCTGACATAATACTCAAGTCCATTAGCCTCAAGTTCTCTTCCTAAATTTCCAAAATCACTTTGCAAATAGAATTAAAGTTTCTTTAATTATAGGCATGATGGTTTTTTAAATTGTTTTGGTTTCTTTTCTGGCAACACTTCTATTATAAAATGTTATGTGTAAATATAAAAAAAAAGTATCTTTAAAATAACGTTTCCTCTAAATTATAAAGTTTTATTATATGCAGAACTTAGAGAAATGACAATCGACAGTTATGCAAATAGACAATTTTGTATTGTTTTATAAGGAAAATGAACCTGAGAATAAGATGTTCTACCTTCAGACATTTGCAAATTCTGCCTTTTGCAAATGTAAAACTATAAGAATTCATTTGTTGTCTTTGCATTTATTTTGTTTATAAACAAAAATGTAACAATACCATATAGTTTGCAAGAAAATAACATAATTAATGCAACACAATTGAATCAAATGATAAAAAAATATTTCTGGCATATAGTGTTATATATTATAGTGTTTCCCTTGCAGCTTAAGATTGTGTTAATTTTACATATAAACCACTTATTCATCCAGCATGAATCAATGAAATCATCTTCACTATGAACCAGACGTTCTCTTTAATTCATAAAGTGATACTCAAAAAATGTTAATACTATAAGCTTAGATAATTCCCTCATACTATCAGGAGTCTAAGGTGCAATTTTAGGTTACTATTGAAAATAGTTATAAAAGATAAAAATCTATGTTCTTAGGAAGAGCTGGAGAAGAAATGCCTGGCAGAGTAGGTATAGATATTTTACATTGAAGGCATAGGAATAATATAAAGTTGAGGGAAAGGAGCCCTAAGCTTTGGATATAATCTCTGCCTAACATGAGGTGGGTGTAAATCATTTTGGTCCCTTCATGTAGCTGAACCAGCAAACCCTGAAGGAGCTACTGTATTGGCTGGGACACTTGATTCTGATTACCAGAGAGACACGGGGCAGCTACTACACAGTGGTGGCATGGAGAACTATGTCTGGAATCTAGTTATATCGCAGTACATTTATTCCTAAATAATAATGGTCAATGAGAACTATAGTTCTCATTGAAAAATAATTAAGATGGAGATTCTTTCACTAATAACGATTATAGTGATTTATTCACTTCAATGATGAAGTTATTTCTGTAAGAAATAGTTCTCACAGAAAAATAATGAAATCAGCTGCTGAGGTGTTAGAAGAGTGAAGGGTAAAATGAAATGAATGATGGAAAGACGGAAGCTCTGATGATCTAATTCAGCCTAACTTCCTGCTAAGGAAGAATTATAGCAGCTATGCTTTTGTTCTTATTGTTACTTATTTTACGTTTTTTTTTCTTAAATCTTATATGAAGGGTATCTGTGGTACCTCACTTTACGATCTAAATTTCAGTATGACTGAGTTGACCTCATCCCTCTACGATTGTGGTGGTTGATGGGATGTTGTGCTTTCCCTGTTTGGTGTGGCTGGGGGTTGGGGGTGAAAGGGTGGAGGAGGAATGTGAGTTTCTTTTTCCAAGTAAAGGACATGAATGGATGCTGAAAGGCAAAAAAAAAAAAAAAAGATTGGATGTACTAATTATTCTCTGATTACACTGCATGCTTATTTACCACCCTCTGTAACTTCCTCTAACCTTTATAACCTGTGCCATCTGGACTCTGTCATCCTCTGGATGCAGGTAGCCAATGGAAGGGGCTGGCAGGATTATCAGAAAGTAGAGGGAGGAGAAGATGGCAGTAATGATTCCTGTGGCCCGTCTCAACTATTCCTTTTTTGCGTTACTATGAGTCTGATTGTGGCTGTGATCTAAGGTACATGTAGGTGTGGAATGGCCTTCTTATCATTTCTCTCTTGTCTGCAGTAACTTTGCTCAGGACTTTTTAATTTTGGCTTAAATGTAATAACGATGTCTTCATTATGCTTGTTACTGTCCATTTCACACTTGATTACACATAGTGAGAGCCTAACTTTTAATGCTTGCCGTTGCTCACACCTCTATAAGCAGTTTTTTCATAAAACCCTTTTCAGAGAAAACCTTTGAGTATACACGTTCTGTTGTCTGCTGGGTACTTGACTGCTACACCATTCAATGAAGTTTCTACTTAACATGTCTTCCTGGGGACACATTTTCCCTTCGGCTCTGTCCATTTGCATCCAGACTTAAATTTTCCTCAGAGGGTTTTTGTAGTCTGTGCTATTGGTAAGACCACATAAGACAAATTTTATACAAATAGCAACCTCCATTAAGAAAAGATTCACTGAAAATGATGTGGTTAAATATTTTAATCCTGAAAAATAAAAATGAATCCAGAATCCATGGCACCACAGACAATAGGGTATAGCCAGTAGTGTACTTCAGCCTGGTGGACCTTTCCCTTTCTCAAAGAAATTTTCCTTCTTAGATTTCCTTCTTTCTAAGTATTTGTTGAACAGGATGACTGAGCTGCTACAATCTCCTTAATGCATTGACTGATATTTAGAGCTGGAAGGACTCTTAGTGATCACTCAGTCCTTTATTTGGCTGACTCATAAACCAAGGCCAGGAATGGAGAAGAGACTTGGCCGAGATCCCACAGTTTATGACCAGCAAAGTTCTTGACTCCCAGTGCAATGAAGGCATCCATGGGAGATAAGATACATGGCTCTTAATCTCTAAATTGCCATCATAATAAGTATTTTACTAATTTAAGTATATATATATATATATAATATACACAGCAAAATTTATGGGCAGATTGGTAGGAACAGAGGTAGGGATAGGGATATCTATGAAAACTTAGAGCTACAGATATGAAGAGAGAGATAGAGGTGTTCTTCTAGGACTAGGAGTTCTGCTAGTTTGGGAGGAAGGGGTTCATTACAGTGTCAAGTGTTCTGAGAAGGATTAAGGGCTAGTCCTGATCATTTCATTTATGATAATATTTCTCCAAATATCAGGGAAGCAGCAGATAGCCCTGGTTCTGACCAGGCCCATACACTCTGCCATTCTTAAAATCTTCCAGTTGGTTTCACTAGGAGGGAGTAAGGCAATTGTGACTGGCCTGAAGGGACTGCAGCTCACTAATTACCTCTCATGCTTGATGATGGAAACTGAACATCAGTGTCAGAGCCCTCCCAGAGTTCCTGTTGAAGTTACACCTGGGAGGTGTTTCACAGAGAACAGGAGCTCTGAGCAAACTGCTCTCACAGATTCTCTGTAGACTGCTGGGACAGTGGACGTCCTGAGGGACGAGCTCAGAAATGAAACATAGAAAGCTGAGGAAAAGCAGAGGGAAATGACATGGCAGGGCAGGGCTTTGGTCTAGTTACAGATTGATTCTCATGAGCAAGTTGTTAAAAACAAAATGCAAACTATGCAACTTTATATTTTAAACCTTGCTGTTTTGGGGGAAAAAAATAAAACCATGGAATTTAGGCCATCAATGTAGGTACAATTAAATGCAAAGAGTAGAATTAGTACTAAAACAGTCTCTCTGGCAGCACCATCTAACCCTTGCCTTAGGGTGAAATCTGTAAAGGCAATTGGAGCCTAGCACAGGAGCAAGACAAAGGGAAGTCAAGAAAAGTACTGAAGGAATAATTATGTTAATAGAAGGCAGATACCACATACACACACACTGACAACAAAAGACTACCAAACGTAGAAGAATCTCTCTGTAAAGGTCCAGAAAATTCACCAGGATTTTGGAAGTGCCTCACAGCCAGTATGATTATCCTATAGTGTATGGTTTGAGTAAAGAACTCAGTTTTCTTTTTCCCTCCTTGCTTCTGACCTTCCGCAGATAGTAAATAATAGACCAGGTTTCCTAGAATTGATTATTTCTTTTTTTTAAAGGAAAGAAGTGGAATGAGTGAAATAGAAGAGGTCATTTAGAATTGCTGAAAGGTAAGGTTATTTCACTTTCTTTCTTATGTGCTATATCCCCTGTCTTTGTGTGAATTGACCTATGACCATAGATACAGAAGACATTACTCAAGAAAGGTATGTAGTAATTCTAAATGTATTACAGTTACAGAAAAATATTTTTAAAAATCCGTTAAGTCAAAAGCAAAAATAGATTTGTTTAGACTCAATACAATAGATTTACTTGCTTTGTGTTTTGTTCAGTTGCATTCTGTTGAATGAAGGCTATTGCCAGATATGACACATTTGCAAACTTATTAAAAAGGGAAAAGGATGTGAGGAAAAACTCAAAATGTGATATGGCAGAAATATGTTGAGTATGTAAACTTTAATCCACCATTATTTTTCATACTACATAACTCTTACTTTCAAATTAAAGGTATAGCATTTCCTATGTATTGATCAATCTTAAGTATTATTTTATAATAATCTATGTGCCATTGAAGTTGAACATTTACACAATAGACTTCTGTTATATAGTAACCTTTATTAAATGTCAAGTTTTTGGTCTGATGGTGACAAAATTGCTCCCTGCTGGAGGACCATGCCTAATAGTGGTAAGTAGTAATCCACAGTGTTACAGAGAAATGCAAAATAAAACAAACAAATCAAAACTCACAGATAAGTAGATGAGAAATAAAGTAAGTTTTTATTGTATCTATACTGTATTATTTTTGAACTGATGGTGGGTACTTAAGTTTTTTACCTTATTATTCAATATTCTTTTGTATGCAAAACATTTTAAAAATTAACAATATATTCAAATAAACTTTACATGGATTTATATCTATTCCTAGTGGTATGACCCCATCTTTTGGGTTCCTGGACCCAATTCCAGTGTGGCAGGGGGGCTTTCCATACAACACCAAGTGATTCTGGGACACCAGCAGGATATCTGAGAATTCAACTCAATTCTGGCACTGTTTACCTGGACATGACATCAGATTCCAGTCGTTAGGGGTTCAATTCTACAAGATTAACCTGCCCTCAAATTTAATATTTCATTTGTAAGCCCAGGTTATCACTTGTGCTTCTGACTGACTGACTGTAGATTGGAGGTTCCAATGACCCCTCTCCTTGGACTTAAGACACCAGTTATACGTCAGGTTGTTACTTATCCTTCTGACCAACTGACAGTAGATCAGATGTTCCCACAACCTCCTCCTTGGGTTTAATTAATTTTCTAGAGCAGCTCACAGACTCAGAGAAGCATTTTACTTACTAGACCACCAGTTTATTATAAAAGGATGTAATTCAGGAACAGCCAGATGGAAGAGATGCATAGAGCAGTGAATGGGCAAAGGACCTGGAGCTTCCACGACCTCTTCCAGCATCTCCACTTACTCACCAACATGGAAGCTCTCTGAACCCTGTCCTTTTGTTTTTGAAGGCTTCTTTGCATAGGATTGATTGAATAAATCATTGGTCATTGGCAATTGATTCAACTTCCAGCTTCTCTCCCCTCCTCTGAGGCCAAGTGGTGGGACTGAAAGTTCCTACCCTTCTTTACAAGATGGATTCCCCTGGCAACCAGCCCCCATCCTTAGGTGACCTAAGGGCATTCCAAAAGTCACCTCATTAACATAATAGAAGACACCTCTTAAAGAGAGTCCAGGGTTTTTAGGAATTCTTTGCTCGAAACTGGATGAAACAAATATATATATATATATATTTTATTATAAATCTCAGTGTCACACCTCATAATTTCAAAATTGTGTACAAGTATTTTAAGTATTACTTTAACCTTTAATGTGGTATAAATAAAGTTATGATTTGGAGACCGTTGTTACATATTAAGGACTGCCTATGTCCTTATTTCCTTACGTCAATAATTTCCTTATCTCAAATAAATGGATTCTGATGGTTATATTAAAAATTTCCATGGATAGATTGACATGAGTATTAAAAGGAATGATAATCTCAAAAAACTCCTCTTTTTTTTTTTTAATGTTTTCAACCAGTTATGTTGCTTTTCTTAAATTTTTTATTTGATTGTTTTATTTCATTTTTTGTTTGTTTTAGGGGAGGTAATTAGGTTTATTTATTTACTTACTTGTAAAATCAAGGTGCTGGGGATTGAACCCAGGACCTTGTACATGCTAAGCACACACTCTGCCACCGAGCTGTACCCTCCCCTGCTTAGAGAATTCCAAGTGTGGGAAAACAATCTGCTCTGAGACTCTGGTGACGGTGCAGACCCAGCTAAAATAGCAATATACAAAGAGTTTTTTTTCTCACAAAATACAGGAGTAAATCAAAAGCAAGATGCTGTTAATAATCAGTAAATAAATTAAATCAGGAGATTATGATAAGGGAGCTTAACAAAGATTGATAGAACCAGAGCAGGCCTCGAGGAGGAATTTACACTGATTGGCAACTCAGGGATGAGTGGTACTCCTTGCAGAAAAAGTGATATTGAACACAAGTGTGTGATATTGAACACAAGTGTATGATATCATGGAGCAGTCTAAAAAACCCATCAATCTCCCCAACTAAAACAGACTTTTCCTTATTCTTTTCAGAATCATGGCTCAATGAATTGAAATATAATGAATTTATTTGACCAGTCGTTTTGACCTGCATCCACTGAACTGCACCCATTGTTTGATGTGCATCCACTGACTTATTATCTAGTTTGCCAACTAAAATGCCTCATATTATATCCAACTATAAAACATAGGGAAAGAGTGGAGGGAGAGAGGAAAAGGACTAAGGTATAATCCAGGTAAACACAAAAGGAGATAGAAAAATATGTATATGGCAGACACATTCCTTGAAGGTTACGCATACAGGTAGATTTATTCAATGCTTATTCTTCACAAAGATTACTTGATCTTGATAATTCCTATTCCTTGTCCTAGTAAAGACATTAATCCACATCCTTATACCAAGCTGATCTGAAGATATGGTAGACACAGAAGAGTTTTATTTCCTGCTCATTTATTTTCAAAGAAGTTTTGACAGTTGTTTCCTTTGAAAGGGAATGTATCTCTTGAAGGCCCTTAGAATGTTTTTTCTTACTCACTCAACAATATATTCATATTTGAAACATTAAATTAAATATTTTCCTTACATCTAACCAGAAAACTACTGTTCAAATCAATACCCCTGTCTCTACCAAATTGGTAACAGAGCAGAATTTCTTAGCAACTACTGGCCATGTGCAGTACATAGTTGGAAAAGGTAATAGGATAATTGAATTACATGGTTTTTAAAACTTTATTTTCTTTCATATTTTTGCCTTTGTTTTAAAATCACTTCATCAAGGTGTGATTCACAACTAGAAATCTATTCATACTTAATGTATACAACTGATACGTTTGGGGATACATGCATACTCATCACCACCCTCAAAGCCAGACATATTCATCACCTCTCAGTTTCCTCTTGCCTTCATTATTGTTATTGTTATGTGTGTAGAAAGAACTCTAAATAAGATCTATCATGATAAAAAAATTTAAATATGCAATACAGTATTGTTGGCTGTAGGCACCATACTGTGTATTACCCAAAGCAACCTACCAATAAAGTATAATCCCCATCAAAGTCTCAATGGCAATTTTATAGAAATAGAAAAAAAAACCTAATATTCAGATGAAACCATAAAACACCTCAAACAATCAGAGCCATTTGAGCAAGAACAAATCTGGAGGCATCACCCTTCCTGATATTACAAAGCCACAGTAATGCTGCAGCATTGACGAACCTTGAAGACGTTATGCTAAATAAAACAATTCAGCGACCAAAGCACAAATACGGCATGATTCCACTCAGATAACTTACGTAAAGTTGTCAAACTCACAGAAACAGGGAAGAGAATGGTGGTTGCCAGGGGCTGAGAGGAGAGGGAACTGGGGAGTTACTGTGCAAATTACTGTAGAGTTCCAGCCATGAAGGTGAAAAAGTCCTAGAAGATGTGCTATACAGCATTGTGCTTGTAGTTAACTGTACTGCACTGTCCGTTCGACACTTTTATAAGTGGGTAGACTTCATATAATGTGCTTTTTACCACAATGAAAAGAAAAAGAAATGTGTCTGGCACATAGTGAAACTGTGTGATAGCTATCGTTCTTAGGAGTAGTCCCAGTGTATCTTAAAAGCCACTGTGGCTGAAGAGCACTGGGGGCAGTGAGCGGTAGGAGATGAGGTCAGAGAAATACCCAGAAGCCAGACCCTGCAGTGCCCATGTCGTCCTTGGGGAGAAGTCTGGACGTTACATGACTGAGAGCTTCCAGAAGTATAAGAATAAACAGATACATGATCTCATTTTTCATTTATTTTCATTCTTTCTTTATCCTTTTATTTAAGAATTAATTCAGTGATTCAGCTCAGAGTTGCCCAAATATACGGCCCCGCAGAAAGTAGTTTCTGATGTTGAAATGAAAACCCACTGTGGATGCAGAATAGAACTTCACTGAGTTTCAGCCTGGCTGTACTTCTTAATCTCCTTGTAGACACAGAAGGGCCTGAAGCAAGCACTACATTCTAGAAAAGAAATTGTCCAGTTTTGGGTGTTTTAATAATCTACGCAACAGCTAGCTCATCACACATTGTCATTCTACGATCCCTTCCACGCACCTAATCGTTACGTCACAATGCTCTCTGAATTAGATGAAGACAAACTTCGTGCTCCTGAAGCTTATCTTCTGTCAAAAAAATTATCTGAAACTTAGAAACAGGCAAACAGATTACTGGGTGCTTTTTTCAGTGCAGTTCTGGGCTTGAAACTTTGATAGAATTTCTACTGATTGGACTAGTCTGTAATTGTATAAGGACAGCTGTTAAGCTGCACATTTTTGTCAGAAAGAGAGGCAAATAATTTCTTTCAGAAACAGGTAACCTCAGAGGTTATGGTTTATGGCCCTGCTAGACATTAACTTGATTTCTGCATTAACCAACGCTCTTAACCTGGTATTTCTTTGTTAAGTTTTCTCTGTACACTTAAGTACCCAAGCGCTCTTTGAACTGGTCATAATATCTTACAGCTTTTATTCTTAATTAATGAATAAAATCTTTGATATGTGCACATTCTACATTTATATGCAGTACCATTTTTTTTTCCTTTTTGAAAATTCTACTTTAATATCCCTCAGATCTCCTTTTTCATGATCAAGGCTCTATTCCCATCTTATCCTCACCCCCAGCAGACATCCTCAGATTTCTGCAATACTTTAAATATGGTGTCAAATTCAAAACATTTTATTTTTAAGGGGGAAAAAAAAACAATGAAACCGGTAGCTTCCAGAAGAGGCCACTGCTAAGGAGCCCTCATTACAGACACCCTGCATGGAGGATGGTTAGATGATGATAAGAATGATTATTTTCAGTGGTCAGTTACCACCTTTAATATTATCATACATTCAGGCAGGAAGAAGAATAAAGCCTGTTAAGTTGCCAGTCTGAAGATTTGGTGACACTTGCTATTTGCTATGCAGGAGGTAGGCCAGGAGGGAGCAAAAAAGCAAATTTGCTCCAACACTAACTGAAAAAACTGCCAGCACTGGGTATGAATACCTCTGTTGCAAAGAATTTATAATCCACTGCCTTTTCCTTGGAGCAGGACAAATTGGGCTAACAAGGTAGAGCTCACATAAAGGGAAAATATATAAAGAATATTAATGAAATAGGTAGTATGTGATTCTTAAAATTGCATCCTAGTTCATGATGAGCACATAATAAAAAAGCAGCTTCCTAACATTTAGCTCAAGAGAATCTCTTACTGTAAGTCTAGGGGGTAATTATTCAGATGCCGGTGTCATACCTAGCACTTCAGTACGGGGGCGGTTAAGACACTGGTTTTCTCACTTTAATCTCAGTTCTACACTCATGTGACTTTGAATAAGTCATCTATGTGCTTTGTGTGGGTAACATAAACAATATGGGTAATCTAAAAATATCTATATCTGTCTTTCTACTGTCTGTCTATCTTTCTATCTCCTGACCTATCCCCATTTCAAATCCTTGTACCATTTTGATTAGGATAATTTATACCTCTTCTCTCTTTAATTTTCTATATATTCAGACTCTTTAATCTTGTCTGATTTCTTTAATACTCTGCCTGGCATATTCTAGTGATTTGGAGGGGAAGAATAAAGTGAAAACAGTCATATATCCATAAACTGTTACATGCTTATCTCAAACACGCACTGCTTTTCTAAACACTCCCTCAGCACTCAGGAAAAAAACAAAAAACAAAAAACCCTTAACCTCTATTGCCATAGGCACGCAACCCTGAGTCCTTTAAATGTGTCAGTTCATTAATATAGTGGATGTATCGAACCACTTTTTATATCTAAAGAATAGTCATTGGTACACACACATGCATGCACGTGCACACAAACACAGAGTAAAATCTACTAGGAATACCAATTTATCAAAATAGACCAGGAGAAATATATTGCCAGTTGTCTCCAGGAAAATTATGTAAAAAGAGCTGCACTCCTAAGAAAATTGCTCAGTGAGTTATTCAGTTCATTTCTACTAACAAAATATTAGACTAGATGACATACACACTGTAGCTGTACCTTTTATGCAATCTGTCACCTTAAATGTAACCCTTGCAGAACCATACTTAGAGGTTTTTAAAGCACTTTTACCTTTGTTATCTAATTTGGTCCTCCTAGCATTCCTGTGAGGCAAGGAGGGTAGGTGTGGATCTTCTTTGTTTACAGGCAAGGGAAATTAATTTCAGGGAGGGTGCGTGACTTGCCTCAGTTCACAAGCTAATTAGCCTGCAAAGGGCAGAACCAGGACTTGGACTGAAAATACATTAAGCTAATTTCAGAGCGATTCTCACTTTAGTGCCATGACAAAGAAGTGGGACCAGTGAGAAAGTGAGCTTTCCATTCATTTATTCCATCATTACTCAGTGAGCCACTACTTTGTGCCACACCCTGGGAAGACAGCTATAAGCAAAAGAGGTAAATTCCCTCCTCTAAAGGAGAGTATATTTTGGACAGCTAACAAATCAGTGAATCAATACAGAGTGTAATGTTAAGTAACAGTAAATATTATGAAGAGAAAGAGAGACATGGAGATAACAAGTGATAGAACGGGGGTGGTAGAGCAGGGATGCTATTTCATGTGAGATCATCATTGTACACATCTCAGATGAGGTGATATTTGAAGAGAGCATAGAAAGGAGTGAGCCATTTGACACTGGAGGAATAGTAGCCATGGAAGAAAAAAAAAAGGAGCACAAAGACCCAGAGGCAAGAGGTATTTGAGAGTCCCAGGCACAGCAAAGAGGCCAGTGTGCCTAGAGTCGAGTGAGCCATATGTAAGGTAGCAAAAAATAAGGATAATTTATCAATTAAATGGGAAACCCTAACCAGTCTTAGGGAGACGGGTGTCACAATTTGACTTATGTTTAGAAGAATTATTATGTCTTTTTGTGCTATACAGAAAGGAAAAGGGGTGAAATGGAATGATAATTAGAGGCAAGAAACTTTAAAAGGTTTAACTTTAAGATTTTGATGAATTTTGTGAGCTCCAAATCTTTCATGAGTTGCTCAGTTCTACAGATACCCCCGTCTCATTTATTTCTTTCAAAGAAATTTTATTGTGTGTCTGGGAGGGTTCTATTCACAAGCAGTCCTTTAAAAAGAGGTACTGGAGGGAGATGAATTAAAACATCTATTAGATCTTGAAGTTTTGAAGTTGGGATAAAGAAATACTGAAAAGGAAAGTAAATACTCAATTTCCCAGATAAGTGTAAAAATCTCATTTGAATAAAAATATGGAAGCTACTAGAATCATTTCTGCCTTTAAATTTTAAACATGGTTCTTTTGATTATCAGTATTTAAAAACTCCTTTTTTCTATAAAATGTCATATAAAACTTGTAACTTTAAAATTTTACTCCTTTGTCTAATCAATTAAAAATAAAATAAACCTTTCCATTTCTCTTTGGAATTATATGTTAATGAACACAGAATAAAATTAAACAAGAATAATATTGTAATTGCTAACTTTGAAATTTCATATTAAAACAATAAGCATATGCAGTACTAACTGCTATCTTTTTACCAATGTTTCAAAGATGAAAAGAAAACCACAGTCCTCAAAACATAGGGAGAGAAAAAGTTCATAGAAGAATCACTTTCTTATCACATTTCTTATTTTTCTATGTCATTTTTCTACATCTGGGAGTGTGGAAAACTTCAACACAAGTTACACTTATACATAGTTCAATGTTTGAGAAACAGATTTCACCTCTGCTGATCTCCCTCCCTAACTTATAAGCTGGGAAAAAAATGACACTTATTCTCAATGTTGACATCCCAGTGAAATGAGATGATGGATGCAACCTAACTCAAGAAGCAAATGAAAATTGCTCAAGTATGTAAATTAATTACTATCCCCTTACGTGAGATAACACAGTGTAATGGAAAGAGCTGTGTTAGGCTCTCTCGGGTTAAAATTCCTTTAACATTTGTTAGTTGTGTGAACTTGGAAAAAGTTACTTCATCCCACTGATGTTTTGGTTTAATAATCATTTAAAGGCTGTTAGAAAGTTAAACAAAAAATGTTTTGTTTCCTTGTATGACGATTTTTCCATAGTCAGAAGATAGAACAAAATTAAGTTCAATTGAGCTCAGTTAAGTTTAGTATCTTTCCTCCTACCCCTTTCACAATCTCCCATCAAAATCTCTTTTTATAATAATAAATGTATGAGAGCAGAAATAACAACATGCAATTATTTTATTTTTACAATCCCAGATGTCAGCATACTAACTACTGTCTTCAGGTGCCTTGAGATTATCAAGGATTTGCTATTGATTTTCTTCCAAGCAGGTGAATTTTTGTTTCTCACTGTTTTTCTTTTTATAGCTCAACAGGACAAGAAAGTTTTTCTCAATTAAGTATCTTGACTTCTTGAGAAATGCTGTCTTAGTGGATGCTTTTTTCCTTCCCATTTTGCCTCCTTTTTTTAGAAGGGCCTATGCCAAAGAATCCTTAGTTGATTCTTCTGTTTTTCATTTACTTTTAAGTATCTCCTTCCACCTCAAAAAATGAAGACTGATTTTTTAAAAAAAGGTATTTGTTTCTGGTAATAAAACAGGTAGAGTGATTTATCAATTTTTCATCACCACTTCTTGTTTTAATTTGATTCTATACTCTGCCTATTGCTCTAATCTGGTTTTTGTATTTATTATTCTACATTGCAAGAGAGAGATGCATTTAATCTCGTGACTTTTCTCACATACATTTAAATAACACAATAATTAAGTTAAATGTATAAACAGGTATCCAGAAGTTCTAGTAGGCAGGAACTATATGCATACTGGAACAAACAACAACAACAGCAACAGAAAATTCAGCATCAGTCTCCCCAGTTCATTTCATTGTGAATGGAAAAGTTTAGGGACCAGAAACAGGAATAATATTTAGAATATTCTGAAGGGAAATGTTTGGAATCAAGAACCGTGTGGCTTAGAAACATGACAGCATTTTGAGCAGAGTTTTCATTGATACTACTGCTTGTACCAGATGGAATTTTCACACTTTGTTTATTAAAACACTGTTTTAATACTGTGCTACTATTCAGAAAAAGTCAGAAATTGGCAAAAAAAAAAAAAAAGGAGAAGAGGAAGAAGAAAAGAAGAAGAAGGAGAAGGAAGAAAGAAGAAAGAAGACAGTCATGAGATAGAATACTAGATGCCTGACAAAACAATGACTGAATTCAGCTGTGCAGCCTACAGTGTAAATGTTAGACTCAGAGGCATATATAAGGCATGTGGGTTGGGATACAGATTAGCCAATAACTGTCCAGGTAACCCCAGGAAGATCAGATTTCTCTTTTTTTGAATCTTAATTTCCTTATCCGTAAAGTGAAAGAGTAAATACTAGATGTGTTACAATCTACAGTGCTGTCTTAAAAATTATAAAATTATATTCAGCAAATATTTTTGAATATATGCTAAAGGCAAAAATTTTGCTGGATGAAGAAGTTAATACGAAATTTCCATGACAACTAATGATGAATTGCCAATAATCTAATGCCAGAAGAGAAGTCTTATAAAAGTAACTAAGAAAACCGTATACAAGTATGCACATAGGCCATGATCCTGGCTCTAATGCTGACATAAACCAAGTACTCTGGAGACACCACTGTGAGTTTGGTGGTGGGGTGTGGAGGGCGAGCAGTCACATTATGAATTAGGCTGAGCTTTACATTTGTACATAATTGACTTGGCCATCTCTCCGTCATACATTTTAGCATAGTTCATATATTTTAAATTTTATTCCATCAAATTAATAAATGATCTCCCATTTCTGATAAGAAAAGAAAAGTAACATTGTGACCCACTTTCAGATGTTATATGACAGATACCTGGTGAGAAAGCAGCCAGTTCATCCCAAGACCTTGAGAGCTGTATATGAGCTCTGCAATATCTGGAGGCAAGCCCATTTCTTTAAAAAAAAATTCCACAGTTGTCGGAATCCTGTGTGTAAAAGCAAACTGTTCAGGTGGCCTGATGAATTGTTGCCCAAAGTAATGACAGTATGTGGTCTCTGGCCAATAAATACAGCAAGATGTGAAAGGCCTATGGAATTGTTTTTTTTAACCAAGCACCTGCCAACAACTTATTTGAGCCTGCAAATGTCACACAATAAACAAGGCATAATAGCAGACAAGGATTTTGCAAATCTCTGCCAAATTTCAGTTTTAACTTGAAAAACTTGGCATAAGTTTCTCTTCTCTCTAGGACTTAACAATTTCGACAGATTTTTCTTCCTCTCGTTGTCCCTAGACAACATCATGCTGTTGAATACACTCCCCCTGGTTAGGGATGGGCAGGCAAGGGTAACAGCAGAAAACTGAGCAGAACTCCCAGCGCTAAGCAAAAGCCATTGTTGCTTTTCATTTCCTCAGTGCATTAAGAAAAATTAAATGTTTTTTACCTCTAGGAGATGGAGGCATTACAAGACCCATTTAAAATGAGCATTAAGTCTTATTCCCTAAGTTAAAATAAAACGCACATTTTGTTGAATTGTAGATATGCTGTTAAACAATGTGAGACACGTTTATGAGCTGGAGGAAATGGGAAGGGGGAAGGTATATTCTTTTCTCCCTTCATTTGACTCCAATGTTATCATTCAAGCAAAACTATTGAGAATAACAAGTCAGTTTAAAGTAATTTAAACATAACATCAAACCAAAAATGTAATATTTCCCAAAGCTCTTGATGATCCATTTTAAAATTTCTAAGTCTATTAAAGAGAATCAAAGGTCCAAGGCTAATCCCTACATCCCTTGAAAAGGGTTCAGGCAGCATATGGAACCTGGAAAGATATTTGAGAATGAATATGATTCCTGACACCAAAACTAACCAACCTGTCCCAGTGCACAAATCTATAATATTAAAATTCCAGACCAAGATTTTTGTGAAAAAGCACTAATAATTATAATTTTATATACATTATAAATTATATATAATGTTTCTTAAATCATGAACATAAAATACTCATCAGAGAATAATCTAAATCTACTTCATGACATGTTTTAGATTCCTGGGTCCTACCCCTGACCTGCTGCATTCTAATAGGAAGAAGTGGGGCCTGTGTATACACTTTTTAAAAACATGTTTGTCAGGGGAGTTTTAAGTACCATAAAGTTTGAGAACAATGTGTTTACATTTTATAGATGAGGACAAATTCAGAATATTGGAGCCATTTCCTCAAGGTAATACAGTCAAGAATCAGCAAAAGCAGGATTAAAATGTATCTCCTCCTGAGTTCAAGGCCAAAGTGTCCTCCCCTAGACGGTCCAGTGTCAGGTGTGAGCAACAAAGTTAGATGGCTTCCTTTGCTCTTTATCCACAGAGAACTCAAGTGTGCTCCTCTCGCCGCAGAAAGCACCTGGCGTAGTCACCAGCGCATGGGCAGCTCTCGGGACCTTTTTGTTCAGTGGGCATTTTTCCCTTGGTCAAAGATACATTTCCCTCACACTGAACCTCAGCAAATGCATGTGATTTTTTTGGTTTTGCTTTGTTTCCCCAAAGGAAGGTGAACAGGATAGCTGAGTGGTCTTGAGGAAACACAACCACGACTGTTAATCATTTGAAACAGGGACTAGATCTGTCCTGTGCTGCTGTTCAAAATCAGAAACAGCCATTCGTCCATTGAGAGATCAGACTGGGCCCTGCCAACTTTCATCGAGGTCTCTGACGGCCTTAGAGTCTTGGAGTTGAGACCATCTCTGTAACACTGCCTCGTTCTCTCCCCTTTCAGCAACACCTCAGCGCTGGAAAACACTCCTTAGCGCTATATATATTTTCATCATTGTTATTCAGTAGTACGTTCTCTTATTACAGCCTCTCGATGTATCCTCCAAAGAATAACATGAAATATAAGAAAATAAAAATAGATAGAATACTAGCTGATATATCCACTCAAAACAATTATTTAAGATCATCTTGTAAAATAGTGATTGTAAATAAACCAGTGATGTAGAAACTAGCCTTCACCAAGTGCCTCCACGTGACAGAGCCTGGGCACATACTTGAGCCTCCCACTCTTCATGGCCTCCTGGAAGTATCCCCAGGAAGCTAGATTATCCGGCAAAAAAAAGCAACATTTGAACCCAGATGTTTTTTTCTGCTGCTTTTCAGACCCTTATTTTTCCACTGTATGTATGTATACCATTCAATATTTTTATAACTTCACTGCTAGGAGTTAACACAGAGCAAGTAGAATTACAAGAAAACCTCTGTCTTTTATTCGTATACTCTGAGTCTCCCTGCCCTGAATCTCTGTGGTCCTTTTCACTTTGTCACGAGCAGAACTGTAGATGCCTTGTCTTGTAGGGAAATAAGTGCTGGGTTTTATGATCACTGCAGGAAGCAGTGAAAAGCCTTCAGAGACAATCTCCCTGTGTTCACCTCCCAGCACTGTCGTTTCTACTGTGAGGCTTTAGGCACATTTCTTAATCTCTCTCAGCATCTATTTCCCCACACGACCTCCTGGGGTTATTGCGAGGTGCACAGGAGACAGTCTGCGTAAAATAAAATGCTGAGAATAATACCTCAGCTCGCAGTGGTTACGGTGTTCCTAGTACAGTTATTATTACACTTAGCATCAGACATGTGACCTTGAGCACATTGCTTAACCTCTCTGAACTTGAGTTTTTTTGAATCTTGGAAAGAAAAAAGCATTTCTTTCATGGTTATAAAGGGGAATTAAATTGGATGACTTGTGTAAAATGTCTGGCAAAATACCCAGAAAAGTTCAGACACTTAAATGTCACTTTTTCCCTGTGTTCAGATGGCTGTGGAGCCAGCTTCTTCCTACCCCATTCTAGTTTTTATTGATGTGAGGACCGATCTGAGTATGTTGCTCTTTGGTGCTCAATACAAAAGAAGTAGGCAAGTTGTGACCCTGCCCAGGAGGTGCTATCTTCACTCCAAACTTGATTTTGGTTCTTTAAGTGGTAAAAGGTGATTCTTCTGATGAGGTTGTAAACTCATGCATACATGAGTTTATGTTAATGAGGTGATTTCTGGAAATCATCTGAGACTGGAGATTGATTGTCAGGGGAACCAACTGTGTGATTGGAGGGTTGGAACTTTCAGTCCCATCCCCCTGAGCTCTGAGGAGGGGAGAGGGGCTTGAGGTTGAATCAATGGCCAGGGCCAATGATTAATCAATGTCTCTGTAATGAAGTTTCCACATAAACCTGAAAGGATAAGGTTTAGAGAGATTCCAGGTTGATGAACTGTGGGAGCCCATGATTGGGTTAACAAATTGTAACAGATCCCAGCTGCTTATCTCCTTAAAGAAGCTGTTCTTAGTAACTGCCTTGAGGTTTTAGCAACGACCCAGGCCCTCGGCTATAAACGCTGGGCGTGCCTGCTGTTAGATAGTCTTCAATCCCCAAAACAGCCTTGGGCTGGAATGGTAAACAATTTATAAAAAGCTACAGACTCAGAGGTGAGAAGGCTGGTTAGCTAGTGAGGGTAACATCCCTGAAGGGGGGCAACCTAAGACAGGCGCAGCCACCTGAGTCCAAGTTGTTAAGCAGCTGATTTTCATACGTTCCGCCCTGATTAAGCTGAAAGGCTCAACACTAACATGATTCACCAAAAAGGGTCTTCTGGCCTTGAGCCAAACACCAACAATAAACAAAGCCTTTGTACTCATTGTGATCCCACCCTGTCCTTCCCTAAATTCCTGCATTCCTCCTTTGACTGTACTCAATAAATATGGGAGATTTGAGAGGCTCATGGAGTTGGCTCCCGACTCCCTCTCTTTCTCTTGACTTTTCCACAGAGTCTTGAGCAATTCATTCCGTCTTGGTGGGACTTCTGCTGGCCAGAACCCACAACTGGTGATGAACCCACAGTGAACCAGAACACTTCCCCATGTGGACTCCCAGACTCCACTAGGATATAAACTCCTTTGTCTGGAACCTTGCCCTATGCCCTATGTATCTATTTATCTTGCTGTAGTGTAATAAATTGGTAATCTAGTGAGTAAAGTGCCTTCCTGATTCCTGTGAGCCCCTCTCACAGATTAATCAAACCCATAGAGGGGGTTGTGGCAACCTTTGATTTATAGCCAGTTGGTCAGAAGTGTAGGTAAAACCGGGGTTTGAGATTGGCATCTGGAGTGGAGGACAGTCTTGTGGGACTGAGCCCTTAACTTACGGAGTTTGATATCATCTCTAGGTAGTGTCAAAATTGAGTTGAATTGTAGCACACCCAGCTGGTGTTGGAGCATTGCTTGGTGGTGTGAGTAACACACACACACACACACACACACACACACACACACACACAGAGGAATTGAGTGCAGAACCTTTAGCTAGTTTTTATTGAACCTTTTTCTTCTTTCTTTTGTTCTTTCGTTCTTTCTGTCTCTTTCTTTCCCTTCTTTCTTTCCTTCCTTCCTTCCTTTTTTCCTTTCTTTTAAAAACTTCTCTCCTTTCTTTCACTCTTTGGCTTTTCCAGGTTTCTGGCTTTTTTCAACTCCAAGTCTGTGATAATGTAAAGCATAAAGAAAACCCCTAGGAACTCACCATTGTCAGTCCTTGAGTCCAGTAGTCTCTAGTTCTACCTTTTCTCTATGATTTCACTCTTCTTATATTTGCTTTATATATAATATTTAGGGACTTTAATTATACTCAGTGGGAGGAGGAAGGAAAAGTACATCTACTCCTCTACTCCTTCCTGCTTCCTATGTTTGTTTTTTAATTTACTATTTAAGGCTGGTCTAATTAATTTTAAATTATTAGCATGAATGTTATTGTTGATTTTGATTGTGCCAGTTTTACATGCAGATACAAGAACTTGTATGCAAAATCACCAAAGTCACACATTTTATATTTTGTAGCTTCCATATGGCTATGTGCCTTATTGTTACCAGAATGAAGTGCCAGACAAAACTAACTCAGCACTTCTTACTTTTATTTAATTCTTGATGTATGCACATTCTACCAACATGCTCCATTTGTGGTTTACTGATGAGTAAGGAAAGATTGAAGGGAAAAGTTCCTGTGGGTTGCCTTATCTTTCCCATTCATTCTATATCATCATTTTTTCAGCCTCAGTCATTGGCTAACACAGAGTATAACCAGTAAGAAAGGCTATGATAGGATTCCCTGGTTGTTTGCATTTCTTAGAGCATATTAATTTTCATTTTGTGTTTGACGCTCATTCTACATTAAATGAAAAGTGTGACCTCTTCCTACTGTCTGTGCCCCTACTTAGTCAGACACAGACATAACATACTTATCTTGTACTCAGTCGAGTTCTGGCTGAACTTCCATGCAGCCTGAGTGAAACAGAATTTTGTGTTTGTAGGGTATCACAAAAGGGATGATAGAAATGGTACATATTACAATTATGTTTTCTCTTGCTATACATGTTCCTTTATCCCATTAGATTTCATTTATAAAACAAAGATAAAATTAATGCAGTTGTTAAGACAGTGACTGCAGAAGTGTGGGTCCCTTCTGAGTAAGAGCCCTGTGCAAAGGCACAGATTGCATGCATGTGAAGCTGTCCTTGTCCCTAAAATCAAGTTCTAGCCATGTTTCTCAAGTATACATAAATGTTGACAAAGCCCTGTGCATTCCAAGGCCATGCACGAGCTGGTCAAACCCTCTTTTCCTGGACTCACATCCCATTTCATGGGTGCTATACTCTGGCCACATTGAATGCAATCCTGATATTTCCCGTCTGCATGTTTGCTCACACTCTCCAAGATACACCCACCTTTCAGAGTACAGCATCAGTGTCCCCTCTTGTTTGAAGCCCTCCTGTCTTTCCCTTCCTTTTGCCCCATAAGAATAAATTAGGCTCTTTTAAACTGCGGAACATTTTAAATCTACTTCTTGTTAACTTTGTTATGTTCTGCTTGGTATCATTGATATATTTAAGTAAATTAACCTGATTGATTCTTAAGAAAAAAATCTTCTTTGGCAACCAGCTTGAGAAAAAGAGGCCAAAAGTTTAATTTTACATGTTTCTTTCTTTCTTTCTTTTGTTCTCTGCCTCATTTCCTTAGATGCAACCTGATTTCTTTTTAGGTATCAGAGTTTCGGCAGACGAGTTCAAGTTTGTGAACTCACTCCACTAAAGCTCTCTCTCTAAACCTTATTCAGTGTGATCATTATTCCTTCTTTCTCAAGTCCAAGCTAGGCAGACCTGTAACCTTGGATCTGTCAAAGTCCTAGAAACAAAACTATCATATCTCCTTTGTGTAGAAAAAATAAATAGGGTTCAGCTTCACATTTAAAATTTTTTTTCTGTCATTTTAAGGTTAAAAAATGTCTTTCAGATGATGTAATACAATGCCTCTATAATACAAGTTACATTTAATTTCTGAGGAGAATACTACGGAATCACATCCTGCTTTCTTTGCATTTCCATAGCTTGCATGCGGTAGTTGTAGGAATGAACAGGTGGCTGCATCTGCTTGTCACCCATTCATTTCTCTGAGAGCTTAGGTCCACAAAGCCCTTAAAAGCCTGGTGCACTTTTAGGTACTTTACATTACGTATGAATAGCAAGTTTCATGGTGGCGCGCATTAGCATTATGCCAGTGTTTGTCACTGTTTCACGTTAAGTGCTGTGAAGCCCTTTTCAGCATTAATCTTACATCTTTAGAGTCAAACACGGTGGTACTTGAGTTTTCTTCCCATGCTGGATTCGACCAGAAAGTTCTCTTTGTTTTCAGCATCACACTATAAAGACTTGAGGAAAGAAAGTTAGAAAAATATGCAACAAAAAATAGAATTACTTTTAACATCTAGATATATATGGCTGATATAAAATAGGATATAATTGCAACACTGCAAACAAACATTGAAACTAAAGTATGTATTTTTATGTATCAGAGGCATTGGACGATGCACACTGTACAATTCCTAACTTTGAAATTAAATTCTGTAATTTTGTTCAAATTCGAACTGCTGGTGTTCGATAAAATTATATCCCAAATGAGATTATTGAATTATTTTCATAAATTAATTTTATCCCAGGGTCCTCTACTCTTTTGTCTGTTTGTAACCCCTAAAATGCCTAAGACACAGTAAGTGTCCAAATACTCATTTTTAAATTAGGGTAGAATAATTTTTACTACTTCATGGAGGTAACAGGGGATCACACTCATGCTTCACAAACCAACCAACCTGTGATTGACAACACACTCCCTTTAATGAGTCTTAAAGATTCATTTTTCAACATTTTTCAGCTTTTCCAAAAGAGAGTATGTTATGACTAATGGATAAGAACACCTTTATTGTCTTGGCAGGTCTAGCCTTATGGTGAACATATTGTATAAGACTTGTACAAATTGATGCACTACACTGAGATTTCTCAAATTTGCTAGCTCATTCCATGCATAAAAGACAACTTTTTAAATAATGATAGGATTAATTCAAAAGAAAGAATACATTAGCTACATGCATCATTTTTGGCTCGTGTACCGTTAATTATCAAATATAAATTAACAACATGCTGTTTTCCTTAAGTAAATAATGTATTGTTTGAACACTTTTTAATAATTTTTTAAAAAGGAGTTAACCTAATCCTCAGCAAATACATGTGTTCACTAATGTACAATTAGAGGAAACTCATGGGCCCCCAGAAAGTTGTTGTCCCCATCTCCACCAAGAAAACTCAATGATCTTAATGCCAGGATTTTGGCAGAACTAAGCATATAGATCTATCCACTCTGGAGCTATGAAACAGTGGATAACACTGGTCATTAATGTAAATGAGTTCAAAATGAATGACCCTACTCCAGGTGAGTATCACTTAAGTCTATGTCTGTGAAACATTCTTTTATTTAATGAAAAGAACATTGTAAAATTCCTCAGACTCTGTTTAATCTGTGATGAATCCCAGCACTCAGGGCTTCAAGTAGAAGTTGGAATGTAGGACATGGAGTCATAATTAACCCTATTTTAGAAGTTTCTGATTCTGAGTCTTCATCTCTCAGCAGATAGAAAAAAAATATTGACTTGCCTACTATGATTTATTATCCATTCAAGTCCTGACTTATCAGAAGAGTTACGAAGTCCAGAACTGGCACTGGTGTTGCCGAGCCAGATTATTTTTTTGTTTTCCATAAAGTTCTCTTTCGTTTTTTGTCTTAACCGGTGGAAGGCTTGGAAGAGTCAAGTCATTGTAGGATATAGGCCCACTCTCAAATGTTTAGCCTAATAGGTTTATCTCCCTATAAAACTTAATCTCAGAACTTCTGTCTGCCTAAATGCTTTGAAACTTCCTTCCCACTGGCCCTCTGTCTGGGGCTTCTCCTCAGAAGCAGCTGGTCCCACTGTGCCCTGCAGGCGGTGGTCTGGGGCTCAGAACTCCTGGTTGTACTATGATATGAGCAAGTTGCTTGTACTTCAAGCAAGTTGCTTTCTCAGCCAGTCCTGTTTCCTCATTTATAAAATAGACTGCTTGGACTAATGAAATAAAAGATTTATTTATGCATTTTATAGGTTGTATTTGGCCTCTCTTGTGTCTCCTCCTGATCAGAATGTCTAAAACTGTGTAATGTATAGATTTGACTTTTGTCTGTGGCATTCCCCCTTTCACACATGCTGAAATATCTCAAAATCATGTCGGAGCAGGGATGAGAACATGGGCCTCAGAGGTTCCGGTGTTGTGCTTTCAGCCTAGTAGCCACCAGCTACACTGGGTTATTTTTCACTTTTACTAGTGCAACTGAAGAACTGAATTTTAAATTTTGTTTAGTTTTCATGAATTTAAATATGAAACCGGCTACTCAGTTCATTTATTGGAAAACTTAGGAATCTTTGGAGAAACTTGGGTTTCTGAATTGCCCTCTTTTTAACTTTAAATTTGATTAAATTTGAATACAGATTAAGTACAGAGATAAAAATCTAGCATAAGAATTGAGATGTTCTGTTAGTCTAACCTAAACACCAGATTTGGATGACTTGGTAAACGATCTCACTAGCAATTTTTATGTTGAATACGTGCCAAAATGGTAATATTTTGGATATTGAATTAAAGTATAGCACGAAGGTTAATTCCAGCAATTTAGTTTTAGTGTTGTTATCTCTTTTTTTGTTTTATCATGGGGCTCAGATATATGTCTCCCATTATCAACTCTTGTCATCTTTCTCTTGGATGGTGCTGCTCCAAGGAAAGGCAAAGGTAGATGATACTTGTATATCTAGTTCTAGGGATGTTTGATTGCTAACCCTGAAGATGTGTTTGTTTTTAGTTTTCCTCTGCCCCTTGAGTATCTCTCCACAGTAGGGTACGGTGTTCCACTATTGGGAAGGGTGGAGGTTGGCATCAACAGTGATTTGAGATTCCATAGTTACAATACCAATTATTAATATTCATAAGGTATAGGAATAGTTTCCTTTGGATGATCTGATCTTTTCTTTAGCAGAACACAGTGGGGGAAAATACCACTATTTCCTGTATCTAGATGGGAAGAATGAGTCTCAGAAATGTTAGGCCGCAAGCGATGTTATAGAATCCAGTCTAGAAACTCTCAGTTACCCTTCATGTTTGATTGTTAAAGTGACCTCCTCTCTTCCCTGCCCCACCCCATCTGTTCTGAATGTTCCCCAATACCCCCCAACTACAGTAAAAGTCAACCTAAACTGATGGCTAAGAGTTCAGGCTTTGTTATAGGCTGTCTGGGGTTTGAATCTGGGTCCATGACTTACTGGGTCAGTACGCAAATATCCGTATTTTTAACTTCTCTCCTAGTTAGTTACTTTTTATTTTTTTAATTGGGTAAAACCATAATATAAAATCTGCATTCCTAACAAACGTTTAAGTGTAGAGTACACTGATATAGAGCAGATTTCCAGAAATTCATCTTGCATGACTGAACCTCAATCCCATTGAACAACAACTCCCCATTTCCGTTTCCCCACAGTCCCTGGAAACCACCATTCTGCTCTCTGCTTCTATGAATGTGAGTTATATGAGTTAGATACCTCGTATAAATGAAATCATACAGCATTTGTCCTTCTGTGACTGACTTATTTTATTTAGCATAATGTCCTCAAGTTTCATCCATGTTTTAACATATGACAGGACTCCCTTTAAAAGTTGAGATAATAGCAGTACACACATTCTGGATCAGTTGTGAAGACCCTACAATATATTAAGGATCATTTTATTTTAGCCTTTAATACTGTTAATAATAACTTCTATGTAATGTGAAAAATGCTACTGTGACAAAAAGAAGAAAGTCTATTCCGAGAATCAGAAGTTGTACCCTCAGTCTTTGATAAAAGAACAAGAAGTCCTTATGTCCCTCCCAACTTGAGTAAACTTTAGATAGTCTTCTTTCTGATAGGCCCCTGACTTCCTTTTTCTTAGTGCATTTACTTTAGAAAACTTGTAAATTCTTTCCCTGTCCCTTTGAGGCATATGTAGAACTTTTTAAAAACCTCTTGCCAGTTTTAAGACCCACATACTCTTTCTCAAGGACCTGAGAGCCATCCCTGTGAATTATAAGCATCAAGGAAGACGTCACCCTTATCTCAGAGGCCCTGTGGGGTAGGAGAAGCCAAAGTTTGATAGGCACCAGTTAGTGAACACAGGTGACTTAATCACAGAGAAAAACATTTGCAAATTTAGGAATAACTCAGTATGCTCCACGGTTCCATTCATAGACCTCTCCCAAGGTCCTTCAGTACTTCTGCACTAGCTCAGTTTTATTTCAGCTGAGTTGAGTTCAGACTTGAGCTCTGGCCTCTGTCACCTTCTGTAATAGCTTTGAATAAAGTCTTCCTTTCCTTTTTACCCTTGTCTGGTACAATTTTTGCTTTAACAAACAAGATATCTTAGTATATAAACATTCTTATAAAAATTATACTTCTGATAATATTTAGAATCAGAAACCATTATTTAAAAAAATATTCCTAGCAAAACCTCAGAGAAAAAAAGAGATACTAAAGTACATTATTTTACTAAAAGATTAAAAATTAACTCGCCCAAACTTCTTGGTTTGTGATTTTAAAAAAAATAGCTAAATAAAACATATTCCTCTTTTACTAACCTTTTCCATGTTAACTTAATCATGGACTCAAAAGGCACTGAATTTGCCCTCCTTCCTTATTCCTTTTTTAAATTATTCTCTTCTTGAGGGCCCCTGCTTTTTATGTCTCTTTGTATATTCCCTCTAAATTCATAGAAAATTAAATTGAAAATGAAGATTTCTTCTCTCTAATCGTATTAAAGGTTTCAGCATTTTTGGAATTGGCCTTTAATTAGAGACAACAAAGCAGGGCAGTGATAATTCTTTTGAGGATACAAAAGTGAATAAGGTTTGCCTTTGTACTCAGTGTACACACTCTAATTATTTACAGAAGTAACTGTAAGGGGATTCAGGTTATAAGAGGGGATATAAGCATATTTATATTTGGAATGAAGAAATAGATATAACATTCATTTTGGAAAATAACAAAATATATATTTTAGGATTATTTAAGGGAGATGAAATTTTGAGAAATTACTTAAAGAATAAGGAAAGACATTCCAGTAAAGGAAACAGCATAAGCCAAGGTACTCTGTTTTAGACAAAGTGATCCAGGAACAAAGAGGTCAGCCAGGTTGATTTGGGATAGGGAAAATAGGGTAGTCATGGAAGATAATGCTACAAGAGTAAATAAGGAATACAGAAATTGAACAACACAGTGGTACTTAATTGAAAAATCCATGGGAGTCCTTATAGTTTTGAAAGCAGGGCTGTGACGTAATTAGAGCCCTTGTCAAAATGATGTGGCAGCAGAGTGTGGGCAGAATTGGAACAAAATCAATTCAGGGTGAGAAAAATAGAAAAAGAGATTAAAAAAATATTTTTTACTTTCTGACTTCTGACTTTAGTACTTAGAATAAAGGTCCAGTAATCAAGACAGTGTGATATTAGCTAAAGAATAGATCAGTGGAACAAAATAGAAAGCCTAGATAAAGACCCATGTAAATATAGTCAACTATAGTCCTGATCTTTGACGAAGAAGCAAAGACAATACAATGGAAAAAAAGATAGTTTTTTTTTTTTCAACAAATGATGTTGGAACAACTGAACATCCACTTAAAAAAATAAGTCTAGACAAAGACCCTACACCCTTCACAAAAATTAAACCAAAATGAATCATATACCTAAGTGTAAAATTCAAAAGTGTAAAAATCCTGGAATATGACGTAGGAGAAAACCTAGATGACCTTAGGTACAGTGATGACTTTTTGGATGCAACACCAAAGTCATGATCCATGACAAAGAACTGATGAGTTAAAGTTAATTAAAAGTAAAACTTTCTGCTCTGTAAAAGACACTGTCAAGAGAATGAGAAGATAAGCCACAGAGTAGGAGTAAATATTTGCAATAGACACATCTGATAAAGTTAAATTTTGGATAAACTGTTCTCCAAAATATGCAGTGAAATTTTAAAACTCAACAATAAAGAGATGAAAAACCTGATTAAAAAAATAGGCAAAGTCTTGAACAGACACCTCACCAAAGAAGATAGACAAATGGCAAATAAGCATATGAAAAAATGTTTAACATCATATGTAATTGGGGAATTGCAAATTAAAACAGACATACCACTACTTTTTTTTTTCTTTTTTTTTTTTTTAAGAATGACCAAAATTCTAAAACACTGACAGCACCAAGTGCTGACAAGGACATTGAACAGTGGGAATTCTCATTAATTGCTTGTGGGAATGCAAAATGTTACAGTCACTTTGGAAGGCAGTTTGGTAGTTTCTTACCTATCTAAACATATTCTTACCATGTGACTATATATCAACCATGGCTGTTGGTGTATGTTCAAAAGTAAATGTCAATTCAAAGACTATTTATAAGAGTTGAAACTTACAGTGACTTTATTCATAATTGCCCAAAATTGGAAGCAACCAAGTTGCTTCAGTAGGTGAATCAAATAAACTCTGGTAAGTTCAGATGATGGAATTTTATCCAGTACTAAAAAAACAAATGAGCTGTTAAGCCACGAAAGACATGGAGGAACCTTAAATACATATTACTAAGTAAAGAAAAACCAATCTGAGCAGTCTGCATACTGGATGATTCTAACTATATTACATTTTGGAAAATATGAAACTATGAAGACAGTAGAAAGACCAGTGCTTGTCAAGGGTTAGAGGAGAGGGAAGGGTAAATAGGCAGAGTTCAAAGGATTTTTAAGGCACTAAAACTACTCTGTATGATACTGTGGTGGTGGACACGTCATGCCGTTTTATATTTGTCAAAACCCACAGAATGCACAACACCAAGAAAGAACCCCAGTGTAAACCATGGACTTACCCTTTATTACATGGGTAATAATGATGTACGTATGTAGGTTCATCAGTTGTAACAAATGTACTACTGTAGTGTGGGATTTTGACAGTGGAGGAGGTTGTGTATATGTTGGGACTGGGATATATGGGAACTTTCTGTATTTTCAGCTCAATTTTTCTGTAAACCTGAAATTGCTCTAAAAAATAAAGGCTTTTAAACAAACTAACAGTAAAATCTTTTGAGTAATGAAGGAATGAGCTAAAGTGGTAATGGAAATGAGGTAAAATCTACAGAAAGTGAAAACTAATCTTACCTTGGGAAAAAAGAGATTAGAAACTGCATAATTTAGAGAACTCAACAGAAGTACAGGACAGAAGGGAAAGGAATGATTTAGAAAGTATGATTTCAGTTTGAATAAAAACTGTTAAAACTTTGGAATTCCTAGATGGAGATAAACTATTGAAGAGCTATAAAAACCAAAACCTTTGCAAAGGTCAAAAACATTCATTTACCTTAGCTAAAATGGGTATCTAACTCCTTTTTTCCTTCTAGCCCCAAACTACAGGTGTTCCCAGAGAACAAAGCTATAAGTCAGGGGGATTAAATAAACACTAGCTTGAACAGCAGTTTCCCAAGGCATTCAGACCAAAAATGACAGCTATCAAAAGGGCAAATTAAAGAATGGAATTAAATCATAGTAATGGCAAAAGAACAACTCTATTGTGTTTTGTTTCTTTTGTGTAAGAAACCTGAAAAAAGCAATCCCAATTCTCCTCTATGAATTTTTTTTATTATCTAACAGTATTGGGAGAGCATTGAAATAGATTGAAAATTAAACTCATCTATTACAGTAGCAATAGCTATTTTCATTTCTTGTTGGAGACACCTGCTCTTTGAACACATCCATATGCATATAAATTTATAAATTTTCTATACTGGCTTCAAATGTATTTCAAAACATATGAAATATATACATATATATTCAATTTAATATATATGTCCAGTTTATATATATAATTATATATTCATATATATTCTCATAAATGTTCATGATTAGAGAACCAGTAATCAATATTGATACATTATTATTATCTACACATTATTAATATACTGTTTTTCCTTTTTCTTATCCGGAAAACTACATTACATTTCTAGTCAGGTCTTCCTAAGCTTTGAACAGGCTTTCATGCTTTTGATGACCTTGGTAATTTTGAGGTTACTGGTCAAGTATTGTGTAGAATACTCCTCAGTTGAATGTTGACTTTTTCTCCCCTTGCTTATCTGTGACCTCTCACTCCAACGGTGAGAAACCTGTCTCCCATCATCCATTTACTCAATGGTTCAGTTCCAGGATACATGTGTAATGGTTTCAGAAGTGTTACTAGGTATGCCCTGGGAGAACAATCATTATGTAGAGTACGGAGCTAATGCATGGTTACTGTTCACTTTAGTCTCATAGATTCTATTAATTTATAAAGCTGCTCATGGACACCATTTTTCCTCTGCCCTTTTCAGTAAGTCTGCTTTATACGTTTGTAAATACAGTTAGATTCTTCTACTACATTCTGCATTCCATCCTAGGATCATCCAACCTCCTAAATTATTACTGTTTTTAAATTTGCGTATATTAAAATTCACTGTTTACACTGTTCAGTTCTGTGAGTGTTAGCAAATGTATAGTAGCACGTACCCCCCCCATTAAAATATCATACACAGCCATTTCACTGCTCCCCCCAAAGCCTTGTATTCCACCTAATCAGCAACCCCCCGACCCTGCAGGCCCCTGCTAAACTCCTGGCAATCACTGATCTGTTCACTTTCTCTGCAGTTTTCCCATTTAAAAATGCCATATCCCTCTGTCATTGGGATGATTTCAGCTTTGACTGGGGAATTAGAGGCAAGAGGTATGCCCTACACAGTACTTGGAAGCCTAACGGCGCCAATAAAGCAAATGTTTTTATACCCATTGTATATATGATAATGAGGCTCAGGGATACAAAAGCGTTGAAGTTAAAATAGTATTACACAGTAGACTATATTAAAATTTCTTATATAAAAGATAGTACTACATCTACAATATACTCATGGAAAGTTTTATTATACATGTAAAAAGACTGTTTCTTGTTGTGTCTAGCATAGGGATTAAGCGTAGATGATGGAATAATTCAAGAAGCTATTAAACAAATCCCAAAGGAAACTGTTTAGCACAAGGCACTAACATATTGTAAAAATGTAAAGGGCTACACAAATACATTGATGCATTTCAACTTTTCTTGAAACTCAATATTCATTGAAAAGAAATAGAGAAGAAATCAATTGTGTTTTGGAGACATTGGATGTTGAATCAAAGCTGAGATGCTCAGAAACTATACAAACCGCTTATTGTCATACCCAGCAGCATTGTATTATTCTTGGCAGATGATAACAGCAAAGTTGATCCTGTGAAAGTCTGGAGAAAGCTTAGGGCAATAAACTCTGCCCCAGTAAAATTGTTATTTCAGCCTCTCAAAATCTTATCTTCTTTTTATGCTGGTTTAGCACTCATTGATTGGTGAGGTTTGGTTGGTCGATTGTTTATTGTTTTTTGTTTTTTCACATTTCTAACTTTGGTTCCTTTCACTACTCTTATCATGGCCCTGAGGTGTTATTTGGAGGGTAAGAGAGGGCAGAATATAAGGTGAAATACTGATAGTAATTTAAGATGAAAGTCAAGGAACAATGCATAATTCTTTGAGCATCCTTAGAAAAACGAAGGATTAGCTTTGGTCATTGTAAAGTCAAATGTTTAATGCACTAGAGCCAATTAACAGTTTTCTAGTGGTTATATGCTGAGTTGTACTTCTGCCAAAGAAGAGCTTAAGAAAACGTGAAAATGGAGAAATGCACTTCTGGTAATTTTTACATATGCACACATGCACACATACACACACACACACACACACTGGATGGCTATTCTCTACTCTTCCCACTCATGAGCCACACACTTCAAAGTGCATACTGTTTCATACTGTTTCAGATTTTGCTTTAGCTTCTCTACTGGAAAGCAAAAATTTGATGGTGAATTTTCGTCTAATCAGATCCCATGATAAATACATATTTATATAAAAATTTATGACAATAATTTTAGATTTTTTATTTTGTTTCTCATTTCTTAATTCATTCAACAATTTGCCCCATTCCTTTAGTTCTAATTCTATTGGGCTTCTGTTCATAAATTTTTATATATTGATCTTGTTAAGAGTATCCCTAATTCTTCCAAATCATAGCTTTGCAATTTTCCTTTTTTGTACTTATTTCTACTTTTCTAGACAATTGTAGTTATTATTGATAATTCTGAAGTCAGACAAAGATTTAAATCTTGCCCCTGAGGTTTACGAGATCTGTACTTCCAGCTAGTTACATAATTTCTCTAAGCCTCAGGGTTTTTATTTTTAACTTGTTAAATGAGGTTGATAACATCTGTAAAAATGTTGTTATAAGGACCAACCATTCCCAGTCAGTATTTTTAGCACAGTTACTGTTAAATGCTAAGATATTACTTGTTATTATGGTTATTGTTTTCCATAGTATTATTAAGCAGACTTCAGAATTCCACACTGCCCATAGTTGACCAACCTGGTTCTCCATAGCAGACCTGACGTTGTGGCTTAACAGTAAAGTGGAGTAAGAGAGAGAGACCTGTAAAGTCCTTGCAGTATGGCCTTATTTATTGAATAAAATAATAATGAAAGAAAAACAATAATGTAGGCTAGCATGTTATCTGCACAGAAAACATTTTCAATTTCGGAAATTATGTGGAATTATATGGAAATTGAGGAATTATGTCCTGACATAAACTAGTAGTGTAGTTAATATTCTGTGGAAGAATTTTTTTGCCCTAAATCATTTTTATAATATTCTGTTTCCCACTTCACTTCGTAAGAATAGCTATAATGTTTTAGCAATATCTGACTAGAACTGCATCTTAGATAAAAGTTGTTTTATAGTCAGAGCCTTATTTAACAAAGTTGTACATGAGAATGTAAAACCAATTTCAAAAACTGACAAGCAGTAATAAAGGTAAGAACAGAAGACGGAGCTTGACTTTGAATTACAGTTAGAGGTTTTCCTGTTATTGTAACATAAGTAAAACTTTTTTGGTTTTAAAATGTAGTGCCATTTATTTTTAGGCATTCCAATTTCAATTGTATCTAGTAGAAATTATAACGAACTTCATAAAACTGTTTTTTCAGAAATGTAAGAATGCTTATCAAACTTTCATGAAGCTAGCTTCGGTTTTCAGATCAATGATAACTTTTAAAATATTTTCTGTTACATAATGAGAACATGCCAACTGTTTAGTATTGGGAAAGAAAATGGACTGAAATTATTTCAAAAGGTGCTTTCTGAGATACAGGTTTCCATAATAACTGAATAATAAAAACAAATTCTCTTAGAACAACAGTGTTATTTGTGAGTGATTCCAAAGGGAAATGATGTAAATGTGGGAGTTTAAGATTTGCAAATGATAACTACTATATATAAAAATAAATAAAACCAAATTTCTTCTGTATAGCACAGGGAACTATATTCAATATCTTGTATTAACCTTTGGTGAAAAAATATGAAAATTGAATATATGTATGTATATACATGACTGGGGCACCGTGCTGTACACCAGAAACTGATGCATTGTAACTGACTATACTTTAATAAAAAAAAAAAAAAGTGCATGGAGTGGGAGGGTGAGTTGATTTTAGTAGCAAAGAGGAGAACGTATGTACAAATACATAACAACACTATTTCTTAATTTCCTATAAAATCTTACAGGATTTTTACTCACCTATTGCAAGGCTTTATTTAATAGTGAATATTTTTGTTTATAATATATGCTTCCCATAACACAATTTGAGAAAAAAACAAAAAGATATTTAAAAGTTAAAATTGGAGTGGTGTATAGCTCAGTGATAGAGTGCATGCCTAGCATGCAGGAGGTCCTGTGTTCAGTCCTCAGTAATTCCATAAAACCAACCAACCAACCAACCTAATTATCCCCCCAAAAAAGTTAAAATGTAGTGCAATAAAAGAACTTAAATACTTCTTTGCAACAAAAGTCATGCAGCAGAAGTCAGCATGAAGACTGAATAAGAATTTCAAATGCATCCCTACAGATACTTGACAAAAGCAAGTGGGCCGAAATGGAACCATACCAATATAAGCAAATAAGTAAATGAGGGTAGAGAAAATTCTTCCTTTTAGAAGATTGTCAACTAACAAGTGCAGTAGTAATGGCAAAATTACCAAAAAAAAAAAAATCATATTCAGTAACATTATAGTATGTATGTATGTATTTGTTGAAGTATAGTTGATTTACAATAGTGTGTTAGTTTCAGGTGTACAGCAATAATTTTTTCAATGCAAGAGACATAAATGAATTCTAAAACCTGTGAGTGAAGGTGGGATGAGATAGGAGATGTTTATACAATATCAAAGTATCTTCCTAAAAAATATATAATAAAAGAAGTACTGTTGTGATAGATATATATGGCAGACACCATCTTGTTCAAGTAAACAAAGATAACACTCCTTGTAATGGAGCAAATCAAAATTTCATATTTGGCACTTAGTAGGGAGCAGCAGGAATAACAAAACATCGCTCCTGTGATAGGCAAGCTGAAATAAATAGCCTGGTTTCTAATCAGGAGGAAGTATCAGATGAGGACAAATTGACTAAATTTCTACAAAATACCAAATGTCAAGAAAGTTAAGGAAAGACTGAGGAACTATTCCAGGTGGAAGGATGCCAGAGATTCATGATAAATGGATGCAATACCCGATGCTAGACTGGATCTTTTTCTTCCTAGTTAACATCACTGGGGCAAATGCCAAAGCTTGGGATAACGACACCTTGGGATATGGTTCCCTAAAGCCAGCACTGTGAAAGACCCCAGCAGACTTTGCCATGATTTCACAAAATCTTCACTAATTCAACCACCATCGTAAGGTGGTGAAAACGAAGTTCTAATGTTCCCTGAAAACATTAAGATTTAATTGTCATTCTTTGAGAATGAATCAATCATTCAAATTCCTTGGAATTTTATCAGCATGATCCAAAAAAGGTAAATAATTTCAACACATACAAAAGGCTCTTGTTTCCCTTGTTTCCTGTGGTTTTGAGAAGTTTTTTTGGTGAAAGTTGGAGTTAACTTGATTTCTTTTGTTTTAAGTTTAATTGTTTGAACTCTTATTTAGACTTCTATGTGGATACTTTCACTTTGGTGGTTATGCAACATTTTATTCACATCTACAGACTTGAAACTAATAACTTTAACTAAAACATCGAGTTCTGAAATGAGAATATTGGTCTGTAAGAGTGTTTCTCAAATGTTTTTGAATTTCTGGATTATATAGGCATGTCAGTGATCCCTCAAGAGGGAAGAGGAGGTGGAGAGGAAGTGTGCAGCCACTTACTACCTGTAGAAAGGAGGGAGTTCTACTCTTTACGTATGTTCAAATATCAGACTTCTTGCTTAGGATTTATTTGAAAAGATATAAAAATAATATCAAAGAATTTGCCCTGCTATTAAGAGCACAAAAATCCCTTTTAACTTTGACTTTAAGATACAGCTTTTATATATACATCTAGTAAGTACCAGAACTGAGATTCAAAACAGGCATGATAGCTTCAGAGTCTGCTCTTAATAGCTAGGCATGAGACATTCCATAAACTGTGCTAGAAATGTAACATATAATCGCATTGCATTATATTCAATGTTTTGAATCATCAACCGTGTTTCACAGATAATGAATCAAAACTGAATAAATTGTGCAAAATGTTGTATACCCAGGGATGACAGAGCAAAAACCAGGATGTGCATAGTCTGTCAAACTCCAAGGTCTGTACTCTTATGCATGGCGTGGCACTAGGTTTCTTACACTAACGTTAAGTTCCTTACTATCATAGCAGAAAAGGCTTCTGATAATAAATTCCAGAGCCATTCTCTAGGGCTCGATGTATAAAAGGAAGTCCAGAGTAGTGAGGGAGGGCTCATTAATACAGCTTGCAAACGCCTTGCAGCACAGCAGTAAGTTAGCATCAGCCAAAATTCAGTGTCAAAGAGCAGCGTTAGCTTCTTGTTGCCTGCATACAAAATTATTTACGTAGATCCAATTAGAAACCATGCCTGTCTTTAGAAGAGGTATGGAGATTCAAGAAGGTAGTGAATTCCACATATTCCAGATGTGTTTAGTCTCATAATGTATTTTTTTATTTTTATTTTAACGTTTTTTAAAATAAATCAAGTATAGTCAGTTACAATGTGTCAACTTCTGGTGTACAGCACAATGCAGTCATGCATATACATACATATATTTGTTTTCGTATTCTTTTTCATTAAAGGCTATTACAAGATATTAAATATAATTCCTTGTGCTATACAGAATAAATTTGGGGTTTTTTTGATCTATTTTTATATATATTGGCTAACATTTGCAAATCTCAAACTCCCAAATTTATCCCTTCCCACCCTCTTCCCCCCAGTAACCATAAGATTGTTTACTATGTCTGGGAGTCTGTTTCTGTTTTGTAGATGAGTTCATTAGTGTCCTCTTTTTTTCTTTTTTTTTTAATTCCACGTAAGAACAATATCATATGGTATTTTTCTCTTTCTGGCTTACTTCATTTAGAATGATGATCTCTAGGTCCATCCATGTTGTTGAACATGGCATTATTTCATTCTTTTTATGGCTGTGTAGTATTCCATTGTAAAAATATACCACAACTTCTTTATCCAGTCATCTGTTGATGGGCATTTAGGTTACTTCCATGTCTTGGCTATTGTATATAGTACTGCTATGAACATTGGGGTGCATGTATCTTTTTGAATTAGAGTTCCATCTGGATAGATGCCCAGGAGTGGTATTGCTGGATCATATGGTAAGTCTATTTTTAGTTTTTTTGAGGAATTCCCATGTTTTCAACAGTGGCTGCAACAAACTACATTCCCACCAGCAGTATAGGAGGGTTCCCTTGTCTGCACACCCTCTCCAGCATTTATCATTCATGGACTTTTTAATGATGGCCAATCTGACTGATGTGAGGTGATGCCTCATTGTACTTTTGATTTGCACTTCTCTGATATATGTATTCTGTTCAGAATTTTAAGGTGTTCATATTTTCTTACTAAGCTTATATTGAGCTAATTTTTAAATATAGTCTGCATCACTTCTTGGTATTATGATTTTTTTTTGCTTTTTTTTTGGCAGCCTGCCATTTGAAGTCACTTTTCATTACATCACTTCTTGTCTATCCTGATGTCCTAATTTACTCTTATAGAACAAGTGTGCTTCATTATAGAGTTAGAGTGTTTGGTATGGGATGAGGGTCATATGGAGATCTTCAGTGTTTTGTCGTCATGGTCAAAGGCTCCCCTAAATGCATTTTCCACTGAGAAAAGACAGGTCATTGGCATCTCAGTTTTCTGTTTGTTTTCTTTGATTGATTTTTATAAGATCTTTATTCTTCTTTATCAAAATGTCTCTCTTCTCAAATGCTGCTATGTCTCTTCTTTCATTGTTTAGCTGCTATGCTTGAGCTCATGGCCACATTCCTTACACTTCCTTTGGAACTTTGCACCAATAATTACCTACTTCTCTCACATAGAATTTCAATACCTCCTTCCTCTGCTTCCTTTCTTGCTAATTAAAAGTGTATTCACCACATTTACCTAAAAAATGGAGCCTCCCTTGATCTGTCTGCCCTTCTCTTCACTACCAAATTTCTTAGAACAATCCTTTTTTACTGACTCCACATCCTTGCAAATTCCTGTCAACATATGTGATCACACTTGTTTTCTCAAATCCATCTTCTTTTCCCCTTTTGGCTACCACTGTCCCTTTGTTGATCAATGAGAGCATAGCAGTCTTCTTTCTACTTTCCCTGCCTCCAGCTTCCTGCCCTCCAATCCTTTCCTCAATTTAACCACTCAAGGTATTTTTCTAAAATGCTTTAATCTTGTCAGTGTTTTCTTTGCTTAAGCTCTTTTACAGACTTTCTAGTGGCTTCCTGGTATGGCCTAAATGATAGGCCGAGAGATAAGCCCTGGAGAGGAAAAAATAAATTACATCAAATATTCATTCCAGATGCTATAAAGAAATAAAATTTTATACTTGGCATTTTATGTTTGGTGGTTTTTATGGGAGAAAAAGAAACAGAAGGAAAGTAGGTCAATCATGTTTATCTCAGAAGCAAAATATGCCCTCAGGCTTGATAAGACTAAGGCTTGGTTCATCATCATTGAGACCATATGAGGGAGTCTTTCTAATTTATGCCCAGGTAATTGGTAAACAAAAAATAATCTGAAACACCTTTTCAATTACTTGGTACCAGTTATTTTAGGGACACCAGGGAAGCCATTACCACTGGGAAAGATTCCCTAACAAATAATAATGCCAATATCTTAAAAGGAGTTGGAACCAGATAGGTAGTATTATATGACAGTCATAAGAACTAAATAGTGTTATTTACTCTGACTATAAATAATACTTATTGAAGTTATATAATATAAAATTTCCACCAAAAATTATTGTTTCTTTCTATATATGTTTTTAATTCATTGGAAGACTAGTTAATTTTCCCTTCAGATTGCTACAAATGCCTTTGACAAGAGCTCAAAGCTTATATCCCAGGGAATCTAGTTCTATAAGTAATGTTCTTATTGATAGCCACTAAGGTAGATGAAAGAGTGAAAATTTCTTAGCATATGATTTCCAGTAATTCTTGAACACCAAGCAATGTAACAGTGTTAAAAGGTCATAAAGTTAGCTCCAGTCAATGTATTGATATTTGTTAGTTCAGTGATGTTACTTATGATTTAAAGATCCAAATGTTTAACCTACAACCTAAAAAAAAAACCCCAAAAACCCAAAAAAACCTAAAAAACTGAAACAGCCTAAAAACCTAAAAAATTATGCACATATTCATGTGTCCATATTGATGTGGAAAATAAAGAATTTTAGGATTTAAAATATGTTTGTGGTCTCTAAAATGCTATGTCTGCTAAGGTATAGGTATATAAGACATGAAGGCCTACCAAAAAAATAAATAAGTAAATATTTAGATTTATGTGTGCCTTACAGAAGTTTTTATTCCTATGCATTTATTGTCACCCTCAAGATAACCGTATTCATATTTTTTGGAAGATAAGTATTTAACTGTATATGTTTAAATAAATAGCATATAGAGAATATAGCTACATAAATGGTAGATCTTAGAAGGAGCAGAAGGACTAGATAATAGCAAACAACTGATGAGAAGGTGAGCTATTGAATTCTTAAAAATGATATCTGGGCAAGATGAGAGATTATCTGATCTAAAGGCAGGAAAACGGAGAGAATAAACAGGCTTATTTTTAGAGTCTCTTTTAATTCCCAGTTTGAAGATCTCCATTATTCACAACCTTGGCTGTAAATTAGAGTACCTAGGGGTTTTTTAAATCATTTCCCAGAATGTACTCCAGCTCAATTAAATCAGCATCTCTGGAGATGGGACTTTGACATGAGAATATTTATAGCTCCGTGGTGATGGAAATGCATGGCACAGGTTGAGAATCACTGATCTGTTATGACTCCAGGTGCATCTATTGAGAATTCTGGGAAAATTCTCTCCAACAGATTTTTGGCGAAGGAGAGAGAAATGCAAAAACTCCTTGCTCCAAACCTGCCTGATACCAAGCAGAATGTAATTTGTACTCGAATGCCTTCAAACTCCTGGTCAGGGCTTGATGCCTGACAATTTGAAATATTGGCAAACAGCCCTTGTCCAATTAAGTAGGTTCAACAGTAATGGCGTTTAAATTGCAAAATTTAAGTCTAAGCCAGTGAGTTACATGGAAAGGAGAAAACAGCCTGGGATTGCGGATTGCGGTGTTATAATAACATTATGTCATTGCTTTTTAATCTGCAGTTCTTTTCTAAATTGTTTTTCATTCTTATCTTTTATTTCTGCTGTGTTTTATAGCTTTTACTGTTATAATCCATAAAGTTAAATGTACTCTGAGGATTCTGTTGTACTTTTAAGAAAGCAATTAAGTAATACTTAATTGTTTAGATATATTTTCACATGAACAATAAAATAAGGTAAGAGCTTAATTTTGGGGGAAAAATATCCTATCATATAACTTTCCTTATATCTTTTCATAATATTATCCAAGTTCCCAGGTGTGATTATGACACTGATTTCTCACATCTGTCACTTGCTTTCTGGGTGCCAGTTTGATCATATTTAAACTGGTTTTTCAGGAAGAACAGAATTTTGTGCCATTTTAACTTACTCCAGTTTCATTCACATTCCCTTGCTCGGTGGTAGTTGTGAAAATAACAGCCTGCATTCCCTGTACTGGAGAGGAAAAAGCAGAGCTCATTCTCAAATAATTGTAATCAAGCAACTAAATGAATAAGTAAATGTGAGAGAAAAGACACATATCCTAAATGAAAGAACTGCAAATAATTCACTTAGAGGCTCTTCCCTCAAAGAGGTGGAATAGGTTTTTTTTTTGTTTCTTTTTTTTTTTAGTATAGGCTGTGCATAATGACTTCTTTCCAAAAGGTACAGAGCAGAAAAGCAGATAAAAAAGTAATCTAGTGATGAAAACCTGACAATAACTGCTTCAGCTGCATAAAATCAAGTCAACATCAGCAGACATAAATCATGTCCATAGTATGCACCCTCGCTATGATGTAATGAAAACTGGACTTTATCTTTGTGATCTTTCTCCCGAAAGCCCACAACCTTACTATTATCAGGAGAAAACCACCAGACATAAGTCAATAGAGGGGCATTCCACACTATCTGACAGGTCCTCCTCAAAACTGCCAGAGTCATCAAAAACATGGAAAGTCTGAGAAGCAGTCACAGCCAAGAGCAGCAATAAGGAGACACAAAGGCTACATGCAGTGTAGTATCCTGCACAGGATCCCGGAACAGAAAAAGGAAATTAGGTAAATACTATGGACATGTGAATAAAACATGTACTTTGGTTAATAATAATCTATCAGTATGGACTCATTAATTGTATCCAATGAACCATACTAATATGTTAATAATAGGGGACACTAGGTTGAGAACATATGGAAACTTTCTGTTCTGTCTTTGCAATTTTCTGTAAAATCATTTAAAAAATGAAATGTATTTAAAATATATTAAGACAATAGTTGACATAGTTACATGCATATTTTAAATTCATTGCTTGATTTTTTAAGATAAACCAAAACAAAAAAAAGTTTTTATTTGCATCAAGCAGATGCCCATCACCTATCCATTTCCCAGCACTTCCCTGTCTTCTGTCATGTTCTGGAAGCTCATGGGAAAGAGCAGAACTCTTCAGTGCTTAAGTCGGTTCACCACTCTGACTCACAGGTGATAACACAATTATTATGAAGATTAAGTGAAATAAAATGACGTGCGGAGCCCTCTGTGAACTCTTGAACCAATAGACTGGCACAGCTCAACAACAACATGAAAACAAAGTATTAAGCATGAAACAGTTTTAAGGAAAAATAAGCATGTGAATAAATAATTAATAAATAAATAAATATGTTTTTAATATGTCCTATTTGTAACATTTCTCTGTATTTGTAAAGACCCCTCTGATGAGAAATTCATGGAAGTCATTCTTTATGTAGAACCTAATGCACACATAAAAATCACAATTGTATTGTTCCTGGGTTATAATGATCTCTTAGACCGATCAGAATCTGGAGGTTTTAGGGGAACTAAAAACTAATGGATGATAAAATATTCCTTTCTTCATTAGTATCCCATCACTTTTCCTCAAGTCCATTCCCCACACTTCATTGCACTTATGTCTTCAGCTTCGTGTCATGCTATTATTCAGTTCTACATTCTAAAGCCTTTTTATATTTTTACTCCTTAATGGGACCATATACTCCTTAAGGTTAAATCAGATTATTTCATTAGCATTTTCTTTCCTCAATGTCAGATATAGTGTTCTTCATAGAATGCACTTAATAATACAGCCTTAGCCAAATATCTACACTCAAAGCCTGCAAGTTTACATTAGAGGAATATATAGCATATGAATTTCACCCATTTATATTATGGCAATTCTTGAATTACAGATTTCTGTAAGATAAACAGCTGTGATATCCTATTCTTAATGCCTTATGCTGCTTGGATAAGTTTAAATAACTTAAAAAGTAACATTTCTTAAAGGGGACTCTGTTTTGATGGATAATTTTCAATGAATCCCTCTCTCAAAAAAAAAGATGAAATTGTATTTTATTTTTATCTATTCCAAAAAGTATTACGAGCATAATAGTTTCACGAAGTTCAGTATGCTTTGGAATTTCGTGAACTATGTTATTTTTTCTAAGCACAAATAGAAACATACATTTGCAAATTAAATTTATTGGAATGCAAAAGTAAATAAGGGTTCTTACAATTAAAAAAACACTGAAAGTTTAATATAAGCCTGTAAGGAAGGTAGGATCTGAGATAAAAGATTATATTTAACTATGATCTCTGGAGAGAGATGCCAACGTCAAAGATAGGCGTAAAAAGATCTAATCATAGTGTGCAGACTAAGACTGCACCGATTTAAAACCTATTTGTTCCTTAAAAACACATTAAGACTGTGATACATCATTTATGACAGAGCAATTTGAATCCCTCTAGAACTGAAAAGTAGAAAAATTAATTTGTTAGCCCTCACCATTGGTTAGATGATTTTATCTGAATGTCTGTTGAAACCATTCTTGATTCTGTGTAGAGATGACAGATGATTTATTTAAAAAAATACCTAGAATTTTCTGCTGAAATTCGTTAAATGGATTGGAAAATTTGAAGGCAATTTGACACCAAAATTAAAATAACAATACCTAGTGTCACATTCCTCTGCTCTCTGTCCTGCTTCTACTCAAGCACAAGTTTCCTCACTCCTGTCTTTGTGTCTTCCTTCCTAACCTTGGGTAATTAGTACACTACAAGGTTTGTCCCTTTTCTAGTTCTTATAAACTGAGTTTAATAGTTTTATAGCAACTCAACAGAGACTATGATGGGAACAGGTGCTGTTTAAAGGATACTTACTGTACAGTACAAGTACTGTCTTTTGAAAAGTTTTATTGCTGTGTGTTTTTCTGCATGCAAATGCCTGTTTTCTTCTTGGGGGACTCACCAGTGTTCAGAGCATACTTTATATGCTATAGAAGAGAGAGCTCCTGACATAAAGATGCTGACAGACTCCATGGCAAGGTCACCTGTGTCCATCTCAATTCTAACTTCCAGCGGTGTCCAAAACATCACCATTGACGTCAGTGCTCTGGGTTGTAGCTGTGATCTGTATCCCATCATTTTTCTTCCATCATTCATTTGTTCCTCACACACACTAAACATTTCTGTGAACCATGCATTGAAAACAAAAAGAATCATGAGAAACTATGTCCGGCCTTGGAGATCTCACTGTCTCTTGGGAAGAAAGACACAAAAACTATAATACACTGGATTATAATGAATAGTTCTTACATAAGTACAACTGCAGCCCCAGCCAACATGTGATCGCAGTCCCTTGAGAGGCCCTAGCCAAGCTGCCGTTGAACATCTGACCCATAGAATCCATAAGAGATAATAATAAATGCTTATTATTGTTGAAGGTAAAAAGTTTTGGACTGATTTGTTAAAAGACATTTGCAATTGTAATACAATTGCAGGATATTTTTCTGTAAGTTTGAAATTATCATCTTTTAAATCTAAAATTATGGTATGTTCAAATTAATTTCTGTTTATGGAGAAATAAGAATGTTTATGTTCTTCTTCTTTTTTATCTCAAACACTTGTGGTTAAAAAAGAATTGTCCTTTTCTCCAATGAATTAACTTGATGATTCTGTTGAAAATTAGCCATGTATTTGTCTGCCAATGAGAGTGTTTTGCACTCTCTTTTCTGTTCATGGGTTCTACTTCTCCATCCTTACTCTCTCACACTGTCTTGACTATAGTAAGTTAAGAAATCAGGTGATGTAAGTTCTCCAACTTTGTTTTCATTTTTTAAGATTGGTTTGACTATCATAGATCCTTTGCTTCGCATATAAATTTTAGAAACGGCTTGTCACTTTTAAAAAATTAAGTGAATTCTGACAGAAGTAAATTTATGAATATAATTTTAGAAAAGACTGAATGTGTTCCATAACTTATGCTGAAATCTGTAATTACCTATACACACAATTTATTGCTTAATTACATTTCACCCTCATAGCTATCAGAGTATCTAGCCCATAGTAAGTATTCCAAAATATTTTGGAAAAGATAAAGACAATTTACCATGTTTTATAGTTGCTATTAGTTTATTATAATTAATTTATTATAGTGTGTTTTCTTTTTTCTCTAGAAGTTGAGCTTGTAGTGAGCTCTATCCTGGATATGTGTTATCTTTTTGGCATCTTTTTTTTTTTCAATTTGGAGTTTTCCCAGAAAATGGTGAAGTCTTGGGTTATATTTGTACTTTTTCAAAAAAAATTCTGGGAGAAAACTGTGTTCCAACATATATACACATATATAAATGCTTTAAACATTTTCTAAAAATAATAATGTATATACTATTTAATGAATGATAAAATAGAGAACATTTAAATAATGTATAAAGTTCTTGAAAGTTTAGTACTGTTCTTCCAAAATGTGTTTTATGGAATATTAAGTTCATAAATACAATCAGTGAACAAAAGGCTTCATGGTCAAGTTAGAAATTGTTAATGTTACACTCTATACTCTTTCACTTGGCTGTCTTGGTCTGTTGGCTCATTAAAGGTTCTAAGACATCCTGTCGTAAAGATGCCAGTTAATCCATGTTTAAGATAGAATTTTTCAAACTAATTTGACCATTTAACCCTTCCTAGTAGAATATCTATTAATATCACTCAGTTACAGTGCTTTTCAGGCTTATAGACTAGGGTGGTCCATGAACCAGCAGCATAGGCATCAGTTAAAATTTTTTTATAAATGCAGAATCTCAGGCACCACCGGAGACATACTGAATTTAAATCTGCAAATTAACAGAATTCCTCAGGGTGTTCTCATGCAGCTTAAATTTTGGAAAAACTGCTTTAATATACAATGTTGAAAATTTGGGTTCAATATCTTGTTTCCTAAATATTATTGGAGATCACTGCTTAATTTAACTTCAGTTTTATAAACCTTAAAGATTTTTGTGGAGTAGGATACTCCCCAGCTTTCAGACCTTTCCTGAGATCTCCAGTGGGTGGGTTCTGCCACTGTGGTTTTCAGGCAACTTGTAAAGCTAGTTATATTCCAGTCTTAAACTACTTATTATAGAACGTGAAAAAGGAGACACTAGTTTGCTTGGTAGATCTCCTAAATCTCCATGAACATGTAAAATCTTTCTCCTCCAACTTTAAAGTAAAACTTATATTTTTATGCCCATATCATTACTCAGGTGACTTGATTTGAAATAACATTTTCCATTTTTCGGTTGCCCTTTACCCCCATGGAACAGCTTGAACAGGGGAAAACTAAAGTCACAGGATAATTTTCAGTTCTGAATCAAGGGTGTCAATCTCTGAAATCCTCCTTACAGTTACAAAATTTTCTTATTAACCGTATTTCATTTTCATTTGCTACAATTAAATCTCTTTCTTTTCTTCTCATTTTCCATAAGGAGGACTGTATTTGTTAACTCAGGATTTTGGCAGTTGTTTACTCTAAGCTCTGATACATGCATATGTTTCTTGGGGTAACATTCCCAAATTTGGCAAATGTGCTGCAGGTTGAGTCTTCTCTCCCTCGATGGAAATCAGAAAGTGGTTTTATTGTTCTTCTTGAAGACAGAATGCAGGTGTGTGACTCAGGTCTATAAATCAGAGATACCAGTGTGAGACTTTCATTCAGAAGAAAACAATATGAGGAAGTAGATGTCTCAAGAAATTGAGTTTTCAGTGAGGATGGTGGCAAAGGCAGTCAGCTTTGTCAGGTAGAATGGCAGAGGTTTTGGGGATCTGTGCCCCTTGTCAGCAGTGTGAGCTGATGTGTTCACACCCTGGGTGTGCGGGGTCATTGCAGGAACAGTACTGGTTTGTAATTAGTGTTTTCTGGGCTATGTGGTGTCAAATTCCTAATCTTTGCTTCTCACCAAGTGATCTTTGAATTACCTGGTATCTTTTAAAAAATTCCTCTTCCCTCTTCTGCTTTAAAGTGTTGCAGTGGATTCTCTTGTTTGCAAATGAGAACACTAATAAATGACAAATGTTTTTAATAATATCAGTCAATTAGTTTTACAATGATGTAGGTAATAGGTTTCGTCATTCAAGAAAGTCTTAAATAGTGATAAGTACACACTACATTTTGAAAAATGTGTGTAGGAATTGATTTCTATTTTCCTTGCTTGATTACAGAAACCTTCTTAATTCTCTTCCCAACTAGATGATCATGATCTAAAATGGATAAAAATATATTTGCTAAGGTGTATTATTTCACAAAACTGTTCTTTTTTTATCTTTATTCTATTATATCCCAGATAACAATGAAAAGAGACTAGCATAATAAGAAAATCTTTGGAAATTTATATCTGATGGTTCATTTTCAATTGCTTCCTGGAGTTCCTAAGCCATGACAAATCACTGTAATTTTAGCACTCTTCTTGCTTGATTGTTTTGCAAGAAAGAGAGAAAGAAAGAGGCACTGTCACTGGCAATGAGTCTCCTTCCTCCTTATCTCCCTGTAGAACAACTCATACAACATGTATGTGAAATTGTGATTCAACTGGGTGATGTCCCAACTGAGGTATTTAAATTTTAAGTGTAAAGATTGAGAACAGATGAGGATTAGTTGGCCTGGTTCTATATATCTAAGCTTCAGCCCACAGAATTCACAAGATAATACCTTATTTTGTGAATACTGCCAGGTAAGCAGTTGCATGCAAGAAAAGGAAAGATGACTGTGCTGACTACAATCATCCCTCAGTATCTGTGGGAGATTGGTTCCAGGACTTGCCTTGGGTACCAAAATCTGTGGATGCTCAAGTCCCATAGTCATCCCTCCATATCTGCAGATGTGGGACCCATGGATACTAAGGGCAGGCTGTATATTTCATTTGTTCTTTTAGATCTGTGCCCCCAGTGCCCCAGGAATGTGATCCTTATGGTTCTTTATGGATCCTTACGGTTGCATTCTGAATTTGGGTTGTGTTCAGTCATTAAGAAGAATGAGCAGGAGACATGACGGCGGAAGAAAAGAGAGGTGGAAGCAATTATTCCCCTGCCTACCTCCCGTTCTGTGCTTTGGGTGGGAAGTGGGTAAGTTTCTCTACTGAAGGCCACAGCTCCTCTCTGAATGTCCTCATTTATAGCTAGAGATTTCTCTAAGGCTCTGGCAACAGTTACTTCCCCTTGTCTATTTAGACCTAGGGGTGGTAGCTATTTCTCTCGGCTGCTAACCTCCAAGTATTTTCTTATCTCTTGTTAACTTTCACTTTGTCCACACCTCTGTTAAGGGGCTTTTCATTAAATGCTATACAATCATTCCTTTTGAACATGTGTCTTTTTCTCTTGTTGGATCCCATTTATGTACTAATTCCATGAGTGCCTCCAGGAAAAGATGCTCAATATGGATATCTAGGATTGGACTGCCTTTACACTCAAATGGATATCCTCTTTTTAGGAGAAGTAGATCAATAATAGTCTTTGACATGCAGTTATATCATGATTATGAAACTATCACTAGGGGTGGCATGGAAAGTAGTGAAAGTGCAGGACAAAGTCCTGGGAAATGAAACACCTGTGGCACCTTGTTACTAGAGTGACAAATTACACAGGAATTCAGGCATAATTTGCTACTTCTGACAACACTGGAGCGGGTGTGTAGAGTGAAGGACCAGGTGAAAGTCTGATTGCCCAACCTTGAGGCAAAGAGAAAAAGCATAAAGCCTCTTAGGAGTTTTAATAGTTGAGAGTCATACTTAGGGCCTTTATATTTGACAGTATTGAGGCACTCACATAGGATTTAATATGTTGTCTTGAGTGTTTGGAATTGCTTTAGCATTTCTATCTCAAGTACCATCAAATACAGGAGTTGGCTTGATAGAATTGAGAATTAGATTGTTGAAAGCTGAGTTACATTGTGACTGGAAGAAAATGTCCCACAAGAATGTAGTGCTTTCCAATAGGATTTGATATACAGCTTAAACATGTGGACATACAGTGAAGTCACCTCTGTAGCTGGAGTACATGTGTCCAGGAATCAAAAGGTAGAAGTGAGAATCAGATTGAGACAAGAGGGAAGGAGGCAAGGCACAACCACTGAAGGAATGACACAGCAACTGAGGACAGGGCAAACTGATTAGAACCAAGATGGCAGAAGATTCAACTTCCAGTAGCTTCCAGTAGACCATGAGCCTCCTGGCACACCCACGGGCACCATGACAGTTCCCAGGCTGACCCAGTTCCTGGAAATCCTGCAACCTTCTCCAGAATAGTTGGACTAATCCTCCTACTCATTAGCATATGAAATTGCCCCGCCCATAAAAACCAACAACTCCACACATCATGGTCACTCTGTTGCATGCCTTCTGAGATGGTTCCCACTATGTCTATAGAGTGTGCATCTATTTTTACTTTAAACTAAACATCCCCATACCTTTCAGCCTCTCTCCCTCTCGCCTTTTGAGATGGCCTGCATTCTGCCCACAGAATGTGTATCTCCTAAACCCCTTTCTCTTCTGAGTGAGACAGACCCTGCTCTGTCTATGGAGTATATATCTCTTTAAATAAACTTGCTTCACTCTACTATGCCTTTTTCTTGAATTCTTTCCAGTGCAAGGCAAGAAGCTATTCTCCAAAAACAAGATGACTGATTTGTATGTCAGAACACTATGCACTTCCACCAGTTTTCTCCAGTTTTATTCTCTCCAGGCATAGTTACCATCTTGTTATTTCAGTTAAAAACTCAACTTAAGAAAATTTTGCATCTTGTCTATAGCATTTGGTTCTGTGAATATAGAAGACTTAGTGCTCAACATAGGAATTTTTTAAAAAATTGTAGTAACATACATATAACATAAAATTTGCCATTTTAACCATTTTTAAGTGTACAGTTCATTGGCACCAAATGCATTCACATTGTTTTGCAACCATTACCACCATCGATCTCCAGAACTCTTTTCGTCTTCCCAAACTGAATCTCCATGCCATGCTATTAAGCAATAATCATCCATTCTGTCCTTCCCTCAGCCCTTGAGAACCAACATGCTGCTTTCTTTCTCTATGAATTTAACCACCCTAGGTACCTCATCTAATTAGAATCATACAATATCAGTACTTTTTGTGTCTGGCTTATTTCACTTGCCTAATGTCTTCAAGGTTCATTCATGTTGTAGCATGTATATATTTGAGATTGTGTGTATATCTGTTGTTGGAGGTATAGGACTGTGTTTTCACAACTAACCATAACATAAAACACACAATTTTCCCCTAACTCCTTGATTAACATTAGACTCAATTGTTCTATTACTCGTGCTAGCTGCTTATTTCAGGGAATACCTTTTCTCTTTATTTCTAGAAAATAATTTAAAAAAATATTTCCCCATAATTTCTGACTTTTTCATTGTGATCCACAGGTTTGCTAATGTACAACAGTCAGATTAAGTTTTTCCCCATAAGGTAGTAATTAATCTTCCAATACTAAACAGACTAGAGTTAGAAGCTAATGTGACTGATCATCCTTGTGAGAGTTCTATTCAGACAAAATTTTTTTTTTCTTTTGTCATAAGTGGAAACAAATCACTAAAGTGTACTGGGTAAAGTTTTGGCTTTCAAAGCTTTATCGCTTCTAGTCTTTTAGGACCTGCCTAAAAGATCATCTTTTGCCGTTTATTGCAATAGTATCTTATGGAAAAATAATTACATTTGTTATTACGTGGAATTGTTTTTTGAGTGTCTTCACCAACATTTCTGTCTGTCTTGGGAGTGATTATGCACAAGCTGTGGAAATTCAGCTAACCTGACAGAAATGATGAATCCTTCAGGCCTTGAAATGAAGCTTCATGAATTTGTCTGGACAGGATGAAATCATTTTTCTCTTTGCTTTAATACAATGAAGATTAGAGAAAAGAATTTCCTTCCAGACTCTGTTCTCCTGAGTATAATCCAGATGATATGATCAGTATCAGCTCAAAGAAGCTAGTATCTTTCAAATTCAATTTGTTCTCATTCCAAACTATGATTAACAGAAGTAAATATGAAGCTATTTATAGTCAACCCTCCAATCCACTTCCTTTGGTAAACCCTGAAAATGTAAGCCCAGAGAAGACATCCTGATTACTGCTAAAATGAAGAGGTGAAAAATTTACTTCCCTGTCACTGGATTATACTTGTTTTTTTCTTTCCTCCTTGCTTCTCCAATGTATGTTATAATTAATTTTATGATCTATGAGTTTCTACCCAACTCAGAAAGTTTTATTTTTTTTGTTTATTCTTGATCCCAGCAGAAGTTATGAGATTTATAGCTTTGCCTCTGGAGGCAGACATACCTAGATTAAAATCTTGACTTCATTCATTTTCAGCTGTGCGACTTGGGAGGTTACTTAATCTCTCTTAGCCCAATTTCCTCACCTGAAAAGTGAGGACTCTATCAGAGTCTTTCCAGTAAAGTCATTGTGAGGATTTCATGTAAATTACATCAGGCAGTTCATATCCATATAAGTGCTCAACAAATCTAGCTGTCAATAGCATAATGATTATCATTATCATCATTGGCAGCATCTTTAAATTCTGTCTATACCATTTATCATCTATGCAAAAGTTTGGCCTTTCTTTGGGGTTCTTTTTACATACACATACATTTATGTATTATGTATTCTCTCTTCAAACCATCTGTACCTTCCTCGATAGCAATAACTGAATTGTTACATCTGTTCATGATTGGAATATAGGAACAGAAAATATATTATCAGTACATTAGAGAATGTATGCTACTAAAACAAATTACCAAAAACTTCATGACTTGAAGCAGCGGATTTTTTTTTCTCCCATAGTATGTGAGGTTATAAGTTGAAAGTGCGTTTCACTGGGTTTGAAACCAAAGTGTTAGCAAGGCCATGCTTTCTTTGGACCTCTAGGGGAATAAATCTGTTTCTTTGCTTTTCCAACTTCTAGAACTGCATGTCTGGCATTCCTCAACCCATGGCTTTTTTCTCAGTTTTCTAGGTCAGCAGTATAGCTTCATTATGGCCCTCTTTTCTTCCATCTTCACACTACCTTCACCTCTTCTGTAGTCAAATCTCCCTCTGGTTCCCTCTTATATCTTATAAGGACACTCATGATTATACTTAGAGATCACAAATGTAAACCACAACAATCTCCTCATTCCCAAATACTTAATTTTTTTGTGTATTCAAATCTCCCGTTTCCATGTAAGTTAAACTTCACATTTCCCAGAGATTAGGATGTAGAAATCTTCAGGGGTTATTATTCATCCTACAATAATCCACTTTTTGGTCCACAAAGATTCATGTTCAGCCCATATACAAAACGCATTCACTCTATCCCAACATCCCCAAAAGTCTTAATTCATTATAAAACCAACTTAAAGTCCAAAATCTCACCTAAACACCCTAACTTCAAAAGTCTTCAAATCATTACTTAAATAATCAGGTATGTGTGAGACTATGGGTATAATTCACCCTAAGGCAAAACTGATCTCCATTTGTTGACCTTTGAAAATAGTAAAGTTATGTTACAGGTTTCTAAACTATAATTATGGGAGAGGCATAGGAGAACAATATAACATTCCCACTCCAAATGAGAATGGAAGCAAGAAAGGAGTCACTGACCCCCTAACATTTTGAAATCCCTCTGGGCAAACTCCATTATGACTCAAAGCCTGGGTATAATCCTCTGTGGACTGAGGCGCCACCCTTTGTACTCATGGTTTCCCTCTCTGTGCCCAGGGCTGCAACCTCTGGGCCAGCGTTTTCTCCCTCTCCACTCTTACAGTCATACTCCCCTTTTCTAAAAGGGCAGCACATATTTGCAGCTGAGCAGATTCATCAAGCTTTTTTTTTTTTCCCCTCTTGCTGGTAGAATTTCAGGAGTCAGATGTCTTTCTTTAACTTTGTCATACAATATTTTTGAAACACTAAGGAGCAAGCTATAAGGCAGATTTCTTTAGTCAAAGTGGATTGAAATTTATATATTTACCCAGGATTAATGAATCTAAATGAACTGTATGGTACTGTAACACATGGATCTTCAAAAGTACTGCGTGCACACTCAGGAAAGGATTTTTCAAGGGTTGGGCATGTACACATAAGGAATTAGAAAAGCTGGACATTCGGTCTTGCTCTAACATGATCTCTTTGTGTAACCTTGGCAAGTCCCCTCTCTTTCCCTGGGCCTTGTTTTCTTCATCTGTTAAGAGAGCAGGCAGATCTGCATGGTCCATTTCTTTCCCAAGTTATTATGAGTCTCACAGTGAGTGAGAGGGCTCTTAGATGCTATTCAGTGTCTCAGTCCCAGGCATCAATTGCCCTCAGAAAACATGCCAAGTCTACTACCAGCACTGCCAACCAGCACCACCACTACCATCTTTCTAAATGCAAATAAAAGAGAAAGAGATACTATAATTAAGCGAAACATTTACTCCCAGGGACCAGAGTCTTAGGTATCTACAGTAAGTGTCATTTAAGTCTTTACCAAGATCTAAGGCAGTTATTCATATCCATTTTCATGTGAGAAAAATATAAAGCTCAGAAAAATTAAGACAGCTTCCAGAGCAACAGAACCAAGAATGATGGAGGTGGGATTTCAGCTTGGTTTTGTTTGACTTTACCCTGAGAGCTTGGAGAACTGAAACTCCATCTCTCTAGTTCCTGATCTGCCTTAGAACTATCCCAAACCAAAAATTCCAGGAAACTCATTTACTTATAGTATTTTGCAGTTGTACATCACCTTAATGAAAGTACTAATCTGACAGACGTAGGGACAAAAGAAATATCTTGATGACAGAACAGTGTCTCAAGGTCCTAAGAAACATGTGCTAGTATTAATGACACAGTTCAACTTAAAGGGGTTATTTTCTTTACCAGAATAGGAAGCATAATCTCTCGGGAAGATTTTAACTCCTTCAGAATATTCTTTCAGGTTTTACTTCATGCCTTATATTACAAGTGAGAGAGGGAAAAATGTTTAAATATGGCAGTTTAAAATATACTGAGACTAATCAAACCTAGGGAAAGCTGGTTGCTTAAATTTTCCATTTATCAATTCCTTTACAGTGTCTGATCATTTTAGCTGTAACTACTGTGGAAAATATTGGGGAAATTTAAATACATGATTTATTATTTCCTTAAAAACTCAGGATCTCTTTTCATTATTCTCATACCATCAATCAGCCTTTTCTCTCTTTCTTATAATTGTTCCAACCTTATTTTGCCTGTCTTCTGATTTATGTTTTCATGTAAACATTGTAAACAATTATTCTTTAAACTGACATCTGTACTATTTGTATTATAGACTTCAGAGGAATTATCTATCTTTTCAAAATGTCATTTGAAGAGAAATGTAATTTGTTTACTTTTGTGACTTTGCTTTTCAGATGCTTTGCAAAAAAAAATACCTTTACTTTTCATTTCTATTTTGCCATTTAAACATTTTAAATTTAGTCAATAAGGGAATTTAAGCAAACTCTAAACTCTAAACATGTTCAAGTTTTTCTCCAAATATCAAAGTTATCCATCAAATGTCATGTCATCACATCTTGACATGCTGTTATCTTAATGGATAAAACATCTTTGTGAATAGAAATGAAAACTTCTCTTTTACTTGTAAGTAAATGATGAATACAAAGAAAATGCTTACTGTACTTTTTCAACATTTGGTGCTGAATTTTTTAAAGTTAAATGAATGCAAAGAGGTCAGTTAACATAAAGAAGAAGCAAATACTAAAAAGAAATGAAACAAATTTCATTCTTTAAAGTAATCAGCAAAATATGTTTTTAATCAGCCTTGAGACACCATGTTTATACTGTGAACACAAGACAATATTACAATTATAATGCTAATTGCTAGATGTGAAATGAAACCAGTGAGATAGTTTTAGAAATTGTAAATTGGTTTAGATTTTTAAAAACCAATCAGGTAATAAGTAACAATAGTTATAAAGGCATGTATATACTCTGAATTTATAGTTACATGCCACTTTGAGATTGTTGGGGTGCTTTTGTTTCTAAGTTTACATAAAAAAAGGACAATATTTTAATTTACAGAGATACTTCTTGATGAAATGTCCATTATTTAAAAATAAGAAAAAAAAGCCTGGAAATAACTGACGTGCACAAGGATACTGAGATACAGCATCAATGCAAATAATTATTAAATGTACAATTATAATGGAGATGTATAATTATACCATCTCAGTCACAGGCATCAACTGCCCTCAGATAATATGGGGACCATTTTGAAATATTACATAAAATCATAAAATAAATTTATATTTATTTAGTGATTATAATTGCAATAATATACTCACGATTGTGTGTGTATTTGCTTGATTTGAATAATGGAAATAACACATGAGCTACTTCATGGTTTTGTTATGAGAATTAAATGCAGGAATATAAGGTGCTCAGAACAATGTCTGGCTCATAATAAGTCTTCAATATAGATTACTATTTTTATTGTTGTAAAATGGCATAAACCAATTTTACCTTTGCAATTATTGTTTTTTGTTCGTTTATTTGTTTTGGTAAAATTCAGTGATTTCTAAAGATTACTGCTAGGTAATCTGCATAAGTCTCTATCCCCACAACTCTGCTGATTGGATGGCATGTTTTAATGAAATTCAATTCTTAGCTTGAATTCTGCTGCTCAGAGAAACATAGAATCATGACTTTTTTTGGAAAGATGGTTTTGCACAAACACACAAAACTCAACTATTACACAATATTTTATTATAACCTTGGTAAAGAACACTATCTTAAAAGTGCTCTGAAAAGTATCTTGCACAGAAGATTTTCTTGAGGAAGATGAAACAATATTTAATGGTTGGCTAGGCTAATTTAATGGTTTGATTAAACAACAGAATCCTCTCTTAGCTACAGAAACACAGGGCCAAATCTAAGCCCTAAGCCAAGAAGTACAGCCTGAGATTACAGGCTGCCAAGATCAATTCATGAGATTCTTATTAGGGCAGAGATGGCTGTAGAATCTAATTAACATATATCAACTACCATATATTTCCCCAGTGAAAAATATTTCTAATTATTTACAGTAACTAGAAAACATTCTTTCAAAGATCCTGTAGCCCTAGTTGAAGCACTTTTAGTATACCATCCCTGGAGAATGCATAAGTGATTGGAGAACTTCAGCTGTTAACTGCCATTAAAGTATGGATTAGACTTAAAACACGCAGGTGCGTTGCATTGTCTCTATTGAAGTGGTATGGGGAAAATTAGAGATAATACGGTAATTGTGAACGTTGCTGTTACTTACAATAAGTATTTTACAAATAAGTGTATAATAGATGATTAGACAGCCAGTTCTGGGGAAGGATGAGCAGGGTATTTGAAGTTAAAGGAAGTAATGAATTAATGATTTATGTACAGGATTAGAAAGAATTCTGTTTAGATGCTATTTTCCTACTAAAAGTCAGCCTCTGTTACCACTTCAAAATCTGCTGGGCTGCAAAGGAGTTGATTCAGAAGGCCCTAAAAGGCTGCGTTAATAATATAGGCTTTGGAACCTGCTGGCTAATTCTGTGCCTTGGGAGGGCTACTTGCTTCCTCTTTACTCTGTTATTCTCATGTGTCAATTTAGAATAATAATAATGGCCTTTTCATGTTGTCATTAGGATTAAGTTAGATAATGCATGTAAATTTCTTGGTATATAATGGATTTTTATATTAAAGTTTTACTATACTTTGACTAAATTAACATGTTATATGTGTAGTAAACAACTTTTAATTTTCCAGGGCAAAATTATATGTGTTAAAAAAACCCCACATTTTTAGTTTATTCTCTACAGAATTCTTGTATGTAATTATAACCTTTATCAATGATGTTTAGAACAAGATAATCAACAATATTGTGTTGTATTGATATAGGATACAGAAATTCTCTGGTAACATTAAACTTTAAAGATATAATAGTAAAGTGTCAACCAGTGAATTAATCATCTGAATTAATTTATTTTTCATAAGAAGTGGTTAACATACAAAACAAAATTAATAAAAATAAAATTATTTCTGTAAAGATAAGTACTGAGAAAGAACTTATTAAATGAATGGCTTTCTAAATGACACCTAGGGTCAAGAAAATTATAAATATCAAAATAAAAACTTATGTTACATGTCTAAGTTTTTGATTAATGTTAAAATAAGACTTGGTACAGTTTCAAAACAGTGATATAAAAATAGAGTTTTACTAAAAAATAAAAAAGGACAACACTTCTAGTGTCCTTGAATCCCAAATATACATGGTCCTAGAATCCTAATTGTAGGTGAAATATGGAGCATGTTGGTATATCCTATACGAACTGAATTATGTTCTTCCAAAATTAGTATGTTGAAGTGCTAACTTACATTATCTTAAGATGTTACCATATTTGGAAATAAGATATTGCAGATGTAGCCAGCTAAGATAAGGTCCTCCTGGGGTAGAGTGAGTCCTTAGTCCAATATGACTGAAGTCCTTGTAAAGAGGCGAAATTTGGTCACAGACTCACAGAGGGAGAATGACACATGAAGATTGTAGTTATGTTACCAAAAGCCAAGGAACTACCAGAATCTAGGAGAGAGACCAGGAACAGATTCCACTAGTGCTTCCAAAGGGAATATAGCCCTGCTGGAACTTTATTCTTGGATGTCTAGCCTCCAGAATTTTGAAACAGTCAATTTCTGTTGGTTAAGCCACTCAGGTTGTGGTACAAATAGCAAATGAATCTCGTCTCACTGCCTCATTAACACTTCCAGCTGAATGCCAGTTCACAAGCTATTAGCTGTTTCTATCCTTAACAGTTCTGGAAAATGTGAAACTTCATCCATATTCCATTTCAAATACAGTGTGTATTTATGAAGGTATTTATTTTAGAATTAAATTCCACTTTCTCTAAATCAAAATGATTTGGAGCAACTTACAAGGCAAACACAATGTAAAAGAGAACGCTTAGAGACTGAAGAGAGAGGAGACCAGTCTGAGGGAGCTCACAGTCCTCTAGGGAGAGATCAGTGGGTATTTGAGATCCCCTAGGAGCCTACTTTCGTTTCTCAGCAGCTTAAGTAAAGTGAATAAAATTGACACAAAATGCATTTTTTCATTTCCTGATTGACATACATGTTTAATTAAGGTAGGTTTGTAAGTAGAAAAGCTGAAATTTAGTCAGGTCCAGGTGGAAGTCTGGGGACGTAGAACCTAGCTTCCCATCCCCAGTTGTCTCCTGTGTGCTGGCTGGTCTGCAATTCCAGGACCACCGCTTCCTACTTTTGTTCTACAGCTTTGGTGACAGGGAGTTATTGTAACAACAGTGGTTTTAGCACTTATTTTGTGGCAGGTACTTAAAGCTGCTGTATACAGTTATGTAGATTATATGTCAGCAACCCTAGGGAGCCCATATGCGTTTTGTTCACCATGAGTTTGTGTATGCATTTTGATATTTTTCTGGCACATGATAGAGAAGTATCTTGAAAAGATAAGCTATTTCATAATTCACCTAAAAAGAGCAAACGGGTGCATATTGGCTCAGACCTTCCCTTAGAGTTTAGGTACGTAATCTGTTTGTTCTTATAACTGTTTTTGAAGAAGTGATATTCAAATTTTACAGCTGAAGAAACTGAGGTTCAGAAAGATTGCAATTTACCCAGACACAGAGCTTACACTGACAAATCGAGTATTTGAACCCCAATCTACTAGTGTGTATAAAGACACATACATACTTTATATTTTGTAATTTTTACAGTGAAAATTTTCAACTGTATACAAAATAAATAGACTACATCAATGAGCCGTCACCCAGTTTTGACAGCCTTTTGTCATTCTGCGCCTCTTGTTTCATCTTCTTCCTAATTCCCATCCTCTCCATTTGATTATTTTTTAAATATTCTGTATTAAGAAGTTACATACAGGGCCATTCATAATTTAGTGGGAATAATAATTTTGGATTTTTTTAGGTCGTACCTGGGAGAGTGTATTAGGGCGTCTAGTACCCCTGAGAAGTGAAGGAAGTGCAGCAACAGTGGCGAATGGTGTTTGTCACACACGTGGTGAAGCACCTTCACAGTAGGGCAGGTCTCTCTCGGTAGACATCGGTTGTTTCATATAGTTTATTCTGAAGAGATCATATTCTTAGTAGAGGTCAATGTGAACATACAGGTTACATTTATTTATATAATGTAATTATTTATCTCTAATCAGAAAATTTGAATTATTCCTGTAAAGCTTCTGATGAAAACATACGTCATTGTGCCTGTAAAGTGACTAGAAAGGCCAGTTTTCTTAATTGAAGTCCAAGCTGATGGAAAAAAAGAAATAATTTCACACGACTTTTTGTTGCCAGCCCAGAATTTCCAATGTTCATTTTTGAATGCACCTGCATTTTCATATCTTATATATGTAATTGACTAGTTTCATACAAAGTTGGCTGGCTTCTGAGCAACCAAGAACTCAGTATGCCAGAATGCTTCTGTGGCACAGAGCACCCATTTAAACACTAATAAATGTGTCTGCCCTAAAAAGTTCTATCTAACCTGTCTGCAGCTTGAAGATCTAATTCTTGGGCTATTTCATTTGGCTAAAGACTGTACCATCTTGGAATTTTAGGAATGATACATTTACCTTTCATGGCCCATTATCCTATGCCATTCTTATACAGAGAGAAATCTCACAATATTATGACTAATCATATTAAATGAGGCATATAATTAGTAAATTCCTTAAAATATTATCCATATAATATTTAGCCATACTAACCCCATCTTATGATTGTGGGACTATGCTCTGTATTTCCTAATCATACCTCTGATCATAACAGTATCCTGCTCAACAAAGTCTGTCTTCACACTGCCTAGTAAATCATCCAGCAGCTGGATTTTACTGGTGCTGAGCCAGTGAGAGTAATCAAGTAAGAAGGGAGCAGAATGAATTTGTTTCATATGGAATTTCCTCTTCTTAAGTATTTTTATCCTCTTTCATATTTACGTGATCGTGCCATATAAAGTGTATATTGGGTGATGCACAGCAGGGAACTGAAGGTTACAGAAGGGGAAGAGGGATTTATGCCATTAATTACGAGTCACACAGACATATGGAAATGCCCTTTTTTAAACTTAACCTTCCTAATTTTAAACTCCCACCATACTCTGCTCAGCCAGTCAGGTTACATTCATGAATAGACTAGGCATCCCCTAATGCATGGAAATATGTCACTTTAAGAGAACACGCACTGATCAGTAACTCCATACTACAAACCGTGGCTACCACTGTGTTTTGTGCTGCTTGTTTATCCACACACAAGTCCATAAAATCTGATTTGCGGGGTAAGAGACAGGTTAAACTGAATTCCCAGTTGAACATATCACCGTATTTATCTTTTTCCTTCAAATGGGAGGTTAGCAATTCTCTTCCCCAGTAATAAAATATCTAGTGGTTTTCTTAGCATAAATATTTTTATGCTACGAAAACACAGCACAAAACCAGAAACACACTGAAATAATTTGTAAGCGTCAGTATAGGATCTGATAAATAAATTAAGGTGAGATCATTTATGATAAAATGTAGTTATGTAATAAATGGCTCAGTGTTAGATATTGTTTTCACCCATAGGTGTTATATTTACTTACCCTGTCTGTTTTATATGAGCTCTAAGGGTTTGCTTGAGCTCAGAAGTTAAAACAAGTTGAATTTAAATCATGGATTCTGTCAATCAGAGGTTTCACCTTGGACAAAGTGTATGAAACTTTCAGATTTGCCTTCCTAACTGAATGTTGTTGAGAGAATTGACTCTGATAACATTGTATTGGCCTCTCAGAATGATGTTTCAAATGACTTCTTTTGGAGCGTTGTCTGAATTCACAATGATACTGTTTCTTTAAGAATGTCGCTCTATGGGAAGGATTCTGAAATCTATGACCCTACACCCAAGGCCACAGACACAGAGATTATTGTATACCTGGGGGAAATATGGCCCAAGATTCCTAGAAATTTGAAACTGATCCAGTGACATTAGTGAGTGAGAGAGGATGTGAATTATAAAGTTGTATTAGTTAAGAAGTAGATAAAATCTGCCAAAGTAAAACAAAACAAAGCAAAAAAAAAAAAAAAAAAAAAAAAAAGGAGCTAGAATGAAACAGATTAAAGAGAGAAAGCGTAGCCAGAGCATTTCCAGCTTCTGGTTTTAGTACAATGTAAATTCTCTGCTGTCTTTGTTCCAAAGATATTTTTGTGTCTTGTCAATAAATTTACTGGTCTAAAGCAAATGCCTACAACATAATAAATATCAATACAATTACTAGCTAGTAATATAAACACTTTGCCAAATCTTTTACCATATGAAATAGATGTATATAAACACACATGAAAATGTAACATTAATGAGTAAGACAGCAATGAGCTAAGATTTGACCCCTTTTTAATTAAAAACAATATTTAAATGTTTTAAAAAATTGAATGCACATGTAGAAACCTAGTAAAAATATTCTTTATTAAAAGATATGAAGGAAAGATACTCTTAATGAAAAGACCCATTATAAGGAACAAGTTATAGACTTTCCCAAACCTCAGGCAAACTGATTCAAACAAAGTAAGGTTTTTAATATGGACATTAGCAAAATTTGTTTAAATTCACAGAAAAATCACATGTCTACTCATTCATGATAGGAAAGACCTCTGAGGTCAGACACACACTCTAGTTCTTAAGTTGTTGAAGAGTAGTAGTCTACCTTATTTTGCAGTATATTTGCCTGTCTGGGGCTAAATGCCAAATAATATGAACCCACACAGGCAAAAGTCACCATCATAAAGCATAATCAGCAGATACCAGTTCTCAGCAATACATCAACTTTTTTTTTTTCCTTCATGAAGAATCTTTATAAATTGTCTGCTGGAAGATAGATACTAGTACCTGAGAAGTTAGTCAAAGATTTTTCCCACATAGATCCCTATCTTCAGAGAAGGGGAAAACATTTCAGATCAGATTTCAATGAAAGATTGGATATGAATACACTCCTTACTAAACAAACAAGTTTATCTTGGCAAACTGGGTTCTGAAAGGCAGACATACACACATCTCTGCATTTCCAACACTTCTTTTCAAATCTTAAGGAAATCTGTTTAATCAGTCCTACAGTATTAAGATCAAAGTGTGATTCACAGTAAATGTTTTCCTTTCTGAATGACATTCTAAAAATTACCATTACTATTTTCCACTAAGATGGTGCATCACCATCTTCTCTCTGAGGAGACTTCCTTGATCTCCTGAGTTAGGCACAATGATTTGTCCCTCTATCTTCTCGTAGGAAACTATGTAGGAGAAAAATAAGCATGAGTTTTGGAATCTTCTCAAATCTCCGTTCCTTTATTTCTGTGTGATAGTGACAGATCACGTAGTGCATTCAGTTACTCTTAAGACATCTCTTGAACATCTTGCACAATCTAAGGTTAAAAAAAACATCTAGATAACTGCCAGGGCTTAATATCCAGACTGCTTCACCCTGCTTGGTTTTTAGAATCAAGTCCTAGAAATAAAAATAGGCACAGGCAAATAGTGAGAGCTCTTCAGAGAATTCCAAGTGTGCTAACCCTGCAGCAATATACAGAGAGCCCTCTGATTCTCATTAGAAAATAAAAATGCTGCAAATATTTGGTTGATTTCTGAAATGTCTTCCTTCAGAGATCTGTGAATTTTAACAGAATTTAGAAACCATGGGAAATGGACCCTTGTTTTGCTCACAAATAAGCCCCAGATCCAACTGTGATCTGTGCATAGTTGGTGCTAAATTAAGAATTCTTGAAGGACAACATTTAAAAAATAAGATCTCCTTAGTGAGTGAAGGAAAAAAGAAAAACAAAAAACACTGAGAAACTCCTAATTATAGAAGGCTGTTAAGACTAGTTTTCTAGACCTCAGAATATGTACATCTAGAAAATACGCCCAAAGCTTTATATGCTGTTACAGGTAGAATTTTGTGTTTCTTCATACCAAATTAGGCTTGTGAAAAAGCTATATTTACTGCCGGAGCGGGAAAAAAAAAAGCATGTTTACTCAGATTTTAGCTTAATTAATTACTGGTAATCATTATAAATCTAGGTAAGTCCCTATTACATACAAAAGGCAATTAAGTAAATATTAATTAGTGAGTTGGTAACAATTATTACAATGCTGGAGATGCTTAATGAATGAACACTCAAAAAACCCTGTGTGTCTCAAAGAAGAGGTAACATCCCAAGGTATGGTGTTAGGATAATTCTTGAGGGAACCACGTTGATTTTTAGATACAGTAGTGTCTAGAATAAACATCCTGCATATTTGCTCATTTTATAAGCTTAGGTAATCACTACTAATTACCATTAACAACCTGATAAGCAGAGAGGCAATCAATCATATCTGGAAATCATCCCTATAACACTTTAAGTACTGCTTTCCTGGCCTTGGTGAATCAATTTTTTCATACATTAAATGAGGATTTAATGATAATATACACCTCTTGGTTCACAAAGGGTTGTCATGAGAGCCAAGTATAGTTACATAAAAGCATGTAATATTGTCCCTAACCTAGAGTAGCAGTTCATCAAAAGTCAATTTTCTCTTGCTCATGAATTCTTTAGTAAAAAGTGATAACTTTACAAAATGGCAGAATATCTAAGGCATAGTTTGGTGACTGGTAAGTTGGAGGAAAGATCAAGACAGAGAAACCTGGGAGTTGGGTTCTGGACCTGGCTTTGCCGTTGACTTGCCTGGTCATAAATATAATGCCACAATGAGTCAGCCTATCTTTCCAAGGACTTTCAGGTTTTCCACCCTGTAATGTGATGCTAATTTATGCTGCCTCTTCCTATCACCACTTTCCTCTTCTTACTTCAAACTGAGGATGCAGTTTTGGTAAAATGAGGACCTATGTGCCAACGATTGGCTTTTTCCAGTCTACAGTGGTCTGCTCTGCAGGTACTTATCCTCACTGAGTGCATTCTGTTTCTCGCTGTCTGCCATTGCTTCCCGGGTTGCACTGGATGTGCCCGTCTGCATGAGGTAGCTTGTGCTGTACTGTAAGGGGTCTATTTATAGCATATCAAACTCACCATTTTATAGCTAGAATAATTCCGTACACATGGATAGTTTTTATCATGATTAAAACTGAATAACCAATTTTTAAATTGACACTATGATAAAGGCAGAGGGTAAACACTTGTCAAGATCCCTCTCAATGAGGAATTTTCCATATTTATGGAAGTTTAGATTTTCCAAACTCAATGTTAATTAAGTGTGGGTTATACTTAAGAATATCCTTATATGAATGATTTTGACAGGATATTGTCAATGAAAAATTGATCAGTTGATCTAAGAAAGAAATGGAAAATTTTATTTGAGCCAAATTTGAGGATTATAACCCCAGAAGAACATCTCAGAACTGTTCTGCCCATTAGAAATCAAGGCACAGTTGTAATAGTTTTTTCAGACAGAAGGCTGTACAGCAAATGACATATTATTGACAGTTTACATAAACCAGATCTAAGCGTCATCCTGGTAGGCCATGTGACCCCTTATGAGATCAAGAAGGACTATTATCTTGTAAGGAGCTGTCTTGTTGTTTATAACGCAGAGTATTGCCCCATCACTTTTGAAGGATGTTTTTATTCATTATAAGATTCTATATTGGTGGGGTTTTTTCTTTCAACATTCTAAATATTTCACTACTCTTTCTCCTTATTTACATAATTTCTAATGTGAAGGCTGTTGTAAACCCTTATCCTTCCTTCTCTGTTTTTAAGATTTTTTTTTCCTCATTCCCCCATTGTTGATTTCTAAATTTCCTCTTTGTCTTTAGTTTTTGTGTGGTTTGAATATTTTATGGCTCAGTGTAGATTTTTGGTATTTATCCTGATTGGTGTCTTATGAGCTTCCCACATCTGTTCTTTAATGTCTGTCATCAATTTTGGAAATTCTTAGTTGTTATTACATCAAATATGTTTCTGTTCGGTTCTTTCTTCTCCTTCTGGTATTCCAATTACATCTAATTTTTTCATGTAAAATTACTCCACAGTTCTTTGATGTTCTGTTCTATTGCTTTAAATGTTTCTTCTCATGCAATTAAGTTTTGAAAGTTTTATTGACATAAAATCACTCTCATATGTTCCTACCTTAGCTGTTTCTAGTCCACTGAAGAGCTCAAAAGCAAAGTTTTTGATTTCTAGCATTTCCTTTTGATCTTTTCTTACTGTTTAGAATTCTTTGCTTACATTATTTATCTGTTCTTGTATATGGTCTATGTTTCCATCAAAAATCATAACATATTCATCATAGGTATTTTAAATTCCCTGTCAGATAATTGCAAATCTGTGTTATCTGAGCTTGGTTTTAATGCTTGGTTTAACTACCCAGACTCTGATTTCCTTCCTTTTAATATGCCTTGTACTTTTGATTAAAAGCCAGGCTTGACATATTAGGTAATAGGAACTGAGGTTAGCAGACTTGTAATGTAAGATTTTATGTTAATATGACTTGGAACTGGGTTGTTTTTAATGTTTGCTGTAATTTTAAGTGCCACTTCAAATGCTTCTAGTTGTCTTTGTTTTTTCTCACCTGTTGTCTTTAGGTTTTCATAAGAAATCCTCCTTAGGTAGTGTCTGTTTTACAGCTGTTTGAGCTGTGCTCAGCTGTTACCATACCAGATCTTTGTTGGTGTGGTAGTAAAAGTGGGATAGGAGAGGCAGTCTACAATCTTAGGATTAAATCTCATTCTTTTAGTGGGCCAGAGCTATAGATGTCAACTTCACAATGTTCAAGAGCTTTACTACTATTTTAAAATCCTCTTTATCTGAAACAGAAAAACTAAGAAGAGCTAGAGTAAAGAATCTTAGTAAAAAGTTTGGAGAACCCAATAGAGATCTTATAATTTTGTGTGTGCACATTACATAATAAGAGATTTTGAGAAAATACATTACAGACTTTTAGGAGATTGTTAATGTATAAAACCATATATAATATATATTAAAAAGCTCAACATGACTTTGAGATCTAAGGAATTATTAAAAGATTACAGAAGAAAGAGCCACCATTATGAACAATTTAGACACATGAACCAAACAATATACTCTGAAATAAAGAAAGTCAGAAATGACAACCTTCTAATGACATTTAGTTGAGAATTTAGCACAGTAGAAAACCAAAGCACAAAACCATCTCATAACAATTAATTTCTATAGAAAATATTAATAATCTCATTTGTTAACTTCAGAAAGCATTTTGGAAATTGTAATGGTTTCAAAATTAGGGGGCCCAATATAAAGTTCTTGCTGTGTGACAGGCTATTTCTGGCAGAGCAACAAAAAGCTGCAGACAGAAAATTACATTCAAACTTAATCAATCATCATGAAAGCACACACATTCACATTATTCTTACAGCCACAAACAGTGAGTTAACGAAGCCTGAATGCTTTCACTTTGTGCACAGGGACTGAGGCGAAGGCAAGTATTGAAAATAACATGCTTTAAACTTTTGTACAGGGTATGGTGCATCTCAGGCATCAAAGAAAAAAAAATCCATTTTATTCTGTGTGTAGTTAGTTACTCAATATAATTTATACATTTAAGAACTTCTCTATGAGAAAATATGTAAAAATTAATATCTTAGATGTCATTCATAATGACATAAGTTTTCAGCTTTAAATGAGATTAAGGTAGAAGGAAAAGAAATTTCTCAAGATGAAAAAATCATGATTTCAAATCACATAAGTTGGCTGATTGATATAATGAATTTTAAGGGGATAGATGCAAAGAATGGCAGCTAACAAAGCTACTTCAGAGAAAGATGCAGATATCTGCATGTGACCTTGCATGGTCAGTCTTTAGAAAGTTTCATCTTTAGGTCCAAATTTCAAATGAATATGTAGAGAGAGAAAGAAAATAGTGGCATGACTTAGCATTATGTTAGAAGCTGAAAAGGGGATACAGGAGTCTTGCTATCTGTAAACTCAATATGAGATAACAGGATGAAGACACTCTCTCTTCACCCAGAAAATAAGGCCAGTTCAAATATAGGCAAATATAATAGCTTTAGAGTATTAAGTATGAGGTAAATGTTAATTTCTCTCACAGCTTCCCTAGGTAATCCAAACCTTGAATACTGGATTCAGTTCTGATGCTCTTATTTTGGTGACAATCACTAAGTGGAGTTCAGAGTAGAACATCCAGCATGATGTGAATACTATAATTTGAGGAATGGCTGAAAGAATTGAGGAAGAGTCAGGGAAAAGAAAGGTGGTCATCTGAGCATATCTGTCCTGTAAAGGGTATTGGACTTATTATGAGTTAAGCTAAGGTGGAGAACTTTGACGAGTTTGATAGATGTAACAGAGAAACAGAATTTGCCATAATATAAGAAAGAATTTTAAAATGATTAGAACCATTCAACAATGAAATGGGTTATCCCCAACAATGATTTCTCAGTAGCTGGAAAATGTTAGGTTATGGTCAGGATGAGCAATTGGAGGATATACTGCAGAGCAGAGCCCCTCAAATTTAATGTGTCCAAAAATAACCTGGGGATCTTGTTAAAATTCAGATCTTGATGCCATCGGTGAAAGAGGAAAGGGATTGTTTTGTATTTCTAAAAGGTGTCATTTGGTGCTAATATTGCTTGTCTACAGACCACATTTAGAATACAATGAATAATGTCACTGAATGGTTGCCTTTGTGGGTTTCTTTTAAACTTGAGGTCCTGATGGGCATGCCATGAACGCACAGCTATCTCAGGTGAAAATTTCTCTCCCATTCCACTCTGGTGATAGAAAGAGGTAAAAATTTTCAGAGACTATTCGAGAAAAGCAAGAGAGATTACACTGCCTAATGGGAGGAAATCCACATCCCGGTATGTGTTACCACATACACTGCAAAAGTTTTGCCTTCTGTATTGAAGTTTCTAGGGAAAACACTCCTCATATACTATTTCATGTTGCCTTTTAGTAAATCCTTACATTATGTGTCACTACTTCTTGCTTTCATTAATATTGTTGAAAGTGAAACTCTTCATAAAGATGTTTGCAACAAGGTCACACTTAACTGCATGTGGATTTCAACAAATCGCATGGTGAAAATTTGGAACATCATTCAACATCCAAACACTCTTCTTGTGATTTTATTTCTTTGTAATTCCATTTATAATGGAGGACAATTAAAACTTCAGACACTCAGTTGTAAAGCTGAAGGATGGTGGCTGAATTGTCCAAATTTTTGGATGAGAATGCCTGAACACTGTATCTTTTACTTTTAACATATGAATGATTCTAAACATTATTTAGTTTTGGCCATGATTAAATCTTTTCTTTGAAAATGAAGTGTAGTACCTATTACTTAGGATAATTTCATTCATGAAATTTAGTTTGTGCTTTTTGGTTAGAGAGTAGATCTCAGTTTTAGTTTATTTAGAAATAAAAAGTAAAGATTTAAAAATTACTTTCAAATCCTATAATAGAACAGAAAAAACAATAAACAGCTTCCTCTTCTAACTCTGAAACTTCAAATTAGAGTAAAAAAATTAATTCTTTAGTTCTGTTTTCAACTAAAATTTCATTGTTGTTAATATTCATACTAAGAGCTCTAGTAATTTTTAGCAAACTAATTTGTACCAGTAAGTTCCAGAAAGCTGAAAAGTGTTGGGGGGAAATAAGAAGAATCAGAAAGATTTTAAATTTTTAACAGAAGTCTCCAAGATATCTACTAATTAAGGAAAAACTAGAACAGAAAATATATTAATTGGCTTATTCCAGATTGCATGGCAAATCACTGATAATTTTAATTTGGAGCAAGGAGCTATGCTCCAAGCTTTGTGCCCTGAAATAGAAACCAGTCTCCAGTTTATCAGATACGAAAAAAAGGATATTTGTCTTAGAAGAATTTAGGTTGACAGACTTGATTCACCCTGTTAGGGGAAAATGAAACCATATATCCTTTGAGTTCAGATGTCACTCAATGAAAAAAACAATTCTTATAAATAAATGGTTTCTTGTTATTTCCTTTATCTTCCTGCCTACTTTAGGATGAGACTGTCACAAAAAGTTTGGAAGAGCAATCTTGGTACAGGTCCATGTCTCAGAAGTGCAAGATGATCTGTCAAAAACCAGTTCCATAGAATGTCTCAGAGGTGCAAGATGATTTGTCAAAAACCAGTTCCATAGAATTTTAGTTTTATGAAAGATGAGAAAATAAATTTCTTCAAAACTCAGTGGAGAAAATATACTTTTGGGTAATTTAGGTCATAGGGAAATACATAACACTATCCATATATATGTTATACAAATGTGACATTTGTATATATATTACACATACATTTACTACATATAATGTAATATATATGTATATTATATAAGTACGTGTGTGTGTGCATGTGTTTGTGTTAAGGTCATGGTTAGGGCTGAGGTTCATATTTCTTATTCCTTCCTTCCTTCCTTTCATTTTTTTTCCTACCATATTTTCGTTGTTGGACTTCCACTGGAAAAATAGGAATTGGATTTCAGTTTTGCTGCTAATATTTTATTTCCAATATTTAAAAAAAAATTTCAAAAACTTAGGAAACAATGACAGGTCTTCTGAAATCTCCCCAAGTCTTACCACATGTATCAGGTACATAATATGCCTCCTTCAAGCACTGCAGAAGAATGAAGTTGTCAAAACTAGCTTTATTGTATGGCATTACTTATTTGTGGAATCAAAAAAAAAAAAAAACCTGATTTAATTGAAACACAGAATAAAATGGTAGTTGCCAGGGACTGAGGGAAGGGGGAAATGGGGAGATATAGATCAAACTTTCAATTACAAGAAGAATAAGGTCTGAGGATCTAATGTAAAACATGGTGACTATAGTTAATAATGTGCCATTATACACTTGAAAATTTCAGAGAGTAGATCTTAATTGTTTTCATCACAAAAAGTTAACTATGTGAAGAGATGACTGGGTTAATTATCTTGATTTTGGTAATCATTTCACAATATATATGTATACAAAAATCACGTTGTAAACTTCAAATATATACAGCTATATTTGTCAATTGTTTCTCAATGGAGTTGGGAGAAAAAAGGAATAAAACTGAATTGCTTCCTGAATCTCTTGTGAATATAAAATTTAAGAAATAGGTATTTCAATTTACATTTGAGAGAAATACAGATTGAAGAAGCAGTAGGTTGCAAGCAATAAGGCCAAATTCTGCTTCAGTGTTGTTGATAAGAAATGACACTGATTTTGAAAAAAGGAGAAGACATATTTAAACATATGAGAAAATTAGAGAATATATAAGGTTTTCTGCCCCACTGGATGTGGTCTTTGAGGGAAAGGGAAAGTTTACTCCAGATTTTTTGATTAGGAAATCATTGATAGAATCTACCTAGTAAGAACATTTTCTTACAGAAAACCACAAAGATTGTATATGTATATGTATATATCTATATATAGACATATACATACATACACACATATATATATGAATGACATTAATTTCACTTGTCAACTGAAAAAAAATGCACAACCTAAAAGTTGAGAATTATGTTTTATTTGGCGGACATACTGATAACTTAAGTCCCAGAGATAGGCTCTCAGATAGCTCTGAGGAACTGTTGTGAAGAGATAAAGGAAGAGCCAGTATATATAGGAGTTTTGCAAAAACACACCAGGTAGTTGAATATCAAAAGATTTCTACTAATTAGAGAAAAAGCAAACATCTCAAGTTAATGAATTTAGAGCTTTTCTATGTGTGGGAAGATATGAGTCTGGGCTCATGGAAATCATTCCTTTCATATGCACCTTAATTATAAAATATATATGCTCACAACATGACTTATCTTACCGTAAGTTAAATGAAATAGTAGAAATCAGAAGACATCTATCATGCAGAAAAATGAAAATAAAATTTGAAATTGCATTATGGTTATTCTAGAATTTGATATTTATTTTCTAGATTTAGAAACAAATTTCACATGTGGAAATGGTGTAAATGAAAACTGAATATGAAAGTATTCTATTCATTTATTTTTATTATAAGTACTTCTGATACGTTCTCCATCATTTCCTGCTATGAAATTCAATGTTTTATGTGTCAGTCAAACTGAGAAAAATTAAATTTCATTTTAATCTTTCTAAACTATTTAATCAGTTTTATTATGCCTACAAGAATTCATCTTTAAATAGCTTGTCAAAAGCTCTCTGCAGAATAATTGAAGAACATGATTAAAATGCTAGGCAAAAATACTGCCATATAAATTAACTTCCATAGTGAATGAAATAGTGTATCTTCTCTAAAATTCTTTATCCATATATATTTTACCTAGTTTTAAATACAATATGTTGTGTAGTTCTTTTTCTATATTATATTATAGATTGCATTTTATGATTCATACCATTCCGTCCAACTTATGCATGATAACTTATAGTCATCTTCCTTCCTGTAACAGTAGAACTGTCCCTCCTTTTGTCCTTCACAAGAGCACTGAATTGTCCTTTGTTTTCAAATAGACTGTTCTCCTATAATTATTGACTCTTTAACCTGTGTCATTAATTTTCAGTGTTTGTTTTATCATTCTATTGGACACAAATATGTCTTTAAAGAAACCATCATTTAAAAAAAAATCACTTCTTCACCCCAACTCTCCATATATATTTCCTATTTCCTGAATTATCTTGCATCTCAAAATGTTTTCTTAAAATTGCTCTTACTGCACTACTCATTCTTTCCTCAACTTATTCCATTCAGACTTATAAGGTCTCAAATGTCAATTATGTTGCTAGAATGAAGGTATACTTTTTAATTCTTCTCCCACTCAGCCTCTCAACAGCATTTGATATGGTTGGCATCTCCTTTCTTTTTTGTAAGGTTTTGTTTTCTAAACTTCCTTTGACACCACACCCATCTAGTGTTACTCCTCCCTCATTCTCTGTTCCATCTCAGTTTTCTTTATCTTCTCCAAAAGAACTCTGCTACTCCGGTGCTCAGTAACCAGTCTTCTTTTATATTTATAATATCATTAACATTAGACTATAATAAGATGTGTAAATTGATGACTTCCTAATCCCCATCTCTAGCCAGGAATTCTCCCAAGAGCTCTGATTACTGTATCCAACTACCTCCTTGACTTTTGCATTCAAATATTTAATGCAGTTCTCACGTAGCCAAATCAGAAATATAGGTGTATTAACCTCCCTCAAATTGCTTCTCCGGATTCCTTCTCATTAGTTCATTCATTCACTATTTTGAGTGCCAGCATGTGCCAGGCACCAATAGTATACCTGGGGAGACACAGCAGGAATGGTCTACCCGGTTCAGAGAATTAGCGGGTGTACTTTCTGAAAGTAATTATAAAGCTTCACAAAAATGTCTAAAATCAATCTCGTTCTTAACTATGTACAGGAAACCTAAACAATGTCTGTGAAGAAAAATTTCTCTCCCTGAAAAAAAAATTTTTTTGCTATATATTCTAAATATTTTTCATGATTATTATTGCTGTTAAATATACGTAAGTTTAAATTAGAACTGTTTGATCATTTACCTTGTAATAAACCTCTTCGTCTATGCGGAAGCTAATTTGGGTAACTCCCAGTTGACAGTCAGCCTCTGACATGTACAGACTCAGTTTTTCTTATTCCTTTGTATGTATAAAATATGCAATGCTTTATATTCATCTGGCCTTGTTTCAGATGCAAATGTTCCTCCAAACTCCTTGGCATTACATGTTCTTGCATTTAAGCAGAAAATTTTAAGTAAACAATAATAACAGAGTGATTATAAATAAAAGAAAATCTGCAGTTACTCAATTCTGAAATCCCGTAGGAGTATTTGGGTTTTTAATTTTTATTCAGAATTTAAAACAATAGAACAGTTCAAACTGTTATTTTGTTTGGTAAGTGTAAATTTAGTTTATGTGAAAACAATTTTGCTAAAATTAAATACTACCTTTAAAATTGAAAATTATTTTCCTTAATTGTGGTTAATTATGTTTTAAAACTAAATAATGCATCAAGGAAATGATAATGATTACTAGATATTGTATAATTATTGTTTAAAACAATTGTCATACAGAGGATAAATTGATTGAAATGATCTGCTCAAGTGGTTTATTATGCCATGCACACTATTGGCAGAACAACCTTTGACGAAATAAGAAGTGGGCTGAGGGCAGAGAGAACAGCCAGTTTCAGTTATCACTAGATCCAGCAACATCTCAACTGATGTTGAGAGAGTCCTTTCTTATGTTGGTTCTGCTATCTTAGTATTGGTTTCATTGTGTGGTCAGTTTATTCCAAGTGGCCACAAAAGTTGGATGCAGGCAAGTCCAGCTTTGAATGCCTTGATTGCTGATAATTTGAATAGTGAGAAAGACCATTTATTTCCCAGCACGTACATGCCAAATGTTAGGGATGCGCCTCATTGGCTCAGGTAAAGTCACGCTCCAGTACTCAAGCCAATAACTGGGACCACAAGGGTAGAATACTCATAAACTAGATTGGATTAAGTCCCTGCCCCTTTTCTTTGTGTATAGAGTGAAGAAGATTCTCCAAGATGGACAGATTTACTATAACCATGTGGACGGTGTTAGGATTAGTTTCCAATGGAAGATTAAAAGAATGCTTATTCCAACCATATGATGAAATAAAAGATCAGAAGTAAAACATAAAATGTGCTTTATTATAAGAAGTTTTAAAGAATATACTTTTTTCTTTGAATATTTACTTAGGAAATACTCTTTAAGAGTACCTTTATGGAATCAATAAATAAGCACACATATTTCCCTGCCCTTATTAATATTGCCATATTGTTTTCCTAAAGGATGATACAATTTTCAGAAGAACATGCAGTATTTGAGTGAACCACTTTTACATTAATTTTACCATTATAAGCAGTATTGTTTTACATGTTTCCTAAATTAATGTGTAGGGAATTATAACTCATTTTTAATACAGTAATTTTCAAAATTTATAACAGAGTCACTCCTAGTGTGGTCACATATAGTTAAATACATATTACTTTTGCAGTATTATTTCTCATGCAAATTGCTTCTTTATGCCACTTGTCAATTTATCTATTTTAAATTTTATTGAGTTTTATGTTCTGAAAACAAATACTCTTCCTCATTCTTGTATTTCTTTTTAATTGAGTAACTGAGGTGAATTATTTTTCAGAAATTATCAAATATGAACTATCTACTAACTGAGCTATGTACTTAGAATATCTGGTGAACAAGAAAGCCTGGTCACAACTTTTATGGAGTTAATTTTATTGTGAAGTCCACTTACATTACTCAGAAGTGTAATCAAAGCTTATAGTCAGACAAGTATTTCCTTTCTAAATCTCTAAATATTTGTATCTTTAGAATAATTTCTCCATTGATTGTGATTTATATTTCTCAAAGTGCTGTCTCCCAAAAAACACTTGTGCCAAGATAGGATTAAGTCAGTAGTACTGGAAACACGTTCTATAATCAAATATGTTTGGAAACATTTGGACTCAACAAAGTTAAACAGGTTTCTCTCGCTACATACAATTCTTCACGTCCATAACGCATTACTAAATAATGTGGATCTCTGAGAGGAGAAAGTCATTCATGGTTCCCAGTCTTACTTTTTACCATGAAGTCTCTTCTCTGGATCATTAATTAGGACATATTTTCAGTAGGATGCTTGTTTGAGAAAACTTACAGTGTAGAATTTTTGATATTAAAAAAGATTTAATTCTATTATCCATCTAGAGCATTTTGATAATTGATATAAATTGTAGATATGTTATTTTCCCAAATATCTATCCATTTATTTTAATATAACCAATTAAATCTACTTTTTGCTGTTTTGTTAGGATTACTAGCATTATTAAGTTTTCATATGACATTATATGTTTGTGGAATTTCTCTTCTGAGAGACAGATTTGCAGACACTAAAATATTTTAATGGTTTTTTATAAGCCTACTCTTTTGTTTGTTTCTTTTTTTAAAATAATGCTTTCTGAGCTTTTTCAATCTATTTTTTCCAAGACATTTTAATATATAACTTTTCAACCTATAAAATTATCTTATTGGTATTGAATCTCTACTGTATTGAATTTATTGATCAAAATAGGAGAGACTCACAAATGGAGAATATTTAGCATTTTTTTCCTCGAAGAACATTATCTGTCTTTCCATTATGCAAATTAAAAATTCTTGCTAAAGGCTTGTATTTTGTTTTGATAATTTTTTGGAAATACTTTGATAATTATTTTATTGGTAATGGACAATTATCCTTTGTATTGATTTTTAAGATTTCTGCAACAGTATACATAAGAGAGATCATTTCAAAGTTTTTTATTCATTTATGTGTTCATCTTTATTGTTTTAAAGCTATTGCAATTAGGGAAGAGACTTTATCATTCATACCTGGAAAATATTTTTCAAACAGAAATCACATGCAGTTGAACTAAATCTTGCTGTCTTAGGTTATCTTTTATGGCTAAATAAGTTTTGTATATAAAATAGAGATAATGTTGTCTTTGTACAGGATTATTTTGTATGATAAATGACTATGATTATAAAGATATATTACTTGTTTTACTCAAAACTACCAACTACTACTATGAAAACTATCACATAAATTCAGCTTAGTCAATATTTTTGAAACTATCTTTCAAATTATTTCTAAGACATATGGAGAGTATTTTCATTAAATTATAGTGATTCTTTTTCTCTCTATCTTATACATTATTCAGCTTGGTCATAAATCTTACTCAATAAATTTGGCTCTGAATTATTTTAGCTATTTTAAAAAACATTGAACATACCCCAGTACACTTCTCAAAGAATAAACTTTTATTATTACATCAGGCTTAAATATAAAAATCTGTACTCAAGACAACTTGGGGTAATAGAAAGATTGATAATCCTGGGTACAAGAAATTATGCCAGTTCTTCTAGTAATTCATTTTGTGACATGAGGCAAATTACTTTTATATTCTACACCTTGGGTTTCCAAGTGAATGCGTGCATCATGGACAGATGCTTGTGTCCTATGCAGCATTCTTTCCAGGGGCTAACACATCCCAGTGCTCAGTTACTATGGCTTTGATGTGACTGAAATCCATCCTGGACTCTAGAGGGTGCCGAAGGTAACCCAGATCTGGCCAATTTGAACTCCATTACCATGGCAACATCAGATTTTCAGTGATTGATAATGACCCAAACTAGACAATAGATTCCATTCTAAGACTTTTGCTCACAGTTTGGAGAAGACAAAGCCTCTGCCTGCTGAGGTTTTGAAATGTGTAGAACTTTAACTTAGGTCTGGTGGACATATTTATCATAACCTACCAGAGTCTGGCTGAGAATAAAGCCAACAGAGAGGAAAACAAGATGGAAACAATTTACAAATAATAGTAAATGTACAATGCTCTTTATTATGAATTTCTTTAGCAAGTTGATTTTTCCATAATGTCTTCATTGATTTTTTTCTAACTTGTATAGTGTAGCTAACCTATAGTTGCAATGGAAAAACAAAGGTAGTTCCAATATGAATATTTATTGTTTTCATTTCTAATAATGTATAAATGCAAAGTGAAACAAGAAAGACATATACCAAATCTTTGCTTGCTTATCACAGTTGTAAATGACTTCCTTACTGAATTACATGTAATTTTTGAATGCTAGAAGAGTATTTCCTCATTCCTTAAATTGCTGTTTACAATGCACTGGCTAAAAATATAATGCACTTTTAAGTTTGTTTTGTACTATCCATATTTTCCTCATCATTCTAAACAATCAGCAAAACAGTGAATGAAACCCTGATTTGTAGCATTTTCCAATTTTTATTTTATGAATTGGTAAATTTTCACTACAGACTGTTAGCATCACTAATATCACCTAGCAACACAGTGTATCCCTGAGCGTTTGACATTGGGGAAAGACCTATGTTTTCACCATACATATTAACAGATTTAAGTAATCTCAAGAGTATAGGTTATAGTAAATTTAGTAAAATAATTAGGAAATCATGAGTTTAAATTATGTATTACTTTTGTTTTTAATGTTACATATGTAAGTCTAAGTTTATATACTTTAATTTTTAATAATGGCTGTTTTTAATACCTTTAAAACTTTCTCACAAATATCTTGGAAATTTATTAATTTGCACATTAGGACTTTTGTCCTCTGAGTCATAGTTTCTGGACTTTAAAGTGGATAGTTTTGAGTATCAAGTGAGATAATTTTGTAGAATTAAAAAGAAAATTATAATTCTGATGGAAAACAAAAGCCAATTTAGTACCAGTAACCTCATGGCAATATTCAATCTCACTTAATATTTCCTTACACATAAAATATAATTGATAAAATAATCTTCTTTTTAGGATTATTTCAAGAATCAAATGAGACTTATCAAGCCCTTACCATAGTTCATGGGTATAACAATCAAGTAATACTATCTATTGAATTAGTATAATTATGAAAGCATTACTTTAGGTCCTAGAGTTAAGGGCATTCACTCCTGGGGTAGCATCTTCTCTTCATTTTGCTCACATATAGTGTGTGAAATAAAAGTTCTGTCCTCTTAGCTTGTCTGGGCAAAGTTGTGTCCTTTTGATGGTCTCACTGACAGGGCTTCTGTAATATGCTGTTGCCTGGCTAAAACTTAATTCACAGTCTTGAAACTCCAACCAGGTTCTTCTGTTCTTTTGCTCTCTGGACACTAAAATGCAGGTCATCCTCAGGACTTCCAAAGTGCTTTCTGTCACAGGTTATCTGTTGCCTAGTTATGAACTCACAGAAATCTCCTTGGGAGATTCTCTGAATGAATTAAGGAGTTTTTGTGTCATAAGATAGTTCTCCTACTGAAAAGCAATATAAATATACATGTATATAATTTGTATGTAATCTGCACATTTTTAAATGCAAATCATCATTATCACTCTGCTTTGGAGCATTGCCAAGACTGAAGTTAGGTTGGTCCATTCACAGCATGAAGAGTTATTCAAACAGGAAGCCTGTTCTTCAGTTGTGCTAATGACTGTGCTGATTATTTAGGGGACTTTTCACTGAATGTCTTCTTTCTCCAAATGCCAGTTAAAACTGGATTTCAAATACAAGTGGTTACAAAAATATTATTCCTAAAAACAGTGATTGCAATTTTTTATTACATCAGCCTACCTATAGTTCTGAAAACGCAGTACAATAAGTATTAAATCATGACATGCCTTTTCATTAGCCCAAATCTATATTGAGGTTTATAGTCTTAGATTCCCTAATAGAACATCTTCCACTTTTTAACTTCACACTCAGGTAATTTTAGGCTACTCAGTGTAGAATTACAGTGATAAAAGATTTTCATTCCGACATGATCTTGATTCATTAAATAACATAGTTTATTAGTTCCAAGGTCCCTTTCTGAATCTTCAATTCATATTCTAGTGGAATTAAAGCATATTTTAAATAAACTTTCCTCCCCAACCTGAAGTTTTCCTATGTAACAACAGTCAATCCAAGCAGGTAAGAAGCCTTAGGGTTATATTACAAGATTATGAAATTTGGAATAATTCTGCCTGCATAACTCTGCCACTTGCAAGGGTTATAACTTTGACAAATTCATTTTTATCAGCATTTTAAGTTTTGTTTATTAAAAATATACTTGCATCAGCATTATAAAACATACAAAGTAAAATAATAAAAATATAAATATAAACTAAATGAAATTAAAAAAATGCCTGGCACAGAAGAATTATACAGTGAATATAATTTCCATTGCTGGCTGGAATGTAGTAAACATGAGATAACTATGTATTTAATGATGTATATGTATTTAATGATATATTTAATAAACATAATAAATATGTATTTAATGATGTCTACTATATGACCAACACTGAGCATATAATGGTGAATGATGGAGTGGGTCATGATCTCTGGCCCCATGGATTCAACTTATGTAAAAAGTGGCTAATAAATCATAATTATAAATGGTTGATAATAATCATATCCTCTGTAAGATTCTAAGAGATATGCTTCAGTTTCTGTTGGGAAAAATAGTAAGAGAGAAAACTGGATGTTTAAGAAAGTCCAGGAAATACAGATGAAAGGCACAGCAGTGTAGAAACAGGTATTTTCCTTTGAAAGCCTTAGCCAATAAAGTTGAGGCAAAGAAATTCCAAATTATTTAACACTCCACAGAGTGGACAGATTTCTGTGTGTTGATCAGAAAAAAACAAAAGAGTAGAGTAGCAGTGAGTAATTTTTTTGTAACAAAATAAGAATATTTTAGTTCTTCAATAACTTTAGTTACAATAATTATTCTTTTCTCCCACCTTGACACTTACATTGGGAACTCTTGTTTTCCAGTTTCTTTCTATGATGAAAAACTAGATTTGAGTCTCAGCCCACCCCCTCAACTAGATGATTCTAAAATATAAAATATAAACCCAGAGTCAATATGCCACCAACATTTTTTGATTATTTTTTTCTACAACTGTGTAAAGGTCTATTCTATTCACCTGCAATATGTTACACATAAGAAAATGAAAAGACAAATTGAACATTTGCCTGTAATATTCTCTCCACTCTGAAAGCATTTCCTATTCCTTGCCTAATAAAATTTCTCTTTAGGCTCACTGTCCTGATTATGCACCATTTACTTCACCAGATCCTCCGTCTATTCTTTTTTGCCTCGTTCTGTGTCAAGGAGTCAGACCTCGGGGTTGTATGATGCAGGCTCATGTTCACACTGCTTTTCAGTTAAGTTGAGTAACTGGGAGTAAAGTGGAGTTGAGTGTAGGAAGAGAGAAGAGAGATATTGGGGAGGTCTTTATGTTTTATTTTCCACCGCTAGCTCTACTCACTCTTTCACTTTGGGAGAATTACACTCTGATCCAGAAATCACATTCTGATATGATGATTCGGTCCATTTACCTGAATCCCTGGGACTGACAGTTTTGCCTGGAACCCAGCACAAGAGAAGGTTATGCAGTAGACACAACTAATAGTGCTACCTGGCCAGCCATGTACACTTTAGGATTCAGTGATAGCTGAGGTATGCCTGGCAGATAGGAAAAGTGTATGGAGCCTCTGGAATATTCCACCAGGAGAATCACAGTAGACTCACCTAGGATTTTGGAGTAATGCAACACCGCCTTTCTGTGTCAATCTCCTTACTTGAAAAGTGGCTCTAGGACTGCATCTGAGTCCTTGTTAAGATTTATCAGTGACTAAATGATTTACCAAGTGACTGGAAACTGAGATGAATTCCACAAACTTTGAGTTGCCCAATTTACCAAATGGTAAAATGGGATGCATACAGCTGCATTCTATTATTAAAGAGAGATAAAATAAGTAAAACAAGGATTAAGTTTGTTGTGAAGATGCAAGGAAATTGAATTCATAGCAAGCTTAGACTCTCATAGGATCTGTTCCTACTATTTTGTTATGTCTCCCTCAAAACAGCCCAGTGACTTCATGGGGAATTCTGTATGACCAGCTGATTAAAGAAGATAAAGTTAGGCCAAGTTTGCAGATAGGTGTACCCCAGGTGTTGACACCCAACTGTAGAATGATGACCCTGCATTGTAGCCTCTCCTAGGGATTTTCTGAAAGACAATGTTGAAGAAAATTTCTCCTAGTTAGCAATACTATAGGCAATACATCTGCTGTCCCCTCCTATATTAAATATATCCAAAAGTACAGATTTATGGTAATTGATATACACATGGGTTGGCTAGTTGGTTATGAAATTAGAAAAAAAAAACAGATTAATGCAAAAGTCTTGGAACAAAGTGTACAGTTAAATCTGTTATAATGAACATGAAGCTATCTGTGTCTAACATAAGTACCAAATGCCATCTGTTCACTGATTCATAATTGCAGGGAAAAGATAGCCCATTCATTTGGAGTTGTTCTGCCTCTTTCCTAAACTCCAGAGTTCACTCCAGGTACACAACGGCTATGGTGGCAGGAATGGTGGCTATGAATGCTCTTAACACCATTGTTGTTTCACCAAGACTGCCTTGCTGTTACCGCTTTTGAGTGCCCCAAATGCGAATGTCCAGGGTCAGTACTGAGCTCCTGTTACAGCTCCACTTCTTAGGGAGACCAGCCCACCACCAAGATGTAGACTGATTATCATACAGTGAAATATGTATGGTAATAGCCTCCCATACAGAATTAACTGATCAGACCACGTATTACATCACTTTGAAGCTTACCTGATGGGATGACAAAATGCTTTCTAGCATTAATTTTAGGCACTAAATGGGAAAAACCCTGAAATTTTGGGTGCTGTGTGATCCATATTTTAAACTACCCGCAAATGTTTAGTGTCCTTTTTGCCATAATGAGATTAGATGGGTCTAGAAACCAAGATGTAAAGGTGAGTGTGACCTATTTTAGTATTTCACATTAGAGCCACTTCTAAAGAAGTTATGTTTCCGTTCCTATTACTTTACAATCCGTTGAGGTGGAGGTCGACTCACTAGGGCAGGAACATTTCCACTAAGGGACACAGACATGGTTCTACTACATTCTAAGGTACAAGCTCCTATGGGGTAGCTCTTTTCTCATGGCTTTAAGCTCTCTCTGGGCTTCATTAACCTCCAGTTACCTCTTATTTTCTCTTATTTCTCTTTGTCTACGTGTAGTAACAACTATGATGTTTCCACACTCTGGAGACTTCGTATCTTTTGTTAGATACCTTAGTTACTATAAATAACCCTCCATTAAATTCTCTTCAGTTAAAATCTTTTGAGTGCGCCATCTGTTTCCTGCCAGGATTGTGACTGCTACATCCACCCATAAAATTTCCCTGAACATTCTCTTCGATTTTTTACAAGTTTTCTTTCCCTTAGCCTCTGTTTAATCTCCACCTACATTAAGACTTACCAGAAAGAGGATAATTTGATCTTTGCTATAAAATCTTATTTATCTAATCACTTTCAATTACATGATGTTTTAGTCAGGCATCAAAATCATGCTCTTTAAAAATGACAGTGAACCAGGGGTTCATATTACATCTACAAAAGTTACATTACATCCTGGATGAATATTGTGCTACTACAAAAAGTGCTTATAACTTTAAATTTTTTTAAAATGTGTAAATATACCACAACTTCTTTATCCAGTCATCTGTCAATGGATATTTCAGTTGTTTCCATGTCTTGGCTATTGTAAATAGTGCTGCTATAAACATTGGGGTGCATGTATTTTTTTGAATTGGAGTTCTCTCTAGATATATGCCCAAGAGTGGGATTGCGGGATCATATGGTAAGTCTATTTTTAGTTTTTTGAAGAATCTCCGTACTGTTTTCCATAATAGATTTCTGCCTTAAGTAAAGCAAACTGTCAATCTCATCTAAAAATTATGGTGCAAAAATTTGACAAACATTGTTATGAGCTTTGATGATTCTTGAAACGTTTTAAAGTAGGTGAGCTACATTGTCAAACTCACTTCAGAAATCTAATTCCAGCAGGACTGTGGAATATAAATGTGTTTGGGTACGGAATGAAAGATTTTGCAGTGCTGAAGGACGAGGCACTAGTTTTAAGTTAGTGCGGTAGTTCAGAAAAACCAATGACAAGCTGTAGTGGCATGTAGAAACACATCAGAGGAGAGAATTGTAAAATTTTGCAAAGATTAATCTGATGAGGTTTAATGACAGAAAAATATAGGGGGAAAAAAAGGGATCAAGAATGAGTGAGAAAGTCCCTGTTTAGCCTGTGAGATAGAAAGCATCCAAGGCTGAATGCAGTTTTGGCATGCTAGAGATGGAGCATGGTTATTCAGTTTGTCTCTGTTATAACACTTGAGACTACTGTTCAGTAATTTAATTTTAAATACCTATCTTCCAAACTCCTGGCAGGGGTACACAGTCAGGGAATATTTATGTAAGTTGTCAAATATAATCTCATAGAGAAAGATGGCATATTTTAGTTTGTAACATTCCTATTAATTTAGGAAAAATAGCCAAGAAGAGTTAAAAAAAAATCCAAGGAAAGATACATATAGGCCATATGTTACATTTTTTAAAAAACTCATTAATAAATAAACTAGGTAATACCCACTCCCTTGTTACTAGAAGTAGCAGTCTCTGCTCTCAGATGGCAGTGTTGAACGTCTGCAAAGACAAGATACCAATTAGCTAATGTCTTAGTCATCCTCCCTAAATATGAATCACTTTCAAGAAATAAACCATTATATTGGGACACAGAAGAAAGTATATTTCCACTATTGCTCATGAAATTAATCTCAAAACAGAAATAAAATACAAAAATTATAGAACAAACCTCCTCTGCTTGATTAGTGTTCAAAAGTAAGACAACTGGTGTCAGACATTAACAAAATAAACCTTTGATTCTCCCCTGCTATGAAATATCATAGTACGATGTCAGCCTACTTGGCCTTTGCATTTGCATCATTTAATCTCTTTATAGAAAAAATAGGAAGATAAGACATTTTCAGATCTCAGATCAGCAAGGAATAGTAATCATGGGTTGAGTATCATTGACCCTATCAAAAGAAGCTGGATGAAATTAAAGTTATATATCCTAAGAATAAAATACAGTTTGCACTAACTTTAGCCACACATTGTGACTTGCAGAAATTTCACCCAGATGAATATGAATATCATCTCTTCTGAGGTGGTATAGTTCTAGAAATAGTATTCCATTAAAATAAATAGGTCTTGATTAGTGAGCAAATATCCGGACATGTCCTATCAACAGTTATGTACTTGTAAGCCACATACAGGGTGGTTAGACAGGCCTGTGGTAATGAGTGGTGAGGCAGAATACCGAGACTGGATAAGAGTTCATCCATTGGACTCAATAGGGTTCTGGGATTGTGTCTCATTTGTGTTACTTACTAGCTGTGTGACATTGGGTTGGCCCAGATAGTGAGCTACTATAAACCTTAAGTTCTCTAAATATGAATAAAAATAAAATAAAATTCTTGTACCAATTGTGTAAGGTAATATATCTTGAAGTCTTACCATGGTATTTAAAGCACAGAATGAAGAGGCAACAAATAGGAGCCGTCAGTGATGATGGAACATTGGCCATGGTAGTTTTTCTTGTTAGAACTCCCTAGTCTCATACGTATTTGTTGTACTCTTTTGCCTTCTTGATAAACTTACACTAAGAAAGAGACAAGTTGACTCAAAAAGATTACTTAGAGATTTTCTAGGATTCTGTGACTCAATACACACTAAGTTTAAAAAAAAAAAAAAAAAAGCCCCAGTAATGAGTCTGAATCAGAGAACACGTTTACAAAGATTTTATAAGCTGGAAATATAATTCTGCACATTTTCTGTAAAATCCATTCATTTTCCTTCCCAACACTGCAACTATCCGTGTATGAGTCCAGTGAGGAACAGAGGACGTGTGAGTAAAAATGATACAAAGAAAGGGACTGAGAAGCACAGGAGAGCATTCAGATTTAGATCAGGGGTCAGCGAAGGATGGGGTAAGATCTGAGCAAAGACAGGAACGAATGGCTGAGGATCCGCAAGCCTGGAGGCCCCAGGCAGAAGCAATGTGAAGCAGTCAAGAAACGTCAAGGACTGGAGCCCCATGATCAGAGGACAGTGAGGGGACACTGGGTGAGCAGTTTGGACTTAAGGAATCGGACACCTAAGAGCAAAGGAATGAAAAGCTCTGGTTTGCATTTTTTTCCTTTGGTTTTTATTCTTTTACTAGAGAGTTAGTTTACTATCTCAGCTCAGAGATAACAGTCATAAGTTACTTCAGAAGCGTACTTTCTGATGTTGAAATGAAAGTCACTTTTAGAGTACCATCTCATTACTATGATATACAAAGTAGCAGAGTTCCCAGTGACTCCTTGCCTGGTTGCACTTTGTTATCTTCCTTTTGGACACAGAAAGGTCTGAGGCCAACACTAATATATTCAACAAATGGCCCAAGTTCAAGTTCCATAAAGTCTTACCAATCAGCTAGTACACTGTCAATCACCATTTTATTATTTCTATTATAATCAGTGAGAAGATGCAATTGTTACTTCATAACTTCCTCTCCAAACTGTTGGAAGCAAATATTTAACTCCCGGAGTATGGTTCCATTTCTGATACCTTTCTCATGGTCAAGTCTATCTGCAGTACCTTCTACTCACTTTCAAAACATCTAGAAACTCCTGTAACACTCAAAATGCAGTACCACATCAAAATTCTTTATACTGTAGAAGGAGATAAAAATCACAGCTCCTAATAAATTACAGTGTGGAGAAATAATGGAATCATATTTCAAAAGAGCCTGTTGCCTAGAAGATTTCATCACAGCCATTCTGCATGGCGGATGATTAGATTATTGTTAGAATGATGACCACTATTATCTGCCTTCAGGACAGCCATTGATAGCTGAAAGAAGAAATAAATCACTAAGTTGCTGTGGCAGGGACCCCCAGGTCTGATGATTCACTAGATGGATCACAGGACACAGCATAGAGTTGTATTTATGAGTATGATTTATTGTTGTGAAAGGATGCAAAACAAAATCAGAAAAAGGAAAAGGGCACATGGGCAAAGTCCTGAGGAAACCAAGCACAAGCTTAAGTCCCAAGAGTTCTTCCTCAGGGAGTCACACTGAGTGCACTTAATCATCCATCAATGTGAAATGTTGTCTATCAGGGACACTCATTAGGGACCCAGTGCCGACGTGTATGTTTGGGGATGTTCACATAGAAGACGTCTGCTTACCATGTTACAAAATAGCAGACTCCCAGAAGAAAAGTATGTGTTCGGCATAAACCTCACTGTTTGAACAAAGTGTTTAGACACGATGAGCCACTCTAACCTAATTAGGAAATTGTGGGAACTCTCTTGAAATCCAAGTTTCCAGATAACCAGCCAATGGCCAACCTTTCAAGGAGGACTTTATCAGAACAGCTATCTCAGCACCAACACAACTTTTGACACAACTTTTTTTTTTAAATCTGCTTTTGCCAATCTGAAAACTTGGTGAAAGTCCGGCAAGGTGACTACTATGTAAGAGGTGTGCATGTGGGTGTGTGCATACATAGTCGGTATGTATATGGTCAGTTCACTACTACTGTGTAAACAAATAAGCAAGGTAAGAGTGTAACATGACGAAAGCAAAGTGCTGGGGTGGGTGGTACTCTTTATAGAGAAGTTCTGTTAAAAAAAAAATCTCTTATAAAGAGTTATTTGAGTAGAGACTAGAAAGAACATTGGGAGTAGAAATAAACATTGAGAGGAAGAATATTTGAAGAAGAGATAAAAGTAAAAGCAAAGGTCCTGGGGCAGATGTTTACTAGCAAGTTAAAGAAACGGAAAGGAGGCCAGTGTGATTTGAGTAGGATGAGCCATGAGGAGAATGGACTGATACAAAACCAAGAAGGGTCGACAGGACTGAGAGCCTACTAGGTTGGGGTAAAAATCTTTTCTGTTAACACATGTTTTTAATCGAATTCTCAGTGAGATGGGAAGCTACTGGAACACTTAAGGAGAGGAGTGTCATGATCTGATTTAGGTTTTAAAGAATCATTATGGGAACTGTACAGGGAGCAGTTGTAGGATGAAGCTGGGCAATAATACAGGAAGTTACTACAAGTAGTTCAAGAAGTATGAGACCTTTTGAATATATGTATGTTCATGTGTTATGCTGTATACCAGAAATTGACACAACATTGTAAACTACTGTACCCCCCTCTCTCTCTCTCTCTCTCTCTCTCTCTCTCTCTCTCTATATATATATATATATATATATATATATACACCAAAAAGAAGTATGAGACTTTGTATTTTAAGAGGTTTGTGAGATTTATTTAAGTCCAACTGTTCCAAGGAGAATCCAGTACAAGAAAAATTCCATTCACAAGAGTCTATTTACATATGTTTCTTAAAAAAAAGGGAGGGAGAGGATTAAAGAATTCATGCAGAGGCTTTAGAGATTGAAGTAGTAATAAAAGATTGAAAAGAAAAGGCAAGATTTCAGTTTCCTGCGTGAGAAAAGAAAATCGCAATTCAAAATGCATAAATGTGGGTTGAATCCTTTCTACCGTAAAATATGAACTGTGGTTGTTTTGATTAATGCTTTATCAATGTTTTAAATATCTCAGGTATTACTGCACTCAAGTCTCTGGAAGACTTTTAAAACTAGGAAAGCAAAGATGATCTGAAATGCATACTTTTATACCGTTTGTGTAAGAGCATCAAATGGAACTTACAATTTCAACATGCTACTCAGGGACTTCATTAATAAAAAACCTTTCTCATTGCAATTATAGGCTAAGATTTTTCATTAAAATACTATATCCCTTAGTTATGGAAAATAAATACATGGCTTATTTGTATTCTTTTTAAGGTTATCAATGTTACTTATTAACATAATTAAGGAAAAAGATCTAGAAAATAAATTATTTCAAAAAAGAACAATTACATTATTTTATAATTTTGCAATATAAGTAAACAATCATACAGGCTGTATTGGAATTTGTTACTTACAACAGAGATAGAAATAAATTTATGTAAATAAATACTATGTGACAAAGCAAGTGAATGTAGAGTCACTTGCTACCACCGTTCTAGGGGTTTTACAAGGATGATCACAGTATCTATAATTCATGCGTCTTATAGACTATAATATAGGACTATCTTGAGTAATGCAGTTTTTCTTTTTTCTCCAGATAATTTAGGATATTTTCTTAGAGGTGAGGAAATTACAATGCATGCCCTATACACACACCAACATTTGCTGAATATGTTCAGTATATGAAAGGTTGTGTATGTATATTCAGAGATTTATTTTGAATATAAGAACACATGGCAATATATGCATTTATTCCTATACACAGAGTTATATGGGTGTGCATTAAAACCATTACTTGTGTAAAATTGTACATATGATTATGTTCCTATGCATTTATGTATGCAAACATGTTAAATACCTTGCGTATGTAGTAATAGCTAACATTTATGGAAGGCTTATTATGGTCCAGGTATTTTGTTTATATTATAATATTCAAATGGATACCTACTATAATTATCAGAGAGGCATTCTTATTATTCTCAATGTAAAAATGATTTAAAAAAAGAAGCACATAGTGGATAAACAGTGTCACCCCATTAATGAATAGCTGAACTGAGAATCACCAAGAAGTTCAAATCTGAAGTCTTTGTTCTGAGCCGTTATGCTGTACCACTTCTAGTTTACACACATGTTCCCTAAATGTTGGGACCTTACCATGCAGAGAAGTAACTGTTAGATAAGCAGAGTGGAGACTTTCTGAGCAGTTGATTACAAGATAGCAAATAGGAACCCATGCTCAGGAAGGTCTCTGAAGCCCTCTGTTAAAAGTCACTACCACATACCTCATCCCTGGGCCTGGACAAAATACATAGGTCAACCTTCAGAGGCGAATATGATAAGTTTCCATCATCTATACAAATCTTAGGAAACAGCTGGAGATAATAGACAGTGAGATGGAGAGAAATAATTGACTCTATTACCTACTTTTAGTCCAGGGACTATCTGTGAAGATTAATCAGTGCACACTAGATTTTAGATAAAAGAAAAGAAACTTTTGGTGGGTGACACCAGGGAAGGGTTAACATTTTGTTCTTCAAGTTATTGGTATGTCTTTAACTAGCATTGACTGAAATTTCAAATAAAACACACAGAGAACAGGCAAAGTTTTAATGTATTTTTGTTTGCTTTAAACAAAAAGTAAACACAGTTTGTAATCATGAACAGACACTGGATTCAAAAGTACACTGAACTTGTTAAAGTTTAAAAAAAAATAGTCCATGCCCAGAAACATCCAACACTAGTTACAAGCATAAGAACATTCCACCTTTTGCTGTTGGAGACAAATGAAATATTCCGGTTTCCTTGATGTTATAGCTAAGTTATGATTTCTCTAATAATACACATTCTTTTTTAGCATAGTCACAGTGTGCATCATTTGACATACTTGCATCCATCATTTACATCCAATTAAAAATAACTTAGCTATAAATCAGGATAACTTAAAAAATTCCTTTAGGTCTCTCTGCATACGAAGCCCTACTAAAACAAATCCACTGCTTGGGCATCCCATGAATGACTCCAATATAACTCCTGAGTTTAGGTCCAGCTGTAACCAAATGAACAGACATGAAGATGGACATGAACCGAGCTGTGTCTGAGGCAGTGTGGATGCCTCGTTCAAATGGTAGCTTTGGTAGCTGTGGGAAGCCTGCATTAATGCATTGGGTCACTGCAACTAGGTTGGGACTTTACACAAAAGTAGTATCTAATGCTTTTAGAATCTTAGTATCACGTGCTTTTAGAATTCTTGTGTATCTAATGCTGGGAACAGTTTAAACAAAAATAAAATCACAGCCAGTAAACCAAAAAATATTCAGCACCTATTCATACATTTTGCTGGATCATTTTATTAGGCATAGACACATGCATGGATACATGTTACCATACACGACAGGGATGAACATATTTGGGCACATATATATGCTTAATGTCTATTCCAATAAATATGAATGAGCCCAAATGCCAGAACCACAGACAAATATAAAAACACGTACCTACGAGAATGCCCACAATGGGACTATACAGAGTAATATACACTCATTAAAGGAGGAATGTATTTGCATAAATATGTACACAAGCAGGATTAATAATTTTCAGCTAATAGATGAGAGCTTAAAGAATAGAACAGATGTATTCTAGAAGGATGTGAAATTTATTAGGTAACTCAAACATCAAAAAGCCTTTAAATGTTCACTCCTCTGAGTAAGTGATAATAAAAGGAGGAATGATAGGTTGTGGACATAATATTGTGAGGTAGAAAGAGCTGTGCTAAGTGTTTGTCAAAAAGCTGTTCTGACTCTCCAGGGCAAGCGTGAGCATGTTTCTTCCAGGGTTCTGATTTCCCCAAACTGCAATCAATTCTTTAATCTCTTACTCTATGTATTCAAGTTAATCTCAAAACACATAAATGAGACTCTCAGTTTACTAGCAGGAGACTTAAGTTTTGAGAAGATTCATATTTTTTCAAGGATTCTAGAGTTTATCGCCTTCATGATCACCTAATTCACTTTCCTCGACATACACAGCTATTCTCATTTAAGTAAGGGACAGTAATAAAAATACAACCTGCACTAAAATATCAAAAATTAAAATCAAAATGTCTTTCTTTCAAACTCAGTCTTTTAAACAGTCCTAGGTTTAATCTAAGCATACATATAGTTCAGTGACTGGACTCAAATCCAGTAAGTAAATTTTATTGAAACATCTTAACTCATAAAAGCACGAATCCTTCGCAACATTGATTTCAGGAATTAAGAGTAAATATTAAGAGTCTGCTAACGCGTTAGTCACTGCTTCATTTACCAACGTCTCCCCTACACGTCCATCACTCTTTCTCAAAGATGACGTACCCTGTAGCTGTAGCTCCTGAATGGAGAGCCTACAGTGTGTTTGGCTTATGCTGAAAATATAACCACCTGACTGCGTGGAACATGGAAACTGGCCAACACAGACGCACCAGTTTACAGATTCAGAGGACTCTTTCAATAAAGGATGTGAGTAGGACCTTTGGGGTGTTCTGCTTAAACATCCCTGTAATCCTTGGGACCAGTTTCAAAACAGCCTAGGGGGAGATGATCTGAAATTCACAGGATGGATGCTTATCATCCTGGACGTGCTGCTCACTTGACGAGGGATAAGAGTAGAGCCTGGACAGAGGTAAACACTGTGTATTCGATTTTACTCTATCCTTTAAACTTAAGCAAGACCAATCTTCTAAATATATGTCATTAGAATAGTGCAGGTGCAATATTCTTTCAGTACCCAGATTTTATGTGATAATAGTGTTAAAGACCAGCTAGAATCAGAAAAAAATAATGTGCTTGCTCACTCTTCTATCTTTTGCTAGAGGTGCAGCCTTTGGAAGCTAGAGATCTGCTCATTTTGTGAGCCTGGAGCACAGTTTAGCCTTAGAGGGTGGAAGGTGGAGGTTGCTGGGGATATGTGTGTTGCATGACCTGTTCTTAAGATATTCCTGTATCTAACGGGCATGAAGTAAAATGGTGCAGTCAAAGGAATTAAGCAGTAGGGTTGAGGCTGAGATGGATAAAGGGAAAACACATGGACACAGCATTTTCATTTCTTTTGATGCTGCCATGTTATGTGGGAACCATTCCAGCTATAGAAAAATTTCATATCAAACTTCTGGTATTATGCACACATACTCTAGAGATATGGTGGAGGCTGTGGGAAAGAAACAGAGGCAAAGCGAGACAGAGAGGGACAGAAAGAGAATATAAAATGTCTGTGTAATAAATTAAGTTTAAAAGGCAACTAACCTGATGAACCTCAGAAGCATTAGCTCACACAGAGTAAAAAGCAACATTGGTCTCAAATGATGCTCTCATTCTCTACCCACCTCATTTCCAAAATGTGTATGGAATATGTTAGTTAAGCTTAACTCAAAGGTTTTTTCCTCAGTTAAATCATCAGACAACTCAGACAAGTTCTGATCCCTTTGTGCTAAAATTTTAATGTTTCTTGGTAGTAGTTATCACTGTTTGTAAAGATATGCTTCATTGAATGCTGTGCTGTTTAATGACTGTCTCTTGCACCAGAAGTTAAGCTGTATTAAGACAGTGCTCTGGTCTTTTCTGGAGAAGCAGTAGGACATACTGGCTAAACACACGGACTCTAGCAGCATTTTACCAGGTCAGTGTCCCAGCTCAGCCCTACAGGTGTAACCACAGGCAAGTTATGCAACATCTTTGTAATTCAGTTTCCTCCTCTATAAAACAAGGGAAATGGAATATCTCCTTCCCAGGGTGTTGTGAGGATTTCATAGGTAGCACATCTCTTGAAACCACAGTTATGAAAGACACTTTAGAATATGCTATAGTGTGAGTCCCTTCATTAATATAAGCGTAGATAATTATGAGGATAAAATTACTTAATCATCCAAACAATCAAACATGGTTTATTAAATCTGAAAATTAAAATGATTGATGGCTGGCTATTAGCAACAACCTTGTCTAATGCCTTGATCTTATTGATAAAAATACCTTGAAATTTGTTTTTTTGTGTGTGCTTCTCAGACACTATGAAAACTTAGCGAGATAGTGCTTATAAAATTTTCAGTGTTTCTCAGGGAGAAAGAAAGAGATAAGTCCAAAATAATTATAACTTTCAAGTATCATGTCTTAACTATCTGATCATCATTGTAGCTGTTGTAGAAGCTGACTGTCACTTTGTGAGAATACATAGTAGATATGAATTCCTGATGGAGTTCTCTTCACCTTGCTCTCATTACAAATAGCACTCATGCTGCCTTGGGGGGAAAAATAACTTTGGAAAATACTCCAGATAATGCTGCAAATTCTGAAATCAAGGAAAATTGCTTCTTTTCCTATATTATGGTAAAAAGGCAGCATTGTCATAGTAGAAATAGAACTTGGCTTGAGGAGTTACCCTAGGAACAGCGTGTTGCCCATGGAAGCCATTTTACCTGCAAATGGTACCAACAGGGTTTGACTGGGTATCCCAGCCACACCAGAACATCAAAAAAGCAGAAAATGAAACTGTCATGGGCACTAAAATCCAATAAATAGGCCAGACCCATAGAATGAATGCACATCACCAAGAGTGAACCTTAATGTAAACTATGGACTATTGGTTATTATGATGTGTCAATGTAGGTTCGTTAATCGTGACGAATATAACACTCTGGTGGGGGATGTTGCAGTGGTGCTGGCTATCCATGTGGGAGGCCATGGGGATACATGGGAAATCTCTATATCTCAATTTTGATGTGAGCATTAAACTGCTCTGAAAAAGCAATAACTAACAGAAAATTCAGAGTAGAAGGAAACCGCCTTGACTCTATAAAAACTATCTACCAAAAAACCTACCAGCTAACATCATATATAATGGTAAATGCTTTCTTTAAGATGAGGGACAAGGCAAGGCACCAACTCAGAGAAGTGGGTGCACCACTGCTGTTCAACAGAACGTTACAAGTTCTAGCCAGTCAAGGAAATGAAATGGTTACAGATTGAAAAGGCACTGTCCCTGTTTGCAGGCGGCATGATTTTCTATGTAGGAAATGCAAAAACTCCAAAAAAGACAAAAAACTCAAAAATAAGTGAGTTCATTTGACCAATAAAAACTACATATATCATATGTAAATTGTATTCCTGTAGAGTAGCAATAAATATGTGGTTACCAACATTAAAAACACAGTACCATTTATATCACCCCAAAATGAAACAACTAGTCAGTCTAACAATAGTTGTACAGGACTTGTACGCTGAAAACTACAAAATGCTGAGGAAAGAAATCAAAAGGGCCTAAAGAACCGAAGGAACGTGCAGTGTTACGGATTAGGAGGCGAAACATAGCAAAGATGCAAATTCTCCATAAATTGATCTATAAGATTTAAAGCTATTCCTGTCAAAACTTCAGCAAATTTTTGTAGGTATAGAAAAATGTATTCTAAAATTCATATTGAAAGAAAAAGGCCCCAGCATAGCTAATATAATTTTCAAATAAGAAAAACGAGATGGGAAGAAACAGTCCTCCTAATGATATATAGTTAGGGCTGTGTGGGAATTGGCTGAGGGGCATACCTATCTGTGGAACAGGATAAAGAACTCAGATATATGTTGAACATATATGTTCAACATATATGTTGAACAGCAGTGGTGCACCCACTTCTCTGAGTTGGTGCCTTGCCTTGTCCCTCATCTTAAAGAAAGCATTTACCATTATATATGATGTTAGCTGGTAGGTTTTTTGGTAGATAGTTTTTATAGAGTCAAGGCGGTTTCCTTCTACTCTGAATTTTCTGTTAGTTATTGCTTTTTCAGAGCAGTTTAATGCTCACATCAAAATTGAGATATAGAGATTTCCCATGTATCCCCATGGCCTCCCACATGGATAGCCAGCACCACTGCAACATCCCCCACCAGAGTGTTATATTCGTCACGATTAACGAACCTACATTGACACATCATAATAACCAATAGTCCATAGTTTACATTAAGGTTCACTCTTGGTGATGTGCATTCATTCTATGGGTCTGGCCTATTTATTGGATTTTAGTGCCCATGACAGTTTCATTTCATGCACAAACATACACCATTAATATTTTACTAAGCAACCTGACATTGAAATCAGTTTGGTGGGCTTTATTCTGCACGTATTGGATACATTTCAATTTCCTGATTCTGTCATTGATTTCCTTCTCATTTTATTCCAATAACAATCAATGATATGGAACAAGAATATATTTTAGATAATATTGCATATTCAAAACAGAAAAACAGTATACAATAGTATTTTTGTACCTTACGTAGGACATACTATATAACAGAAAAAGACATTTTAAGTCGTAAATTATTGGCACTAATGATAGCTATTTAATGAATTACAAGAAGGCCTATTAGCTAACAGTATTTTATTAACTGATATGAATTTTCCCTCAGCTGTCATATTTTTAATAAAAATTAATTTTAAAAGTTTCCCTGTGAAACAATAGCCATTCTTCAGGTACCTGTCTTAATTTGACCACTTTGTGCCCTTCGGTATGACTCTTCTGAATGAAGAGATTTGTGTTTTTTGAAGGCTTCTTACGAGTTTATCTTCCCATTTTATTTCCTCTAGTTGCTGTCAGGGATTTCAGGGATTTCTCTAGTTGCAGTCAGGGATTCAGATCAGCGAAAATAAGAGGAGTGGAGATTTTATGAGGAGAAGGAAAAAGGGTGGACTTCGTTGTCAGGAGTACATGCGGTCTTATCTCCACCATGAACTTGCTTGCGTTGCCTTTCACTTGAAACTTAAACTCCCCCATCTCAACTTCCTCACTTCTAAAAGCAGGAATACCACTGTGGCACTTTTGGTCATGTTGATTTCTATCCTCTGGTGGCTCTCTCCAGACCGTCTCTCTGAGAACCTTCTATGGTGAAGCATATTCTGCCAGCATGTTGGACAACCATCCATGTCTACTAGTTAATTTCCCAAGAATAGCCTTCATAGAGGGAGGTATTTCCTTTTGCTTGGGGTTAATTTTGTATCTACAGATGAATTTTTTATTCTTTATATGATAGCAAAATAGAAACTATTCAGATTAAGTTATTATTTAATTTTAAACAGCCAGAAAACTAAGTGCAAAAGCATTGGTTGAGTGACTTCTATGAGGCAGACTGTTGTAGAACTGGTAATAGAGCAATAAAAAGACAGGACTCTGCTTTCGTGGAGTTTACATTCTAGTTCAGAAAACAGAAAATAAGTAAATAACAGGGACCTAAACAAGGGACTATCAGAAGATGACTAACGTGATTGTGGTAAGTTCCACCAATGATTTTCAGATTGCATCTCCTATAAAGGCTTTGGAGTCAGAGAGATCATCCTTCTAATCTTATTCTTCCACTTAATTAAAATATGTCAATTGGACTAGTCACAAAATCTTACTGAGCCCGATTTTACCATCAAAAATATGGGAATAGTAATATATATCACAGTCATTTTCATAACTATTGATTAAATTTAATATACTTAGCATATTGGAACAGTGTATCTTAAATACTCAAGCATTATTGTTTAATTATCCCCAAATACTTAAAATTTCTAGTCCTCTTTATTTTATTTTTATTTTATTTTACCTTATTTTTGTTTTTGGTGAAGACTCAAAATAAAATTGATCACATTTACCATTTTGAAGCACACATTTCAGTAGTGTATTCACATTGTTGTGAAACAGATCTCTAGAACATTTTCATCTTACAAAACTGAAACTGTATACCCAAGAAACATCAACTCCTTTCTTCCTCCTCCGAGCCCCTGGTTGCCACCTTTCTACTTTCCATTTCGGTGGGTTTGACTGTTTTTGGTACCTCAGGTAAGTGGAATTGTACAGTATTTATCTTTTTATGACTAGCTTATTTCACTCAGCATAATGTCCTCAAGGTTCAGCTATGTTATAGCATGTGACAGGATTTCCTTGGTTTTAAAACCTAAACGATAGTCTATTGTTTGTATAGACCACATTTTGTTTATCCACACATCCATTGACAGACATTTGGGTTACTTCCACCTCGTAGCAATTGTAAATAATGCTGCAGTGAACAAGAGCATGCACAGATGTCTTCAAGTCCTTCAACATGAGCATGTAAATATGTTTTTTGAAACTATATGCTGAAGTGAGATCACTGGATTATATGATAACTATTTTTAATTTTTTGAGGAAATTCCATACACAAGGGTTTCAACTTCTCTACTTTTTCAACATTATTTTCCATTTTATTAATAGTGGCTGTCCTAATGAGTATGATGTGGTATCTACTGTAGCTTTGATTTGCTTTTCTCTAGTGAATATGTAATTTTAAGTCTTATGTTTAGATCTTTAATATATTTTGAGTTAATTTTTGAGCATGATATAAGGTAAGAATCCAACTTGATTCTTTTGCAAGTGGATATCTGCTTTCCCAGCACCATCTATTGAGGAGACTTGCCTTTCCCCATTGGCACCCTTGTCTTAGATCATTTGACCAATATAAGTGAGCATTTATTTCTGGACTCTCTATTCTGTTCTACTGGCCAGTAGTAGATCTGTCTTATGCCAATACCACACTACTGTAATTATTATAACTTTGTAATATGTTTTGAAGTTAAGTGTGAAGCCTCCAAATTTGTTCTTATTTTTTAAGATTGTTTTGCCCATTCAGTGTCCCTTGAAATTCAGGATGAAGTTTAGTATGGTTTCACCTATTTCTCCAGATAAAATAATTGGGATTTTTGATAGTGATTGCTTTGAATCTCTAACCTCAGGCTAGTATTCATTTTCTACTGAGTTTGCTGCTTTTGCTGACCATGCCATGGGATTTCATCCTCTAACCCATTGTCTCAAATCAAGTCTACCATTTTTGGCAAAGCTTCTGGGTTTTTACACTATTCCCACTTTGGTCAAACTACTATTCTCATCAACCAGGCATGCTATTTTCTGACATAGTCCCAAACAAAAAGACTATACATTTTGTACTTTTTTATCTGAAACATTAGCAGTTTTTCACATGACATGTTTTTTCACCTATTGTCAGCCCATAGTTATGTCCTAAACATTATGTTTTATTTTATGTTAAGGGAAGTATTTTTTAAAATATTTTATTTCTAACCTCTCTCTCTTTTATTAAATTCTCATCTTATTTTAGCTCCCAAACCTTAGGCTTCCAACTTGGGTGACATGTTCTAAGGATATGCAAAACAATCTTATGAAGATAAGAAAAGTATTTTCTTATTGACAGCTATTAATGCTTATTTTTGGAACAAAAAGTAATAAATTCAGCCTGTTGATAATTAACATTGGATCATGCTTGTTCTCTTATTAGCAAGATATAGTACATGTCAAGAGTAGTCATAAACTGTCATATGGTAGTTAAAAATGCCACTCACAGAGAGTTTGAGGCACATTGAAATATGTATATTCCCAATGAAAAGAAATATGAAGCATATTACCCAAATTATAAATTGTAATTTCATAATTTTATAAATATCTTTAAAAGTTACTTTGATTATCTGAAAAGTAATCACAACCCAAAGATAATATTTATAATGCAAGCACAATAATTATATCACTAACATTTTTTTCTACTTCTTTTATGAACTTTTTTATCCCCAGGCTTATTGAGCTATAATTGACAAGTAAAATTGTGTATATTTAAGATGTACAAAGTGATGATTTGATATATGCATACATTGTGAAATGATTGCCACAGTCAAGCTAATTAACACAACCATCATCTCACACAGATACCTTTGTTTTTTTCCCCTTTTTTATGGTGAGAATACTTAAGATCTATTCTCCTACCAAATTTCAAGTATACAATACAGTATCATTAAGTATATTCACCATGCTGTACATTAGACTCAAGAAGTTGTTCATCTTATAACTGAAAGTTTGTATGCTTTGACCAATATCTCCCCATTTACCCCCCTACCCCCTACCCCAAGCTCCTGGCAACCACCATTCTACTCTCTGCTTCTATGAGTTAGACTTTTTACATTCTACATATAAATTAAATCATGCAGTATTTGTCGTTTTAGCAAGTATCAAGATATAAAGAATAACAGTTGAATTAGAGCTGACCAAAATAATGAATCAAAGAAAATTATTTAAATGTAGAATTAATCAAAAGTTACTGTTAAAATATTGCTCTGTGCTACATATTGTATGTATCTTTATGTAATATTTCATGTTATATCTAAAAGTAAATAAACATACTTATAGTGGTCTGATATGCTCAAACACTGGATTTTACTATAATAGAATATTTATGTTAGTGAATATTTATTAAGTGCTTACAATGTTCTAGAGACTGTTCATTGTCATGAATAAGTTCATTTAAATCTCACCACAGTTTTTTGAGGTAAATCATATTATTTCCAGGTTTCAAATAACTGAGTTATAAAAAGACAAAGGCAGGAGGTGATTTGCTATTAGGTACCTCTTGTTATCATAGGCTGAAATAGACTGCAGTGTATTATTCTGTGTTTTAAGCCTTATGAAAAGCCTATGAAAGAGACACACTCTGCCTGTTTTTAAGTGAATAAAATGATGATTAAAGACTGTAAGCAACTTTCTCAAAATCATAGAGTCATTGCTGCTGAGATCCAAACTAGGTCTTCCTTGTTCCAAAAATCATGATCTAATATTCTGTATCTTCTATTATTTCATGTTTACTATGTAGTGTCTTGCATTGTTGACCATAGTACCACTTCTATGACTCTTAAAGCATTTACCCTGATAAAATGATTTTTTATATTCCTAGATTTTCTAGGTTTCCTACAAGTACACCAATCATAGATTCTCTTGGATAGAATGATTAATCAGTGATATGTGTCTTTCAGAGACAAGGAATTAAATGATTGTTGGCTTATTAAAATGACCTCAAATATCTTCATGAAAGAGTTGAGAAATGAACTGGGCCCTGAGGAATGGGGAGAGTTTTTTGAGACAGAGCTTGCTGTTGGGGGAGGACACAGCTTGCACAATAGCAATGGAATTAGCTGAAATGGGCAACAGAGAGATGACTAGGACAGGACAAATCAGAGATGAATTTGCAGGCCAAGCAGAACTTTTTATACTATAATTAATAGCTACTAAATAGCTCTGCATTATAAATATCACTTCAGAAATGTGCCTACAGGCACATACATTTTCACAATTCTTTCTCTACATTGAAGTTTAAATAGAATCCCAAATATAAAGAAGACGAAGATTAAAAAAAAAAAAGAAAAGGAAAGAAAAAGAATCCCAAGTAGGATTCTACAGGGATAATTACATAAAATTCTTGCTGCGACACACAGCCACTGGAAATTGTCTAGGCTCACTGAAGGATTCCTGGGACTCTTCACATGTTTAGACCTAGCTCTCTCTTCCTCTATCATGAACTGAGTTCTTCTGGAGCTAGCATGGACTTGTCAAGGCAGTTCTCTGTTCCCAGATGACAAGGAGCAGAGACTTGGCTCAATTTGTCAGAGTTTCAGTTCACAGAATATTCAAATCATTTAAGTCATAGTTTCAGGGTTCCATTAATGAATTTGTTTATAAGTTCCATTTTTATAACTGAATGAACAACAACAAAAAATCCCTTTTCCAAATAAAACATCTTTTTTTTCTATGATTGAAATATATATATTTGAAGCCTGATTTATTATTAGCCAGTTGTCTTTCTTTTGCACAATACAAAGGACTAGCACAAGGAAGATACCCTAATTCTTATAATTTTAACATTCATTGATCACAAGCCAGGAGACAGTCTATCTTGTAAGTCTGTCCATTAAACTCCCTGATCAGAAAATAATAGAGAGAAAGAAAAATAAACAAACAAAAAATTCCCAAATTACTTTATCCAACTTAATTTGTACATACAGATTTCTTACCACATTACCCTAAAATGAAAGCTTTCTCTTAAAGGTAGAAAATGAATGTTGTTGACAATTGTAGAAGGCTAGCCTTCAGTGGGCAAGGTTTTAAACTATTTTTTTTATGAAACTGAAAAAAACCTCCTGAGCTGCTTACTCTATAGTTCTGGGTAGATGAGTCCAAGTTTATCAGTATAAAGCACTTTTAATTAGAATGCCACTCATCTACCAGGTCCAATGGGTGTGTCAGCAACTCCTACCCTATGAGCACTGTACTTTGCTGTCTGGAATTCTTTCTAGCTGCCTGCAGACTGCGTTGCCTTCAATCCTGCCATGAGTTTTGGGGGCAGTTCCATAAATGTAGCTTGAACCTTCAAGAGAGTTCTAATAAAAATGGAAGTGAGGTTGGGAGTGAGGAAAATTCGTTATTAATGTGCTCTCAGCCAGTGTTGATTTTAGGTTCTACTTCTCCTTTTGCCTTCAGAAGTCTTAGGTTATTAGCTACCAGTATCTCTTTCTCAAATTGTTCCATTAAACCCTCTCTCTTGAGTTGCATATTTCTGTAATCTATCCATAGTCAGCTTGAAATCAGGGGTTTTATCATATTATGTAATACACAGAAGTTACATCAAAACAGTACTAAAAAAATACTAACTTCCTGCCAAAAATTATGACTTCCCATTTCCCTGTAGGAGACTTCATAATTCAGCCTGTCTACATTTAGAATTCTTATCCAAGAACACTTTTGTTTCCAGTCCCCGTAACTAAGGAGCACAAAATGCTATAACTCAGCGTAATACTTGTTCTTCTGCTATCCTACCCTGAAAGTTCACATTTCCAGGACTTTGCTCAGGCACTTCTTAATGTGGTCCCATGGCTAATGACTATCTTTTAATGAGCAGTTTAAAGGACAAATTCCCAAGGCTAATAACTTCTGTGAAGTTAAAAGGTTATAAGCATCCTTGCTACCCTGCTATTTCCCCTTGTCCTCCACCAGAGAACATGGTCATATAACTTCAAAGTAACTAAGTCTAAATTTGTCTCCTCCTTCAATATTCGTGTGCATATAACACCAAGGAATGCAATGGATGTATATGAATGTAGACACAGTGGCTAATTGATTAAATTTATGGAAGAACTACTTTCTATATTAAAGAAAACAAAAAATGAAAATAGTAGGCTTAAGAATTAAACAAGAGAGCACAATAAAAGGATAGGCACAGGTCTTCAAAATACTTATCTTGATTAGTTAAAAATTCAATCTGATTAGAAAAAGTACCTGCTTTTGGAAATTAAGTAATAAAACATGCAGTTTGATCAGAAAATCATGCACAATATGCAGCTTTCCCATTTAATTATACAGAAGACCTAGAGAGGAACACAGCTGGGTCTGTAAATTATGAAATAGGATGAGCTGCAAATGCATCTTTATTAAAATGATGACACATCATCTCACTGATATACAAATCTCCACCAATACTATCATAATAATCAGTTTATTTCTGTGCTTTTTGACCACAATCTGCCATCTACCAAAATGTGATAATCTGGCATGAAAAGCATTCAAAATAACACCAAAACTATTTAGCTAGATAAATCTCCTTAATTACTAGCTCTTTGCATGAAAAATAACACAAAGTCCATGATAGGAGGGGTGTTATATTGGTATATTCACAGTTAATCGGTAGAATTACATTGTAGTAAGAAGAGAACAGGTTTGAATCTAAATTTGCGTCCCAACTCCATATTTGTGAAAATATGAGTAAGTTAAATAACATACTAAACATACTAACCTGAAAAGGTTTTAGATTCCCAAAAGTTTGTACTGTCTAAGGTAGTGAAATTAAACACCAATAACAAAAATTGAGATTACGAACTACAAAACTTGACAGTGAAACAAATAAAGCAAAAACTACAAATCCAACTACAGGCTTTTACATGTTAGGACCCAAAACATAAGAAATATCCAACATCAAAATAAATTTGCAAGCTTTAAATTAAGAAAGAAACAGGAAATTGATTCACGGAAAAGTCACTATTTTTTCCATTTTCTCATTCTTTCAGGTTCCTTTATAAGTTTTTGGACTGTTGAAAACACTAACACCAACTTTCCCTTCTTTGTTGATTAGTACCAGGGAAAGACAGATTTAACCTCTATTGGTTTCATTTCTCTTTGTAACAATGGGTATAATGATGCTTATTCTTAAAATGTTAACACTGGCTTAAAAATATTATAATAGATGCAGCACGCATTTGGGAAGTGCACAGTAGGTACAACACACATGTGAGCTAGTTCCTAGTCCATTTCAGGAGGAAACATGATACAGAGAAAAGGGTGAAAAGTTTGGCTCAAATTCCTTTACAACTTATCTGCTGTCTGAACTTGGGAAAGTTTCTTTATCTGACTGATGTTCTCATTCTTCTTCTGTAAATGGATAAAATAATGCATATGTGAAAGGGTTGTTGAAAGATTAGATTACATAAAATTTATGAAAATATCTAATAAAATACATTGCCCAAAGTAGATACTCAATTAAGTTTAGTTTGTTCCATTCCTCTTCTTTTCTCAGCCTTCTTTTCTTTCAATCAAAATGTCTACATATTAACAGTAAATGTGTGGGTCCTATAAGGGTGCAAACAGCAATTTTTATTTTAATTTTTCTATTTTTGGTGTCATCACATTGAATAAAACATAGCTATCAGATCATAAGACCCGACCATGTGACCTACCATAATTTGGAATTTTTAAAATTATTTTATACATACATCTTTGGTTTCAATGCAAATACCTCATTTGGAAATTTTTGATGGATCAAATTTGTATTAAGAAGGACATGTACCAAGGATCCCTGTAACTGAGGCTAGCAGCTTACTGTCTTTAAAAGCCTTATATGGGGCATGGAATTCCTTTTCTTAGACTGACTTAATTCTCTGGAATTTAAAAAAAGAAGTGAACATAAGTAAAGCCAACGGAGGAGTTTAGGCTCTGCAGTGATTCGTTAGAAGTCTTGGGTGAGTCTGTATTGCCTTGGTTCTGTATTGCAAGGGAGGCTGATTAAATTGAGCCTCTGAAGTCTTTTTTGTTTGTTTGTTAAACTCTTAAAGAACATAGCAAAATCAAAAGCAAACGCATAATTGACCAACCAAAACTATACCAGGTAGAATTAACTATGACAGAACAACGTCCAAAACTCCCGCCAATTAAATTAAGATATAGATGAGGCTAGATACTGAAATTAAGTCTTCTCTTTAGAATATTACAAAGGAGAAAAACTGCAGTTAGGTTCTAAGTTGTTTAGAATCCTGTGTGTTTTGGAACAATGTATCTGCGACACAACCACCATTTGTTGAATTTATCACAGAGGGGCTCTTTAGTGCTGTTTAGCCCTTCAGAAAATTCTCAGGTATTGGAATAAAATACGGAAAAATAACGAAGTTACAAAAGGGAAGTAAGATTCTGAATCAAAGCAATAAATCTGAGGCGAGTTGTTGGAGCCAGTGGCGAGTTTTAGGCTGGGAAAGAGTTCATGGGTTCTCATACCGATTCTCTATTAACCGAGCAAGTAAAACTCGGACATCTACACTTTCTACTTTCTCAAATTTGTCCTCAATTTACTAGTTTTTGAAATATACATTCCTTTGAGCTTTAAATATATGCTAATTCTATTTGATAAATATTAAACATTTGCAGTAAATATTTTGATAGGTAATGATCTATATAGTTTGTGTTCTCAATTTTCTTTCAACCTAAAGCAAAAAAGAGAAACTTAGGGGGAATTAAAATTCTGGTCAGAGGATTTCTGACAGGACAAGATGGTGAAGTACCTATTTTCGTAAAATACAACTTTTATCTCTGAATACAGTGTAAATGCTGTTAAATGAGAGCTCTGACAGGTGGCAAAAAGAAGACAGATGGTTAGAGACCCCAGGGTTGGAGGAACAGCACAGTGGCAGGCAAGGTGTTTTACAATCCTAACGAAAAATAAGACACCCATTTCACTAAAATAGCCCTTAATATATTAATTTTACCTGTTTAGCCTTAAGTACTAAATAAATATGTATGTAAGTAAGTAAATAAGTTAGTAACTAAGGTACTTCTTTTTCTTTATATTAATCCAAGTTTCATTTAGTTGTGGAATATTAATAGGTGTGTTGCTTCTCTCTTGTTTTTTGTTTCTTTCTGTTTTTGTCCTCCTTTTGCATGTTTATTTTTTCTATTATCCACTCTGAATATTCCCTCTAAACTAGGAAAACAATTAAACCAATTAAGCTGGAAATCAAGCTTTGGAGTCGGCCCTTAAGCTAACACACAGGGCAGCACACTGAGATAGGTACTAATGGTGGATCCAAGATAAGAAACTGGTAGCCCTTGTCTGGACAGAGATGATAAAATCTGATTTTACTTACATGAATGATTCCAGTATAATGCATATTAAATATTATAAAAGGGAAACAAACAGAAGTCATGTGTTCAATGAAAAGGTTGAAAGCAAATCTCTAGAGTAATGAGAAAGGGTATCTTGGAAGGATATTTTTTGAGATGGGTATTGAAGGAAAGGGGAAGTTTGACAGATGATGGCAGCGATGAGAGAGAACATGAATGAAATAATATAAGAAAAGGATGGAGGTGGGAGGGTTAGAATTATGATCAAGAAACGGTATGTCAGACAATTGGCTGGTTACAGGATAAGAGGAGTGTAGACAGGGAACGTAATACTTGAGAGGAAGGAGATTCCAATATTTGGCCACGAGTGTGTATATTATTGAACAGTTCATTAAAAACCACTTAAACACTTCTAATGGAGGAGCGTGGCATCATTAGGTTCCCAACAGAATGATGTGGCAGCAGTCAGGGTGAAGACTGGAAATGGAAAAGAAATTGGTGGGGAAATCCAGAAAAGGGCTACTTAAGATCAAGTGGCAGGGGGAGGGTCTAGCTCAGTGGTAGAGCACATGCCTAGCATGCATGAGGTCCTGAGTTCCATCCCCAGTACCTCTATTAAAAAAATAATAAACCTAATTACCTCCCCCCTCAAAAGAAACAAAACAGACAAACAAAAAGCAAATCTTTGAAAAAATCAGGTGGAGATGTCAAAGGTGTCAAAGGGCTGAACTAAGGTATTAACAGTGGTCATGTGACAACACATACTTCTCTTATTTGAAGACAAAAAGGTTAGAACCTGCATAGTTTGGAAAATTCAACTGAAATAGAGATTGAAAAGAAACGAGGTGTTCAGTTTAAATAAAAAGAGTTTAAAGCACTTGCAACTCCCAGGAAAGGTTGAGAGCAGTAAAAATCGGAGCACGAGAAAGGGTTAGGAGAAGCATTTATTCTAACTAATATTTATTTCACATTCAATACTATTTTTTCCTTGTGGCTGGAAATCTGTAGGTACAACGAAGTTATAAAGCTACTGAGAACTGAAGAAGCAGAAGTAAACACTAACACGAAAACAAGTCTCTCCTGACATTGTCAACAAAGCCCTACGTGCAAATAGGCTGTTAGAGAATGGAAATCAGTCACATTAACAGGCAGCAGAGCAATCTTAGCATGTTTTGTTGAATAATCTAAAAATGGATTAAGTAGCCCAACTTATTTTGATAAATTATATTCATTTTATAACAGTACTATAACTGTATTTAAAAATTAAAAATGAAACTCATCTATTATTTTAGTTATTTTTCTCTGGGTTCTCAAATTCCTTGTTCGTATCCCTTTATGTGTGCATATTTCACACATTTAAAATTATACTATTTTATATTCTACTTTCCACACATAAATTATAAATGTTTTTCATATTGCTTTGTCAGTTGTACATTTGTATTTTGCATTTCCGAACCATATTCTATCGATTAAATTTATCCAAAAAATGTAGTTATTCTTCAGTGGCTGAAGTGTGAGGCTCTCCTTAGGTTTTGACTATTAGAGCTGATAACGTGAAGAGCATCAGTCTGCGTATTACAAGCCTCTACTCCTCATCATGTCCATTGATCCAGGCATTTTCCTGTATCTTTCAGGCTAGGCTGTTCACTCCTGCTGGGAAGACATCTTGACTATTCCCCACTGCATCTGCCGCAACTTGCACATCTTAAGCCCCAAAATACATGTTTGTATAACGTGTTTTTTCCTTTTCATCATCTATTAATAAAGGGAGAAGAGGAGAGGGAAGAATAGGTACAGAATGAAAAGAGAAATGAATGTTTTTATGGGTAGCAGAATAAGGTCACAATGTGACAATTTAATTTACTACACATAGTAAGAATCAAGAAACATTTATTCAGCAGCAACTAGAGGACATTATGCTAGGAACTGGAAATTGAAAAAAAAAAAAAGGTGGACCTCAAAGAACATATAAACCAGTTAATATTTGCTCTTATCGCCCTCCTTTTTTCCTAAGAGTCACTGATAGCTTTCTGGAGGCTTATTGCATTCTCAAGCGATAATCAGGGTGGAGATAAGCAAATATACATGCACTCCAGGCATACTTGGCATAATACATTCCTTGCCCTACCCAACTTCTGGGCTAGTGTCCCAGGCAAGTTAATCGGACGCTCTCTCCTTGGACTTTGAATGCTGAAAAGAGTATGAACATCTACAAATGGTTGGGTACATTCATTCCAGTAGGGGGCATTGCTCAGATTTCCCAGATACAAGACTTTTTTTCCTCTCTTTTCTTTTTCTATCCTTGCCTCCCAGAACTGCTTATCTCTCCTGTCTCCTGCTTGATAGTGTGAAATCCTGATGTTCTGTCAGTAAACTCTCTTAGTTTAACTTGTCCAGAATCAGTGTTTTTGCTTGGAACCAAAGAGGTCTGTTGATACAGGCAATCAAACCTATAAGCCCTGAATGAGAACACTGCAGAAGTGCTGTGGTGAAAGTTTACCCTGGGAAACCACAAGAGGGACACCTAGCCCAGCTCAGAGAGCAGAAGCAGCCTTGCCAAGCCGGATGGTTCATTTCAAAGTATTTGCTAATTTAATATATGCATAAAATAAGTACATACTATTATTTTAATTAGCATGCCTGTGCTTGTTTATTAATTGTATTTCCTCCTGAAAATATTGTGCATTTAAGGAAATCAACCTAGCTCTTAATGAAAGTCAGAAAGAAGAAATGTCCAGAATATAAGGTGACTGTCAGTTTCACTTTAAAATTAATTTATTTTGCATGAAGGTCCTTGCTAACCATAAAGAGGATTAAGAGGGCTGCATTAATGATGCCGGTGTGAAGGAATGACACTAACTTTTCAATTAATGCCATCCATTAAGCAACTGGCATGCCTGACTTGTTGACTTCTGTAAGAGTGCTAGAGTTATCGCATCCATTTAACTTTAAAAAAAAGCCATAGGTAAAACATAGTGACTATTATACCTTGTAACACTCAATATTCAATTATATAACTGAAATTTTCCAAGAAAGTAGAATTTAAATGTTCTCTCACACACACAAAAGATAAATATATGTGTGTGATGGATGTGTTAGTTAACTAGATGATGAGAATCCTTTTACAACATATACATCTATCAAATCATCACATTATACACTTTAAATATCTTAATTTTATTTGTCTATTACACCTCAATAAAGTTGGCGGGGGAAGCCACATATGAATTTAAACAATGATTAAGAATTATATACCACTTCTCCATTCTCACACTTTCTCCACAGCATGAGGGAAAAAAAAGTTACATTTTCTTAAACCTTGAAATATATTTTTTGTTAATTAAAACATGACTTGTAATGAGACAAAAATGAGCATAATCTTCAAAACAGATCTCTTCTGAAATGGGATGGCTGTTTCTGGAAAAAAAATTACGTTGTTTCTGCTACTTTAACACTAGAATGAGGTACTGCTGACCTTGGGGAAACTGAATTAGTTTCGGAGTCAGGAAAAAAAAAAAAATTCTTACCTTGGCTTAGAAATTAAAAGCAATGGGACCCCAGTCAAACTGTGTAGCTCCTCAGAGTCTTGGTTTCCTCATCTGCCAAATGAGGACAAGAACACCTTCAATGTAAGGTTTTTGTTATAAATGGAGAAAATGAGCATTAAATGCCTGGCACCTGTTAGACACTACATTACAACATCTGTTATTTGAAGACATTGTTTGTCTGAATAAATGGAGAGTTCAGCATTGTTCTGGGAAGGTACAGGTCAGAGGAGTTTGACTATCACTTCCGGTAATTTAGAAACATTTTAGAGACTCAGTCCCTGAATTTCGAATGTATTCTAGGGCGCAAGTCAAAGCTATACATGTAAATGTTTCCTTAGTAGAATATCCAAGGGTTTCACTTGCATTTTCACTAAAAAAGCCCAAAACCAAGTATTTAAACTCTGCCTGGGAATCAATGTTAAATATTCTAAAAGCTTCATTTAAATAAAAATGTTTCATAAATTTATCAGACTAGAATCCATAATAGGGTGCTTGTCAAATCCAAATTTCTGGAAAAATAATACCTTGGCTCTCTTCCATGTCCTTCAGTAGAATGCACAGCATGCAGACTACACGAGTTATTTCACTCAAATTTTACCTAATTTGGGGGGCTTGGGTTTCATTTATTCATTGATTTTACTCTAATGGAGGTACTGGGGCTTGAACCCAGGACCTTATCCATGCTAAACATGCGCTCTACCACTGAGCTATACACCCTTCCCTCCCCCCTTACCTACTTTTTTTTAATACTTCAGTACATATTTTTTAATAAAATAAAGGAAATATAAATGATATCTAAAATTCTTTCTAAGGAAGTAATCTCACTAAGGAGAGAACACATGAGGCATGGCCAAGAGAGCTGAGGGCTCCAGGCGATGATCTGTGTTGGCTGGGGTGGCAAAGCTGGTAAATGAGTTCTGACACTGGGCTCCCAGTTTCCTCATATTAATAATATCCATTAAATATTTATTATATTCCAAGTAGGTTTATAAGCACTTTACACACAAACTTCCATTTAATTATCTCAAAACTCTGCAAGAGAGAGCTAGATTTAAAGTGTTTCATTATTTGTCTATGTACTTAATCACTCATTCTACTGCCTTTCGACTCTGTTACATTTGTTCAGTCCGTCAGTCCTCCACTTGTGGTCTTATAAGTCCCAGTTCTCTTGCTGTCTGCAGGACCTAAAGAGAGAAGATAGACAGTGGACCCTTGAACACTAGTGTGAGTCCACTTACATGCAGATTTTCTCCATAATAAATACTCCAGTGCCACAGGACTCTTGATTGGTTGAATCTGCGGATATGGAACCAAGAATAGGGAGGAACTGCCGATAAGGTGAAACTGTGGATACGGTAGAACCAGGGATAAAGAGGGCTGACTATAAATTATACTCAAGTTTTTAACTAGGGGGAGGGCCACATCCCTAAGCCCTGCATTGTGCAAGAGTCAACCGTGTAACTTTTGTTCAAAGTTTTCACTCTGTTGACTACAACAGATTTGAAAACAGGGGATGTCCACAGAATACAGTGACTATAATCACAGAAGTAGGCCTATGGGACAAGGAAGACACAGAGGACAAATTGATCCACTTTCCATACACAGAGACAAAAGAAATATCCATCAGGAAGACTGCAGGTTTCAAAATTTGTGGGTAAGAAATAGAGGAAAATTTAACGCAGAAATAATAACAAATGAAAGACAAGGAGAGACAATTGCAGCTGTTACTGTTAAAAGGGAGAAGGAAATGAGGATATGCAATAAATCCTACAAAGATCTGCACATTTAAACCCTCACTACTCAATTTTCTCTAGATGTTGCTATAGAAATATGTTAAAATGTAAAAACAATTATTACCTTGATCTATTTAAAGGACAACCTCAGTAGTAGGAATAGTAGGAAAAAGGAGTAAGTTCTAATTTTTTGGTGTGAACTGGGGCTAGTTTGCCTGCTATGTAATTTCCTAAGAAAGGTAAGTTGGTCTAGTTCAAGAAGGATAAGCTTTGGAGGGAGCCAGACCTGTTGAAGAAAGCCAGCTCTACAACCACACTGCTACTTTTATTTCACCATCAGTGTATTGGAACTAATAGCATTTATTCACAGGATATGAGATGATAGAGGTAAAGCTTCTTGGAAGGCCTGAGTCCTCCATTAATATAATTTTCCTTCATACCGTGCTCCATAATAAATAGGAGATGATTTTCAAGGGTGATAGAAAGGTTTCATGTCGTTGTGACTGTGGTTGTCATTACACAGCTCTCTACTTTTATCAAAACTCTCCTAATATATATTACACTTAAATTCAGTGCAATGTGTATTTTTCACCCAGGAATTCAAGTGTGAGGAAACAATTATGATGTTGATATAGTTTACCAGATAAAAGTGTTGGCAGAGGCTGTCGTCCAGCACAGACCTTGAAATATTCCTTCATGATCTTGCTGGTATGTCAGTCCACAAGGCTTGTCAGCCTTTTCTTCTGACAAAACACTGTCTATAGATACTCACCCCAGACCACTAAATAGGGAAAGGAAATCACAGGGTGAGTCCCATGAAATTATTTGCTCCTTGAGGGACTTTTTTTTTTTAATGTTGCCAAGAGCAAACAATACATGAAATGGAATTTCCAGAAAGCCAACCAAACTGTGGGTAGACTGACTCCTCTTGTGATAAGGAATACAAAGATGAATGTGATTCTTTGAATTGTGATGTGTTAACTGACTCATCTCAGTTCTCAGGAGTTCTCCCTGAAATAAAACTGTCAGGGCAAAAATAGTGCCTCTTTTATCTTTGTAAACAGCCCTCCCTGACACTTCCGTGGGATGGGCCACTGAAAGATGCAGCTGCTCAGGTGTGGCAAGATCTGGAATGGGAACTTGTGTGTATTGTCCAAACTGAGCATTAAGTAATTAATGATCTAGGAGACAAAACATAAAGTCTCCTACAATAAATAGAATTTAAGCACATCTGAGTGAAATAGTAAACTCAAGATAGATTGAAATATCGTTAAAAGGCCCACCACAGTGAGAGTGAAGATGGAGGTACAAAAAAGGAAGTTCATACTAGGAGTGACTGGAAAAACAAGTTACAGTAACTGTGACCAAAGTATTCATGATTGAAATACTCTTTTTGCTACTCCATGAAGATACAGTTCTTCCTTTTGATCAATTTGTAAAGATTGGAATCTAATATGATCAGGTTTTTTTAAAAGGTACTGCATTTGGTTTATCATGGGTCTTTCATATCTATTCAAACTTAAAAGGAGGAAACAGCGAAAGAGTACATTTATCTTTAAAATCATTTGGGTGACTCTAATGTCTAGTAGTATATAATGATACTGTGATCCCTTTTCACACATATCTAAAAGAAAATAAAATCCCACAGAAGTTTAATTAACACTTCTATGCCTTTTTAAAGTCCTTAGATAAAATGTACTGAGTATAAAGTATTATAATTAATACCCTTAAAAATGTAGATTTTTAATTTGCTTTTCAATAGTTAGGGATCCAAGATTTGAGAGTGTGTAACACCACACGTCAGGAAGGCAGGCTACTATTAGGCACAAAGAGATAGTTCAACTAAAATCGGCCATGCGGATTCTGAATTTAATTACTGATGGAATTTATGAAAAAAATCACAAAATGTCTTTTTGTGCTGAGATCCCAGTAAAATGACATTTAATGTGACAGTCTCAGGGCTCTATTTGACTTACACTGGGTTAAGAACAAGTGGAGGAGGAAGAGGAATACTGGTTGTACACACACCTTACAAACAAATAATTTAAGTTAAAATAGTGGTTGTAATAAAGCATTTATTAAATAATAGAATTTTTCATATTGATTCTAGATGATTATGTGAAGGTAAAGCTTCATAGCTTTATGAATTTTTTAAAAATTTATTTTAACACATATTAAAAGTACTTAGCACTGCTATATACTGAAAAAGACACACATATTATGCTAAAACCACTATTTTACGAACATATGTATGTATGTGCGTGACTGGGACATTGTGCTGTACACCAGAAATTGACACATTGTAACTGGCAGCACTTCAATTAAAAAAAAAAACAAAACTGCACTATTTTACATTTGAAAGAAAGGGGAATTTGTTACGTAATAACTATAGCAATTTCTAGTTAATAGTTGCTGTACTAATTTAAGACATTATTACGTTTTTGTGCCATAATTTTAAAGTCCAAAAATTGTATATAATTTAATGCAAAATTCAATTGAGTCCCTTTAAAAAAGAGAATATATAAACCACTATTTCTCTGTCCCTAAAAAAAAAAAAAAAAATTCCCTCTTTCCTAATATAGACTAGGAAGGCATGTTTGAGGATTAGTTCATCATTAACAGAACTTGGAACCATATAACCTGAATTGAAATCTGAGATTCAATACTTGGTTGTTTTTTATAATTTTCCTCAAGATGCTTATTCTCTCTGCTTTAGGGTTCTCATTTGTATAATGAAGATAATAATAGAGCATATTATTATAAGTATTAAATGAGTTTATTCATAAAAAGTAATTAGAATAGTACTTTCCACATTGTAAGTTTCCAGCAAAGTTATTTTAATTACTATTTAGCTATTATTATTGGGGTTTTAAGAAAGGACGATATCTTTTCTGGGCTCATCTGTAAAATACTAAGGCAGTTAGATGACATTTTTGAGAGATTCAGTAAACAAGAGAACATAAATAATAATAAATTCTCATGCAGTAGAAATTCAATGTTAAACCTAAAAGGCTAGTTCATTAACATGAAAACAAATGCAGATTGCATGAAGTAAAACTCGTGGAGGATCTCCCTCAGGCTATCAAGATGACACAGTGACAGATCCTGGACGATTAAATTTGGTGATCGAGGAGGAGCATTCTCTATAGAAATGGATTTGTAATGAACTTGCTCTGCAAGTGGATGTCTTCTAGAAATTAATTTACTCTGTTTTGGGCATTCCAAGCTGAGAGAACAAAAATAAATCGAAGTCCCTAAGCATGAAAGTTATTAACTTGTATTCAGATGTGAATGAGGAAAAGGGTAAATGAGACAGAAAGTAAGAAATTATAAACTTGAAGGGTGGGTTGGGGCCAAATCGTAATGAGTCATATTTAGACTTGATTTTGTAGTTGCTGAGAACCTGACAGTAGTTTCCAGATAGAGAAATTATGCAATGCAGATTAACGATTTAGACAGTAGAAGCCAGCAGTTTGGCCAGCATGATTGGAGGGAGGGAAGGGATCAGGAGAAAAGAAGGAAGGTCGAGGCTGTGGCACCAGGCTAAATGACTGGTGCTGAAGACCAGATCAAAGAATGCAGCAACTGGAATGGAAATGAAAAGCGTACATGTAAGAGAAATGCACAATGGCCATGGACAAACATACATACTCCCTTCAAAGAAGTCCTAAGTCTTCCAAGACTTCACCGAACTTATAATTCTTCCAAGAAGTCTTGTAACTTTTTTTATATTGTAGAGCCTGTGAAGAGGGCAGGGACAGTCCCTGGAGGTAAACGTATGAAAGTGTGGGGATCCCCTTAGACTGTGCCCCCAGGGGATTTCAACTCTCATGCTAATCTATACCCAGCCTCCAAAATGCTACTCCTAAAAGCAAATTTTAAATTTTAAGCATCACAGTGAGCACCTATCTTTGGTGCCTAAAACTGGTGTATAAATGTACAGAAAGATAATAGTGGATTAGAAAGCTGCTTGAATGTTGTTAATGAAACAAAGATTTAGTTTTTCAAAAAATGAGCATAGACTAAACGCTTTATTTAAAAAGTCCTCCCTTAGGTTATCAAAGACGTCATCGGCCCACCTCTTAACTGGCCTGTCAGCAAGCTTCACCCTCATTCACCACTCTCCCCATGAACTAGTCTCTCCTAATGCTTCTAGGACTCACTCTTGTGGTCTTATTCCTCTGGCTCATCTTCTTTTTGGCCTTCAAATGCAGGAAGTCCTGAAACCTCTGCCCTGGACCATTGTACACCCTCAGACTAGACTTCTGCTTTCTGAGCTGTCTCATTTACACCTAGAATCTCCATTACCCATCTATACACAGATTTTCTTTACACATATATATATCCCACCAGACCTCTCCTCTGAGTCCAAGAACACTGTATCCAGTTGCCTCTTTGACATCTGCTCCTGCCCAACTCCTGCTCAGGCTTCAGGTCTCAGGTAAATTTTCACCTTCTCAGTGTTGCTTACTTGATCATCATATTTTATGCACGTGCCCCCTCATATTTTTTATCCTAAAGTTATTATTCTTTTTAAAAATTTTTTCTTAAACTTGTGAGATTTCTCTGTTTATTTTTAAATCCCTCTTGAAGAGAACAGTTAACCTTGTCTATTTTTGTACCATAATATTTGCACTAATAATCCAGAGAATACCTAGCTTCTAGACTATAATGGGCATTAAGAAAGCCTTTGTTGAATGAATAAACAACAACGTGGATAAATTAATTGTTTTCTAATGAGAAACATACTAATTAAATGATAGTGATGTCATTTTGAAATAAGAAGGATTTATATAAACAAATAAAGACCTGCCAACTTTCTGTTAAAAGTAACCTGCATTATTAAGAATACCTTCCCTCAGTAATGTATGTTCTCTTACTCAGGTTATTCAAAACTCCAGTCAGTTTTCTGATGTATTGGGATATTGTCTCTGATCAAAGGCTGATATTTATTGACTCCTGCTTCCTCTGAGTCTTTACTAGAGGACAGGAGTTAATCTGATGTGATGATAGTAAATTACAGCAATGACGAACATGAACTCATTTTCACGTAAAAATAATACTCTAAGAATCTTCACATCTAACAACTTATCTGCTCCTTTCAAACAACTGTAAATCTGGAGTGATGATTAGAATTTTATATATGAAAGTCCATGACTCAAATTTTCTCATGGGTAAATTCTGGTTAAGGCAACAAAGCAGAACGAACTAATGCAGACAACCCCTCCTTATATGCTTCTCTCCTGCCAAGCTCCTACTGTTTAAAATATTTCAGAATGCTGAAAAATATAACCAATAATATAAATCTAAGCTCAAATAGAAGAAAGTAAAATCCTAGGTGCCAAAAGGAAGAAGAACATAAAGCAACAGGGGAAAACTCATGAAAACTCATGGGAGCAATTTGAATGGCTCATTAACACTCATTCAGGCATAGAAGTTGTGGCCTTGGGTTAAGGGAGGTATGAAGGAGGCTCTTAGTTCCTGGGACTGAGTCTGCTGCACAGTTTAGGACAAAGAGATGACCCCATTACTGCACCCACTGCATCAGTGAAACCAGAGGGCTGTTTTCTCGGCTGGATAAAATAATATACCAAACAAATTAGAGCCCCACTTAAAATGTACCAGGGATAAACTTAAAACACCCTCTGTTAGCACCTTTTAATAAATCCTCCATTTAAACAGCAAGCTTCTTGAGGGTTGAAGGCATAACATAGGTCATTCCCAAGTCCTTAGTTCTATGTTTTCTAGTCAGATTTGGCATATAATTTAAAAAAAAAAATCTTTAAGAGCAGCTATGATAGAAACCACTGCTATTGTCACTAGACATGCATTAGAAATGGAACAGGCATGCTTTTACTTCTCACTGACTTTGCCTTGTCAAGTTGTCTAAAACAGAATAAGCTTCTGAAAAAGATGGGCTGGAGGAGCAGCGAGACATAATAGGGAGAATGCTAAACTGGATGAATAGCGGTAGAAATTGATTGCTTTTCAAATTACCTTTTTACCTTTTGCCATTTATAATCATTAATGTATTTTCTATTAATAAACAGAAATCCAAACACACACAATTTTTCTGTTGTTCAGCACTGTAAAATCAGCATGTACTTCAGTTTCTGACACAGGACTCAACCTATTGTTTTCTCAATGAGTGATTTAATGTAACATGATACATGTATATATATTTTTTCTCTTTATGGCGGTGAAAGAAAGTTGTATGCTATTTCATCAGCAAAGATACATTAAATTAAATAGATCGAATTAATGTTTCTGTGGGTATCGTGTTGGCTCAGCCCTCCCTTCTCTTTCACAGCAGGCCAGAAAGTCACAGATTGCTTTGTCAGGAGCGAACTCAGCCAGCTGGCTTAAGCAATTTAAACATGTTCTCTCTTTTGCAAATTGTTATGGGGTATTAGAAATAGAGTCAATGTGACTAGGTCAAGCATGTCTTGGACAGAATCCAAAGCCCATGTGGTTTGAACTGCAGACATTAAATGGTCAGATCAGTCAGGGAGCAGCGATGATTATTTTTGTCCAAGGACCACATACTCTTTTTTATTCAAACCTTTTATCAAAAAGTTGAATCTATAGCAGTCCTAAGGTATAGTTTGCCTTAAATGATCTATTTTAAGCACAGATTAAAGGAAAAAAACAAGATATCACTGCACTCAGATGCCAAAAGCAAACAGCATACACTAGTCAGACTTGAGTTACCCAGTCCCTATAGCAGGATTGGAACATCAATTGTACAACATAACGTAATCAAATGTTCATTTTATACTCTTGGCATAATTGTTTTGAATCTATAGGTCACTGTTTACCTTGAGATTCACTAGACCCATATGCCATCTGGTAATATATGATGTAAACTCTGTACAACATCATTTACCCTAGATCTTCCAACCTGCTCCCTTTCCAAAGGCAGTCTTACCTTTTGAACTGCCTCCATCTCCCACATCCAAACAACAAATCCTTCCAACCTACTTAGCCATTAATATTAAATAACATTAAATTATTAAAATAATTAAAGAAATAATTTAAATACAAATTAAATAATTAAATTAGTAAATAAACAATTTAATTAAAGTAAAATTCAAACTCCCTACTAATAAATCCTGTATAATCAGACCCCAACTATTTCTCTACTGTTACGATTTACCCACCCATCTATGTCTTGACCATATTGTCCTTTTTTGCCCTGTCCCTCAAATTCTGAAATCTCACTCCCATCTCAGAGCCTCTGATTCTCCTGCCTGGAATACTCTTCTTGCTGTAATTCACACTGCTGTTTTCCACATAGTATTGATGACTCATTTTAGATACCATCTTCTTCATGATGCATACCTGATCACCCTTGCTTGCTACTTTCCAGTCTACAAGACATCATCTATCACATTTCCTTAGTTGAAGTCCTTTATAGAACTCATTACTCCTCTGTATTATCAAAAATATTTGTTTTGTGTTTACTGTGCAACTTTCTCTCTTAGGGTGTAATTTATTTGAATTCGAGTACTTTTTTGGGTATGTTTTCTTTATTTCCTTCAGCAGTGATGGGCTGATAGAAAGTGCTTAATTAGTAAATTAAAAAGAAATGTTCTGAAATTGTTTTAAATCAGATACTTATGAAGAGTTTTTCATGTTATTCTGTATTTTAAATATAAGCAAAATTTAAATTCAAACTCGAATAATACTGTGGTGTGGTGCTGCAGAATGTGTGCATCTTATAAGCTATTGTAAGTAGAGTAAATATTATAAACACGTTTTAACTTAACACATTAAATTATTTTGTGCTGCAGACAAATGTCTTATCCGATATTATGTAAACAAGAACCGTTGTGGTAGCTAAAAGAGAAATCTTAGGATGGTAGCTTTTATTCTGGGAGAGACAACAGCTTTTTTATTTTTTTTGAGTCATGGCAGAAAAATACAGTTTGTCTGCGGATAAATCATACATGACCCTAACTCCTAGCTGTCTACAAAATGGAAGTCAACTCATGGCAGAATTAACTTACACCTTTAACTCTTTAAATGAATGTACAAATTCCCCACAGTGACCTGAGTGCAAACCAGCCATTGGCCATGAAACAATCATGGGCAATAGGGATCAGCAGAGTTTTAACCTTATTTTATCTCTACTATTAAGAGTTCTATGAATGCTGGAGTCATTTAACATGATAGCTCTGCTTTTAGAAGAGCTGTTGGATCCTTCCAGATTTAATCAGTACTAATCATATGTTTATTGCAGTTTATTTATTCATTCATGTATTCATTTATGTATCAGTAATAAATATGTTGTTTCTAACTATTCTGTTAGGTATCAACTGGGGCAGAAAGAGTTAGGATTTCATATATCTCAGGCCCTATTAGTCTGTGTAAGTTACCTCACTTCTCTGTTTTAGGTTCATTATCTATAAATGATTAAATCGGTATGAATTGTCAAACTTCCCTGGGAAAGTTGTCATAAGAGTCAAATGTGTTATTTTTTAAAAGTATAAAGTACCAGAAAAATGCAGTAAATACCGATTGCTTGGGTAATCTCTGGGCAAGCAAGATTTCCACAGCAAACATGCTTTTACTGTTCTACTAGCTAAGGCAAACTACAATTCATAAGCTATTACCCAATAAATAATTGAGTAGGGAGGAAACTCAAGTCAAGGTTGATTCTTTTATCTAGAGGTTAAAATGACTAATACCTCTCAGGAAAGTGAACTATGACTGAGTCTTTAGATACATATTGAGAAGTATTCTGGAATCTTAAAACATTTTTATAATGTTTTGATTTATTTAAGATATTTAAATTGCAGATGCAGAATTCTTAGGAGGTACACAACTACAATGGGTAAAAACATCATGTAAATATGACAGAAAGAGATGAGCATCTATTTCACCAAACTGTAGTTTTTGCCCACTTGAAGTGAGCACAGGATTTCTTCCTGTCTTTATGGCTGAAGTTTATGGGCCCCATATACAACTTAGAGGAGCTTTCTAGGATTCAGACACTCCCTATATCAAAAAGGAATGGAAGCTCCAGTGTTAAGGAGGGAATTGTTCTCACAGAGGGGCAATCCTTATGATCTTGTTCATTAATAATAAAATAACTGAAAATTTATTAAGCACTTTCCATTGTCCTAAGAGCTTTACATTTATTACATCATCTATTCTTTGCATGAGGCTTACAAAGTAGGCTTCATTTTATACTGAAGCATAAAGAGGTTTAAAATATACACACAAGCCATTCAGTGGAAGAGCTTGGGACAGGAAGGGGGAGAAACTGGAAACTGGGGAGGAGGAAAGCACAGATGGGAAAAAGGAAGGAGAAGTAATTCTACCTTAAGGATAATCGAGTTAAGGGGTATTTTTCCTTTATCAGAATTGTTCATCTCTTTCCCAGGCTCAATCTAATTCTGAAGCAGGCTGAGTCCTGCTTCATCGATAAAGTGTTTCATAGCCAAGTCATCTGACGTAATTTTCTTTCGGCGCTGGACTGGCCCTGGGGCTCAGCGCTTAGTCATTCCCTCATTTTCTAACATGTAAGGATTTTCTGTGCCCACAGATTGTGAGAGATTTGGATCCTAAGATATATCTTTCATATGTTGTTATATGTTAACGTACTCTAAATATTCTGCAAGTTATTTTTATCAATACCACCTATTTGAGATTTTTTAGTATTGGTGTGTATATATTGGTTTCATTAGTCTTGAATTCATTATATAGAAAATGAAAATAAACCAAATTTATTTGTTTTCTCACTGAAAGATATTTGAATGACTTTCCATTTTTTGTTATTTTAAACATTGCTGCAATTAATATTCTTGTCCATGTCTATATGAACACTACAAAAAAATTTTTTTCCTCTTTTGTCTTCAGAAGGATTCTACCAAATAACAGTTTTTTGTGGTTCCTTATTCCCTAGTATCCAGACTAGAAACTGACATGATCAGTTTTAAGTTTTTGCCAATCATTTCTGCCAATTGTTTTGATTCATATTTTCCAGATTTCTGGTGGGGTTGAGTATCTTTTCTTTTCATAATATTTTAATTGACACTTTTAATAGAAAATTACATGAATAATTACATTCCTCAGTGACTTTCATAAAATAATTACAAAATGTTATAACCATCCAAATGAAAAAAAAAAAAAAAAGAACGTAAACACTACAGAAGCCATCCCCTTCCGTGCCTCCCTTACACTTCCTACTGGTCCTCAGAGGTAACCACTGTCCTGACACGTAACTCAGGAGGTTAGTTTTGTCTATTTCATGACTTAATATATAAAATTATTTGGTATTTACTCTTTGCATCTGTCATATTAGGTTAATATTATAGTTTGGAAATCTCTCCATGCTTTTCTTTGTAGTCATAATTTGTTTATTTTAATTGCTGTATTTTTATTTGTATGTATATATTCTTTATCCATTTAATTTTATGGGACTGTGGACATTTGGGTTGTTCACAGTTTCTAGTATTAATAATATAATTATGAGTAGAACTGCTCTGCACTTATGATTGTATTATTATTAGCTTGCCTCTGCACACATTTCTGTTTCACATATATATATGAATATACACTTAGGTACAAAGAAAATCAGAGCAGAAAAAAACTGAAATTTACAAGCTGCACAAAAGTGAGTAGGGTGAGGAGCCAGTGAATAGATGGGCAGACATGTGAGAGGACCAGAAGAGTGCGGTATCACAGATGATAACGCACAAAAGCATTTCCACGAGATAGCTGTGTCTGCAGTGTGAGAGGCTACAGAGGAGTCCAGGAAAAATGTGAGAAGAGAAGCTGTGTTATTTGTAATCTTAATTTATGCTTCTCTTTTATCCTTCTGCCCTTATCTACAACTAATTTGTCTTTAAACTGTCACTTTCCCTGTCAGAGATTCAGAACAGAGCCAGCCTTTAGTTATGGTTTATATACCTGGTGTCAAAAGCCATACCTGATTAAAAATATGCATTGTGAATATTATTATGTATTATCAGAATGAATTTACTATTTCCTTTGTTTAACAAATGTTCACTTAGTTCTTAATGTGAACAATTACTTTTCTGTGCCCTCGAGTTATAATGATAAGCAAGACAATTCTCTCCCTTCATGGAGCTTATGTTACAGTTGGAAATGTAGAAAAACACATATAAATATAGAAAGATAATCTTAGATAGTAGTAAATGCTGCAAAGAAAATCAAGCTATGAAAGCAATGTAGTAGAAAGAATGTAGCAGAGTTAATTGATGGAAGCAAATTTTCATCCTGCTCTGGGATCCTGGAATAGAAAAGGGATATAAGGTAGAAAATGAGAAAAATGGAAAAAGTGTGGACTTTAGTTAATAATAATGCATCAATATTGGTTCATTAATTATGAAAAAATGTAAAATACTAATATAAGATGCTAATAGGAGGGAAACTGGTTGTGGAGCACATGGGAACTCTGAGCATCACATATTCCATCGTACAGCTGAGATCTGGCCTTCCTAACGTTATCTACAACGACTGTGCAAAACTACTTACCCAGAATCAAACTCCCCCCTTTTCTCTATCTATGCACATGGTAATTCCTGCAGTGGTCATTATTTCTGACATGACAGCAGGGTGAGTTGGAGATGAACCTTGGAACGTGAGAGCTGGCATATAAATTCTGACTCCTACCACTTACTGATTATGTAACTGGGGCAATTTACTAGCCTCTTGGTGCCTGAAATTCCACTTCTGTAAGCTGAAGATAATGACAGAAACCTCCTCATAATGATTGTTAAGGGAATTAAATTAGCAAACATTTGTAAAACATTTAGAATATTGGCTGATACAGAGTAAGTATGTAAAATGAATATGTAAGTAAAATGGTAAGTAAAAATGAATATAGTTTCTAGTTTTTCTTTTAATTGAATATCATAAAAAGAGTCAAAATAAGCAATCTAGAAAGCTTGTGACCTAGCAGAGATAACAGATTCTAACAGGATTCGCAAGCATGTCTTTAAAACTATGAAGCCACCAGCTCGCAGAATTTCCAATATTTAAATTGTTCAGCGCCTCAATGAACCTGGTATAAACTAGGTAAGGGACCTTGGGAGATGGAATATTACAGAAAGAGTAAGTCAAGGTGATTACTGGAATTGTAGATAATGTCCCACGTTGTGATAGATTCAGTCCTATTCCTAAAAGAGTCATCTGCTTGCATTAATTCTTGTATTAAAGCCATAAAAACACAAATAAAGAAAACATGATTTCCAAATGTTAAGCCAACAGAGGATTCAGGAGAGTGAAGAGGACTTATTAATCAGATTTGTTTTTCTTGTTTTAAATGAAGTAAATTAACTTAAAAAATGCAAAATCCTAGTGTGAAATTCTGTGATGTTTGTAGATTATAATATTATACAGCTTACTTTCTTTTATATAAAAAACTTCAAACACAAATAAAACCTTGACTGCAAATAAAAGCATAATAGTTCAAGAGAAAACATAAATTGTAATACAAGGTGTGACCTGGGGTATGATGATAAGGATGCAAGTGGAGGGCAGCCAAAAATTGCAGTGATGATAAGGTCACAATGTTCAAGGTGTTTGCTGTAGCTGAGTTGTAAATTTAGTTCTAACCTTCCTTGAAGCTAAGTGTAAAGTAAAACACAGCCTGTTTTACAATTCTCATTATCAAGGAATAGAAAAGATACCAGAGACAGAGAAGAAGCAAAGCTATTCCAAGCAATAAGCTCTAAAATACAATTCTTAGAAACCAAGGTTATAACTCAACTCAAGAAAATCAATTATTCTGGGAACCAAGATATTATAAGCCAAATTCATGGTTCTTCTTAAACTGAGGATAAAGCTGCAATGTTAATGGTTTTCGTTCCAGGGCAGACATAGTAGGATGAGCAGTCAGATTTTCTTTCTTTTCATTGTATGCACTATATTTCACTTGCTTACACTGCTACTTGAGAATGGGCAGAAATACCAGCAAAGGAGAGTCAGTTCTATACTCTTTGATATGAAGGACTAGAACACCTCTCTCACCATTGTATTCTCAACAGTTAATGGTATCTGACACATAATAGATGTTTTTGTACAAAGAGAAAATTTAAAAATTAAAAATTCAATTGAGTAATACTGGGCTAAACTGAGGGGATGTGGGGGCAGGCCTGAATCTCCTAATAGTATTGCCTAAATTCTCAGACAATTTATCCAATGACAAAACATGGTTGGGAAGAATAAACCAATAAAATCTGAGTGTTGGGATATTCATGCCCACATGAACAGTTTATGGCACTTTCTCCTGCTTGGAGAGACAACTGGGGACTGTACTACTGCAGAAACTCAAGTAGATCTGACTCTTCAAATGTATAGTTGAAAACAGATCCAGAGAGTCTTGGTTCACTACATGCGTACTGGCCTCTCCACACTCATAATAAAGAAATACTGGATTTTCCCAAGATTTGGGGACTTTTAATAACACGTCTATCAGGAATTTTGGTTATAGCAGCATGGTTAAGAGAACTTGAGAGGAAAAGGCATGAGGACAGGATGTGCAAAAGGTTTGTAATTGGCAAAAGTGAACCAAGTTCAGGAAATTCTATATGAAATCTTTATACACAAAAAGTTGTTATCTTGACTATTATTAACAGTATGTAACTTGTCAGTTACCTTTCAACCAATAGCAACGCACAAATGTTTTTCAACATAATGATGAGAATATGAGTAGTGGTCTTCAGATTGGGTTGCAGTCACCTGAGAGGTACAGAAGATGTGTTAAAGAAAATATAGACCTTCTCCTTCACCTTTTTCTTTTCTTCTTTCTTCTTTTCTCCCCTCCTCTTTTCCACCCTCCCTCCCTCTCTCTCTCTATATATACATACATATATGAATTATATATATATGTGCATGAGTGTATGTGTATATATGTAATCCCTTTACTCTTCTATTTGGGGACTTGTTTATGATGCGATAGTATAGCAGTAATAATAACAACAATAATAACAATAGCTATAATATCCCTCACTTATTGAGTGGTATTACTAATATACACACAACATCATTGTAAGTTTAATTTATATTAAAAAATTCAGTCCTCACAATGACTGTATGATGTAGGTACCATTATTACTCTTCTCTTAGGATGACGTTAATGGTGACACCTATTGATATAAAAATTTATCAAAGGTCACAAAGTTAGAAAGTGTCAGAGCTGCAATTCAAATCTAAGCAGACTGGCTCCAGAGTTGGTGGTTCTGACTGCTACAAGAGTACATGTATATAAAGCATAATTAATAAAATAGGAACATATTTACGGGTTCATGCTCAAGAAATTTAAAAGGAATGAGGTTTTTAAAATATTGAAGACCATTCTGACTATGTTAATATCCTTAAAGTTATTCATCTAATAAGGCTAATGAATTAACAAAATGAGGGTACTTAACAATGGCTGGTGGGAGGAGGGTATAGCTCAGTGGTAGAGCATGTACTTAGTATGCAGGAGGCTGTGGGTTCAATCCCCAGTACCGCTGTTAAAATAAATAAAAGAACCTAATTACCTGCCCCCCACAAAAAAAAAAAAAGGCAAGAAAAAAATATGGTTGGTTAAAACATTCTAGGATTGAATTGCTATTGTACATGATTCAGCTCCTTTGTAAATACATATTAAGCACATGCATTGTGTTCAGTAGCACTGATCTGTATGCTGTGGTTAATTCCTGGCATATGTAGCACACATGTACAGATTATCTCTGCTTGCTACTTTACCATCTTTTTAAGCAGGTGAAAAGTCAACAATCCCTGAACACTTACACACACACACATACACTGAAACATTAACATCAAGATTAACTTTGACTCTCAGGTTCTTTTGTTGCAACATCTGGTCCTATCAATGATAATATCTTCCCATTAACATTGGGAGAATTGGCCTTGAATGGCTAACATATGTGTAAGGAGACAATTTAGTTTCTAAATTATGCAGAAATAGCTTAGCATAACATCTGGTTAATGTGCTATTAAAAATGAATTTCATTTTAATAGATTAAAGTTATATAAGCCTCTTTTGGGAGAAAGAGCAAACAAATTGAATTTTTCTCAAATGTAAGAATTATATGTAATACACATTTTTGTAAATGAGATCTTGTTATTAAATTAAGGTGGGATGTGTATTATGGCTTTTTGACATAAATAAGTAAAATAATTAATATTTTCTTATGATATCTTTTGTATCAATTTCCTTTTTTCTTTCAAGAGAACATAGTGGGGTTTTTTTCTGTTGGTTTGTCGATTGGCTAATTGATTGCTTGGTGTATATTGTAGGGGAATGGAGGGATCTACTCTTCTTTTTTCAGTGATAGATTTTGGATAAGATTGCCTCGCACATACAGTAGTAGCCTATGATTTCTCAAATCAGTCAATCTCATCTTCCTATGAGAGTTCTTAAATTTTCTGTGGTATTTACCTTATAGCTGATTAATTTGAAATACCTGGTGGATGATTGAGACATTGAAGACACCTTTTATGCCCCCCTTTTTCTTTTAACTGCGTGGTAGGAGTCTAAGAATAGACTTAAAGTGAATATTATATGATTATGTGTACAAAGATGGGTGCATTTTTCTATAGAGAGAATTTGTAGCTTTCAAGAGTTTCTCAAAAGGAAAGAGTATTAGGGAAAAATACAAGATTAATGTAATGTTTTAAGTCAATATTTCATTTCTTACAAAGTCATTTCAGTAGTGATTAGTTTTCTCAGAGTCAGAACTAAGTTGTTACCGGGCCTAAACCAACCATTGAGTAACTTCAGTTAACTCATCTGTAAAACAGGCACTTTGAACTAGGTTTACTTTTAGTGTCCTTTCTGACTACAAGAGCCTATAATTTATTTTAAAGTAACAAACATTTCCAGGTCATATGAGGAAATTAAATATTCTCAGATTTGAATTTACCAGTACAAAGGGCTACTTCATTATTGGCTATTTCTTAATATTTTAAACATTGATACATATTCAGAGGTTGTCCATGTGATGGTAGTATGGAATTCTACTTATTAATGACATTTTGAATAATCCTTAGTTGACTTTTAGCTATTTTTAAAGGAATTATTCAGCAGGAAGATATGATAAATGCTATCCCATGTAATTCCTTCTTCCCAATGTCTTCTTTCTGCAAATTAGTATGTGTATATATATATATGTGTACATGTAGATACATATGAATATATGTATAATTATATCTGTATGTACTGTGTGTGTGTGTGTGTGTGTAAAATGATGGTCATAAAGTGTAGAATAGGTACTTTATAAATCTTAGCAATTGGTACTTTTCGTACAAAACAATTTTCATGCTTTTTTCCCAATTTAGAAAAATATTTTGGGGAACCTGAAGGAATTCATTCAGATTTTTTGTGAGTTACATAAGCATGAAATATTGCTTCCTATGATTATCACATCTTGTTGTTGTATTTTCATTGTGGGTTTAGATAATCCAGAGAAGCTATGAATGTGAATCAACAAACATGGCAGGTATTAAATGCCACCTCCTTCTAATTTGGCCTAAAGTGCATGGAAGAAAGCTGATGAAATGAAACTCTTAGAAGAAAGCCACTTCTTTAACCTTTATTTTTGCATGAAGTAGATTTTTCAAACACTTTTATGCCTTTTATTTACGGGGCAATAATCTCTTAATAAATGAAATGTATCTTGGGGGCTGAAACGTTTGAACTGTGTAGGGCAGGCCTGCAGGCTGAAAACTCTTGGGCAGAAGCTGATGCCAGAGTCTTAAGGCAGAATTTCTTCACTAGGAAAAAAATCTGTTTTGTTCATAAAGCCTTTTAACTGATAGTGCAAGTTCCACCCATATGGTTAAGGATAATCTCCTTTGCTTGAAGTCGAAGTATTGTATATGTTAACCACATTTACAGAATATCTTCATAACACCTAGATTCATGTTTGGTTGAATAACTGGGTACTATAGCCTCAACAGGTTGACACATAAAATACCACTCTTGGATTAAGTTTATAGAAGCTTGATATTAAAGGAAAATAGAATAAAATATGTAGACATGGAGAAATAATTTACAGTTTATATCCATATAAAATTTACCATTTGGATAAGAAAGTTCCTAGAAGGCAAATCATCCTTAGAGTCCAGACATTTGAATGTTTCTTTTGTTCATTATCTCGTGTCATGTCTCAGGATTCATATAGGACATTCCAACAATGCTTCTGATGCCCTTGCTCATATAGTTTATAGTTCTGCTGAGAACCTCAATCCTTCACCACAGATCCAGGAATTGTAAGAGTAAGAAAATGTCTGATTCATCATGAACAGTATTTACAAAACATAAAAAACGAGTATTGACATCATAAAAGATGAGTATCAGAAACCTTTCTGCACATTATGTGTTCAGAATAAACTCTAAGAAGGGGTTATTCCTGTCTACTATGGAATTTGTTGATTTCATGAAGTTAATAACATTTCCTGTGTTATGTCAGGAATACTGTTTGAAATTAGGAAGTAAAACAAGTGTTTACGTAATCTTCAGTGCAGTGTTAAACTTAATTATTCATAGATTGGTCTATATTACAGCTCTACAGTGACAAAAGTTAATATAAAATATTTTGTTTAATGAGATAGTGCAATGGTTAATTTTATGTGTCAACTTGCGTGGGTGAGAGTGCCTAGTTATTTGATTAAACATTAGTCTGGATGTTTCTGTTACGGAACATTTCATCTTCATGTCTTAAAAGGGAATAATGGACTCCAGGAGACTTGGGAAATAAACAGTTTGTCATTGGGATGTTAACATCTACCTTATACTCCTCTGCTTCCCATGGGCTCGATTTCTTTGTGGTTCCTGTCTAATTCTAGTTTTAGAATTAGAATATCTGTGGTCAATTCATTTTTAAACTTTTCTTTTCCCTCATGAAGAAGTACCTTTGATGAAGGTTTTTCAAGGGCTGAGAAATCTACGGATTTCTTTTACTTTTGTGTTGTATTTGACACTACTTTGAGCATCTCCTCTTTACCAAAATTCTTCTCTAAGAACCCTGAGGAAAACTTTATCCTTCATTTATTTATTATGCCTATCTGAATGTTTTCTGGCTATTTTCTGCATTCTCTTGTGGCTCTTTTCCCTCTTCTCTATAAATAAACACAAGAAGTCCTCAGTAACTTTGGTCTTGGCTATACTTACAGCTTCTTCAATCATTTGTATTCAACTGTTTTCCCTTGGCCAGACACCAATTCATTTTAATGTCTGAAAAACGTTCCAATTATATGGTCTTCTTAAAACACAAATTTACCTCTCTAAATAGATCCATGGAATAGAATAGAGCCCAGAAATGTACTCAAACATACTTTGAACAGTTGAGTTTTTTTTTTTTAATAATAGAGCAAATAAAATACACATAAAGAACAAATGAATCAATAAATTGTGCTGGAACAATTGGATATCCATAAAAACATGAGCCTTGGTCCATACCTTTCATCATATACAAGAATTAACTCAAAAATGCATTATAGGACTAAATGGTAAACCTAAAACTATAGTACTTGTCAAAAAGATTATAGCAGAAAACCTTTTAACCTTGTGTTTAAAAAAAAAAATGATTGCTTAAATACGACACCAGAAACACCATCTAAAAAGAACAAATTCATAGATTATACTTCATCAAAGTAAAAAATACTAATTTTCTCAAAAGGAACTAATGAGACAACAAAATGGAAACCCAAAGATCAGAAGAAAATCAATGCAATGCATATATCTGATAAATGACTTATGTCCAGAATATATAAAGAACTCTCTATAGTCAACAGTAACAAAATGTACAACCTGATCAAAAAAAGTGTACAAAAGATTTGAGCAGATGATTCACCATAAAGATATATGAATGGCAAGGAGCACAGAAAAAATTCTCAACATCATCAGTCAACAGGAAACTGTGAATTAAAATCAAAATTAAGTATCACTGCATACCTATTAGAATGACAAAAATTAAAGACTGACCATACTAAATGCTTGAGAGGATATGAAGGAATTAGAAACACTGCTGGTAGGAATGTAAAATGGTGCAACTACTTTGGGAAGCAGTCATTTCATTCCTAGGCATTTACCCAAGAGAAAGGGGAATTTATGCCCATTAAAGATCTATACATGAATGTTCATAGAAGCTTTGTTTGTAATGGTTAAAAACTGAAAACAACACAAATGTCCATCAACAGGTGAACAGATAAACAAATTGTGTTATATTCATGCAGTAGAATAGTGCTTAGCAATTATCATTGATCCAACAATATAGACCTTAACATTATATTTCCTCCCAGGCACATTACACTTCCTGCAAGAATCCTTCTCAAAACAAGCTGGTTAAGTTATGCGTTCTTCACCCAGACAGTCTGCGTGAAGTCCAATTACAAACATATACCATTATTTTCTAATTCATGTACTATCAAGTGTTGGTAAATAGTCTCTTCATTACAAGCATTCTCCCCCTTCCTTTAATCTTTCAACAGATCTTTAATAACAACCCATTAAATTGAAGGCATTTATAATTTGCATACTGTTTTAGAAAAGAAACATCCACCTTGCTTTCTCTCTTTTCTTCTCCCATCTGTCTTTTTTTCTTTCTCCGTATCTTTATTTAGTGTCATTCTTTATTTAGCTGAAGAAAACCCAGCAAATACAATACAAAGTAAGATGACATCCCTGACTTCATGAGGTTCACAGGAAATAGTCGTCTTAAACATTTTTGCATTCACCAGTAAAACTATGTCTTGCGCACAGCAGCACAACAAAATGTATTTTGATACTATTTTTTAAGTCTCAGGAACTTCACCTTTGCTATTGGAATTTGTTAGAATAGATATTCTGACCCAGGCAGTGGCCATGTTCTTAGCTATTCAATCTGCTTCAAAGAATTTATTGTCTTTCCCACTGACTTTTAGGACTAGGCATGTAGGCATGACAGAATATATTAAAACTTCAACACCAAGCATGTTGTGCATCAATCAGTTATTAAAAAGTTGAATTTTTGTTGCATTTTCAGACCAACCAAGTAGAGTTTGAATTATGTCAAGATCATAACCACACTGACATTTTTCTATGTGCCTCGCCCATGTAATAGTCATTTATAATAAAGCCCCTTTGATCTTCTCTTGTTGATTGTGCCAAGCTCTTTTATATCTCAGGACCTCTGTATGGCCAGGTCCCTTGCCTAAAAGACTCTACAGTTAGGAATATTTACCAGCTAACTCATTCATTCTTTTTCTTTTTTCTGCTCTAATTCCATCTTCTCAAAGATATTCATCTCTGATCACCCCAGTATAATTTTGGTATATAATTGTTTCTTTTAGCATATTATATTTTTCTTCCAAGTATGTTAACTAGATGATGCATTATTATAATATATACAGCAAATTATATAACAGCAGGCACCAACCAATAGAACTGATTTTCATTTATGCTTGAGTAGAGTCCTGGGATGCCCCGTTGAGAGAGTTATTATACATTTAGTTTCTGGATTATGGAAAGTGGAAACACATAAAAAGAGGAACAAAATATGAAAGGGTCTAGACTGGAATGGGTACTTTCTTGTGATTTTTGCTGTTTACATTTAGGACCTGCTCCCTCATCTAAACTGAAAGCTGAATATATGTCATATTTTCCTCTAGGTTCCCAGTGGCAGAAAGGGTGCCCTGCTTATAGTTTGTGTCCAGCCAGTACTTGTTACTGAAGATGATTCCAATCCTTAGAAATGTTCCAGAATGCAGGGCCTTGGGTTGACAGTGTTTGTTTTATTACCTCACTTAACAAGAACTGAAAATCATGAATATATATTTTGAAAAGCACCTCAAATCTCTACTAGCTTAGTCTTCATAGAACTTCTTGAGAACATAGAAGAGAAAACTCTCATAATTACTGTGCAGTGGTATTCAGACATGTCATTCCTCTGATTTCTTGGGCACTCTTGACAACCCATAGTGGATTTTAAAAATATACTGCAATTTGTTTTCCCAGGATATTGTATCATTTAGGGGCAAATTAAATTCCACTATCATGGTGGGTCACATTTCTCCCCTTTTCATTAGACTAGCAGCCCCTAAATTTCCTTCTTTCATTTTATTATTTTTTAAATCTAAGGGGTGCTTCAGTGAATAGGACAAATAAGGCATTTAACAAATACTTGTTGAATGAATGAATTAAAATACAATGGAGGAGCTGTAAACTCAGTCTGAGAATCTTATATCTAAAATGCCAAATATAGTCACAAATATTTACATCACTGGTTACTCAAGATGGAATATAATAGATTGTCTTCTTAACTCAGATGTATTCAAAATAATAACACTAAACATGATATGAAGTCATTAAAAAGAGTTATTTCATCAGAATTGCTGTTGTGGGTATTCTCACAATCTACCCAATGAGAGGGCATAGTGAGTGACCACTGTGATTGAAAACAGATCTCTCTCCTCTCAATTTATGAGCAAAGCAAATTATTTCTTAAATGTTATCAACATTACTGTTTCCTTTTTCTCAGGACCAGAATATAAAAGTAAGCTATATATTTCCACATTCACATGAAAAATTGGTTAGCTGCTTCGCCAGATTAATGTCACCTATTTAAATAATAATATTATGTCCAATGACTAATGGTCAGTAAACATGATATACCAAGATAATCAGAGTTGACTTATATTCACACCTGGTTTATTATTTTTACATCAACTGAAACTTACCAAATATTTACTGCTGTGAACAATTGCCTCCTCTTCTTCTTTTTTTGCTAATAAGATGCTTTTCTTTTTTTATTAAAAATGACATTCCTGCTTTTAGTGCACTACCCAGAGAGGGGTCCATACAACGTTGTTGTTCTGGGTTGTAAGTCTTACAAGTTAAAAGAAAACTTTCACAATGTTGGGATCCCTTGCTGTCCTGCAAATGAAGGAGAAGGATGTCCTTAAATTCTTTGCAGCAGGAACCCACTTAGGTAGCAGCAACCTTGACTAACAACCAGAACCATCCATCTACAAAAGGAAAAGTGAGGCATTACCTCATACACCTAAAGAGAACCTGGGAGAAGCTTCTGCTGGCATCTCCTGCCGTTTCTGCCTTTGAAAACGGGGCTGATGCCAGTGTCCTACTCTCCAGGAATGCTGGACAGAGGGCTGTGCTGAAGTTTGCTGCTGCCAGTGGAGCCTCTCCTATCGCTGGCCGCTTCTCTCCTAGGACCTTCGCCAGCGAGATCCAGGCAGCCTTCCGGGAGCCACAACTGCCCTTGGTTACTTATCCAGGGCTGACCTCAGAGTTACCTTATGTTAACCCACCCACCATCATTGTGCCATACAGACTCCTCTGCGCTATGTGGACATTGCCATCCCCAAGCTCACACGGTAGGTCAGCTGTGGTGAGTCTAGTGCAGGAAGTTCGGCGCGGGAAGTTCTGCGCATGCGTGACTCCGTCTCCCATGAACACCCGGGGGGAGGTCAGCCTGACTCCTCTTCTGCGGAGAGATGCTGAAGAGATGGGAAAGGGAGACCAGGGGGCTGCTGGAAAGGCTCTGACCCAGGAGGAATTTCAAGGTGAATGAACTGTTCTGGCTCCCGAATTTACTGCCACTCGACCTGATGTTGCAGACGGGTCTGTAGGTGCCCTCCGTGCCCATCCAGCATTTCTCTACTGAAGCCTGCAGCGCGGAGCCCGCCACTGGGGACTGGACTGCAGCTCCCACTGCTCAGGCCGCTGGACAGGTAGGAACAGCCACTGAGTGGTCTTAGGTTGTTCTTTCACAGACTCTTAATCAGAAAATGGAAATAAGACTGACGGAAAATTAAGTGTTTTTTTTTTTTTAATTACATTCTTGAATTAGACTCAGTAGGATATTTTGTGTGTGTGTGTGTATATATATAAAACTAGAAAAATATATATACACATACACATACCGACATAAGTGGGGATATACCTATATGAATACGTTTGAATAATAGAGGAATAGACAGCTGTGCTTATATCTGCCTTTTATTCACTTACACATTTACCAAAGGTACGTACCCCGTTTATTGACCGATTAGATATGACCAAATAAATAACCACCATCACACATTTCACACGATACTAAAAGCTTTCTTTTTAAAAATGCGTCCAACTAAGTTTCCCTTTTAGATTAACCTACATTTTATTTCTAATTAAAGTATAGTGCTACAGTTCAAATTAGCTGATAAAACCTGTTAAAAGTTTCGGAAGTAAAATGGTTTCTGTCGTACTTTGGTTTGTTTTTTTATTTCCCCAGGATTGTTTGAAAGCAGGTTCTGGGGGAATGTGAAAACTCTCAGTACTTTCCTTATTGTTTTAATCCACATGTTAGACTTGATTATCGTTTTGCATTTGGCATTGATTGGGGAGTTTTTAGCATACAAGTGCTGTTTGCCTGACTCTATAAATATGACATTAATATGGAAGTTATTTGAAGGTGGTAAAAGAGACTGTATACATATGTTTGTTTTTCTATGTATATTTCTTAATGAATTCTTTGTTATTTTTCTCCATGATATGATTTATCTTTAAATCATAGCTATACAAAAGTTCACCTCATTTGTAGTTTTATTTTGTATTATTTCAACAACCACATTTTTTCAGGTTTTGCAGCTGTTTTCATAGGACCTAGGTTTAATGTTTTTTTCACTCAGAAAATGTTTCATATTTATCAACCTTTTATTTTAAATGTTATTATTTCATCTGTATCTTTGAGTTTCCTAAATATTATTTTCAAATCTTGTTACCCTGTTCCATAAAACTTATTTTTCTTGCAGTGTCTCTGTGGACTGATTTAGACTTTATTTACTTTCTTAGAAATAGGTGTCTTATATATCTTAGAAAATGGGTTCAAAAACTTATTTTGTGGGGAAATTTAGTTTTCTGTTTGATCCTTTAACTTTGCTTCTCTGTTCTACTCTGCTTACCTATACTTGTTGAGTAGGATAGTGAATTGCATCCACCTGATTCCAGTTTCCCCAGTCAAGAATCAGGTCTTAATGTGAGCTTTCGGGCTCGTTCCACGAGGGAGATATTGTGAACACCTGAGGTCATTCACCAGCGAGTTAGTAACTCATCTCAGCCAAGTTACATGCTGTGTATTTATCACAAGTGTGAGGTGTACCTAGGTATACTTATATGTACGCGTGTGTTGGGGTGGGGGGGTGAGCTGGGAGAGCAGTGCTTTTTACAAGTAAAGAAATCCTAACCTGGTCCTCACTTCAACCTGTGAGTTTGGCTCTAGTGCTATCTTGTTTTGGCATATTTTTTATCCCTATAGTTAATCAAAGCTGGAAGGTAGGCTGCTTTTTAATTTTGTTAAGTTCAGAGAACAATCTTCTGCTTTGACTCTCTCCTACTTCTGACCAAAGAACCTGTTAATCTTGTTTTTGTGTTTTATTTTTAAACAAGAGAAATTTATTTTGTCACTATTCTGAAGGCTAGAAGTTCAAGATCAAGGTATCAGCAGAGTTGGTTTCTTCTTTTATTTTTTTAATTGAAGTATAGTTGATTTACAATGTTTCAGGTGTACAGCAAAGTGATTCAGTTACAGACAGACACTTATGCATATATATGTGTGTGTGTGTGTGTGTGTGTGTGTGTGTGTGTATTCTTTTTCAGATTTTTTCCATTACGGGTTAGTATAAGATACTGAATATAGTTCCCTGTGCTATATACTATAGGTCCTCATCTATTTTATACATAGTAATGTGTATCTGTTAAGCTAATCTTATTGTCTTCATATGTGCTTTTTTTGCTTTGTTTTGCTACTGCTATATGTTATATAGTCAGGAGTTTACTGATCTCTAAACTTATGGAACCCACCATTAGCTTTTAAATATCCTTTGATTTATGATATGCACTTGCCTATCAGTTGTCTTGTACCTTTTTATATTTTCAGATATTTTTCTAAAAATTTTGAAAAACTCCTGTCCATCAAATAGTGACTTTTTTTTTTTGCCTTTATTTAACCATAGATAGTCTCAGTGAAAGAATAACTCTTAATTGTATGGATCAGGAGTTAGTCTCCACCCAGTTCCAAGCTTCTCAGGTTGGCTTCTTTAGGCATTCCAGAGAGGATCATTTAGATGTTTTGATTAAATTGTAGATAGATATGTCTATATATCTATCCATTTAATATCTTCTTATTGCCCCCAACTATATATCATATATAATTTAATAAAAGTAAGTACATGTATGATATGGTTATATATATATATTATATATTATATTATATATGTAAAGTTCTGTTTTCTTCATATTTTGTCCCTGTTCAAGAAGACTCTAATGACTGCTAATTGTTTATCATATCAAATATCAGTTCCTCAGGCATCCTTTTCAGAACTACTGACTTTTCCCCGTATGTTGTGTTCACATAAGAAGCATTCTCTTTAATTGATATCAAAGGGAATGATTAAATCCAGCAACTGTTTCTTCAGCTGGTTTTTCTGTGCATAATAATGTGCTGAGCCATACACAATTCAAGCCTTCAAGCATCTCTTTTTTATATCAGGATGCTGAAATAAGTATTTTAAGAATTAAAATACAAGAAGAGAATATCAGTTTTATGAATGTTTTGGGTAGAATTAAATAATTATTTTAAGGGTACTCTCAGAAATGATATATAGTACCAAAAAATCTTATCTGAATTGTGATTAGGATACGAATATAAAGGACACTGTGGGAAAGAGAGCAAACTCTGCAGTTAAGTCCACCTGGTCTGAAACCCTAGCTCCGCAGTTTACTGCTAACGGTGAACACTCTGGCTGAGAGGTCCTAGTCATAGAAATGAGAATGATAAAAGTAACTACCTCGTAGAGTTGATGAAGGTATCAAGATAACAGAAGTAATGCACTTAGCAAGTGTATTGAAAAAAAAATGTGGACAATAAACGCTGGCTGCCCTTATTTAAAACCATCAGTATAATCCTTCATAGGGTACTCAATTCTCTCTGCATTTCTTCACATAATCCACTAAGGACCAGCCCAGAGTATCTATTTTCCACCCTAGTACTTTTCCAAGTTCAACATGACCTTCAAACCCCAGATACAAACTCCCCTCCTCTAGACACTTTTTGCTGAGTAAATCCCCATCACTGGGTTATCCTAAAGTCCATATTCTTATATTTGCCTTTAGCTTGGCATTGTGCTTTGTTCATTTAGTTTTATAATCTGTAGTATTTTTTTAAAAAGTTGAAAGTCTTAAGAACAATGCATTTCATTAAATCAAAAACTATTTCCTTCTCAATGCCAGGGATAATTTTCTTCACACAGAATGCACTTAATAAAATTTTAGTTTAATACCTACTAGAATCAAATCTGAAAATAGGCAATTGTGGAACATATAAGCTGTGCTATATATATGCTATAACCATTTATAAATAGATAATTCTCAAATTGTGCATGTTTTCATTATTGCATCTGTGCCATCATATTTCTTACTGCTGTATAGAATTTTAGTCTAGTGAAAAATAGTATTCATACTTCTTAATGAGATTTTGTTTGGCTGGAAAACTGCAGTGAAATACTGCTCTGAAAAAATAAGCATGAAGTTTCATTCAAGCTACCTGAAAATACATGATAAGCCCAATAATTTCTTAAAAGTTTAGCATGCTGTGGAGTGAGAAGTAAATGAATTGTTTTTGCACCTATATGATTTTAAAGCTATTGGGAATAAATATGGGAATGGGAAGAAAATTTATAGTAGCAAGAAACTCCCATGATTAATATGAGCCCAAGGGGTGAATGGATTTGACAAAGGAAGTTTTACTTTTTGTCCAATCTTTAGAGAAAGAAGCCTGTTTTATAGGCTGGTTCCATGGGCAGGCCAATTTTATATTGATTAAAAATCTGGTTCTTCCTTAGAAAACAGTTTAGTATGATTAATATCACTCCCTTTCCTAGGACTATTATATGTCATTTATTGCAGAGCAATTTGGATCTAGTTAACTTGAAGAGTAGAACAAATTGAGTTGTGTTGTCTTTACCACTGGTTAGATTTCAGCTTGATGTCTGTTCAAATCATTCTTGAGCCTGAGTAAGTCTAACAGACAGTTTTAAGATAAATTGCTTGGCGTTTTCCATTAAACAACATTAGTTGAAGGAGTTAGATAGGAAAGGTTGAAGGCAGTTTGGTATAAAAATCAAGATACACCTTAACCAGCGTCATGCTACAGCCATCATCCCAAGAATGCTTGCTTATTTTTATCTGCATGCTTTTATTCATAACTCTAAATCATAAGCATACTGCCAATTTAGCTTTCCTTTTCTAGATCTTTAAAAACTGAATAACAGTATGATAGTAATTGCATGGAGACTGACTAGGCATGTTGTACTGGGAACAGTGGCTGCTTGTAGGAAACATCTTGTACTGTATGAATTTTCTCATTTGAAAGTCAGTTTTACCCATATGAACTTTATGCGTGTGAATTAATATTTCAGTTTGTCAGGCAACATTGTATGTCTGCACAGTGTGTCCGTCTACAGTGTTATAGAAGTTGAATTTCTTTCTGAGGATACTTGAACTACTTCAAGCTCAAGGGTACCTTTCTGCATATCTACCCTGGCCGCTAATAGCACCTAAAGTGTCACCATTGAAGTTATGTTCTTTATTTATAGGTGAATTACCATATAATCATTCATTGATCAACCATTCATTGAGTATTTGTATAAACCAGACATAAAAGCATAAGTAAGGTCCAATACTTGACACACATGCCCTCACTGATTATTGGAAAATGGATATAAATGGTACAGTATACTAAACTGTAATAAAAGGCATACACCACTATTTAAAATAAAGCATATTGGACCTTCACATAAAATACATATTCCCTAGGGAATGATATCAGAAAATTTGGGGGGATATCAGTAATTCATGGTTAATTGCATGCCATTACATTTGTCACCATAATTTTTATAAAGCATGTTTTTCTAGGATTTTTTGAGCATCTATATTGAGATGTAATTCACATAACATGCCATACAATTAAATGTTTTTAGCATATTCCCAGAGTTTTACAACTATCAGGACAATCTTATTTAAAATATTTTCATTATCTTGAAGGAGACCTCACGTCCCTGGCACAAGATGGTGGTCCAGTTGTTTCAAAATATCACTGCTGCTGAATGTACTGAAAAACCATAAAAACAAATGGCCTTGCCAGTGCAGTGTATCAGTATTCAAGATGTGTGAACGATTTGTAGATCTAAGAGCAGTAAGGTCCAGTGGCTATTGCAAAGTGCCATTTACAAATACAGAAAGATAATGAACAGCTCAGGGTAACAGGCAATTAAAATCAAGGTATGAATTCTGAGGGGGGGCCTCTTTGGTGAGCTCTCAACACCCACTACAGGAGGATGGGGGAAGTTAAAGATCAGGCACAGGAGTCAACAGTTAGAGAGAATGAACATAAGGACAGTTAAAGGCTGAACTAAGATAGATCTGTTTTTAACAAGGCCAAGGCTCAGGTTGGGAAAACCCTGACTCATATGATGAAAACAACTAAGTGAATGCCTGTGAAGATTTTTCTTCTTTAATTACTGTGAACCTTTTGAACCAGAGCTCATGACTCACCCCTCTCTATTAAGTGGTAGCATTGTATCTCTTCCACGAAAGTAGAAAATGAAGAGGCTCTTTTCCACAAGACAACACCTGATCGCCTTAGGACCTTCCCCACTTCCCCTCTGGTCTCACTAGGTCTATAGCTAGGGTTAAGTCACAGCATAACCCAGCATGACATAAGCTAAACCTGATAGTGGAGGAAAAAGTCTAGGGAGCTGCAAGCCCTACCCAGCATGTATAACTTCAGATTTTCCAACAGTACCCAACCGTGTGGACTGCCTCTTGTATATAAACAAATCTACATTATGGTTGGTTCAGGATACATCATGTTGTGCTAATAACAAATTACCTTATAATCTCAGAATCCAATTGATTTACTACAGTCATGCTAGTTTATTTGCTGTGCATCGACCAAGCAAGAGCTGCTGCTCAATGTCATGAATTCTTCCCTGTGGGACTCAGTCTGATGGAGCAACCCCAATTTGGAACAGTGGTTCTCTTTATAGAGAACATGAAAGAAGGATACCCACTAGCTCTTACATCTTCATCTTGGAAGTTACTCACATGACTTCTACTCATGTTTCACTGGTAAAATAAGATGCACAGCCAAGTCTGCCATCAGCTGGGCAGGTGTTTTAAAATAGGCAGATTCTATTACAAACACTAATACAGTCTGCCACGTCTGGCTGTTTATTTTTAATGGCTGAATAGTATTCCATATTATGAATGTACTCTGACCATTTTGCTATTGATGAATATTTTGGTTTTCTCACATGGTTCATCATCACAAACCATGCTAAACAGAACATGTATCAACACTACACACTTGTTCACATATTATTTTTTAGATTAGGTTTAAAAAATATAAAGACTGTAGAATTCTTTTTCAGATCTGAAGATCTTCAGATCAGCCTTTATACAACTCTGCCTTTCTCTCACTTTTTTTTTTCTTATTTTTGTAAATAGCTTTATTCTTCCAAAAGTATCTGACAAAAACTCTTCTAAAAATGCATCATAACAGTGGTAAGGCTGAGTATATAACCACCCTTACCTTTGGTCATTAAAAAATGAACATTCTTATTCGTAGCAAGGGCTGTCCTGCCATGGAGAGAGAGGGAAGGGAGTCTGCTCGGCTCTGATACTGCATTACTCACTGCTGTTCTATGTCTTGTCTCCTTGCAGACACAGGTTGCATAAGAAGTCAATTATGTATAAGCTCTGTGACGACATTGGGTCTAATACTATCTTCTGATCAACTCTGGGGTAACTTCTGTTCCCCTTGTCCATCCCAGGTCATAACTCAGAGCTGATGTTTCCTGCTTAAATGCAATAATGCCATTCTTTTTCAATTTTGAAACCCACATGCTTATTTGTGTTTGTAACAGTCTTTGCAACATGGATTAATCACATCTAGTATATAGGGTGAAATCAGGGTTTACATGTTCAAGATTAAATATGCTTCATATTGCTACATAGAGTATAGTTTTTGACAATTTTCAAGTAGAAACATACAATTCTTCACTTGTTCCTACAGTAGTACTGAGCATGATTTTGAAATTATTTAAGGCCTTAAAGACAATAATTGGTTGAAGGCTCCTGAAAAGGAGAGTGAGATGGGCATGTGCTCTTAAGCAAAAGTGAAGGAATTAGACTTACATAAATGTTGGAAAACCTTCTCTCCTATAACAGGAGAAAGGGAAGGAAGTCTTTGTGCGGATGTTGGCAGGTTTCAAGCTTTGATATGAATCCTTATTTATTTTAAAATGGGCGTAATAATTTCACTCAATATTTTGGATTGTCACAAGAATTAAAGAAATACTGCAAATAAAATGTTGTTGACATTCTATAAATGTGATTCCTTCATTACTTTATCTTAGATATTAAACTACTTTAGGAGTTTCCATTATTTTTTTTACTCAGTACTAATTTTTGTGTCCTATGAATCTTAAAAGCAATTATCAGAACTAGGAGGAGGTTGAGAATACCAATATGATATAAAATGGAGGGATGGAGGGATGACAGTGTTCCCTGTACATCTAACATTGGTGAACTGTGTAGAAATACATCCTCTGAAATTATTCTCTGGTCTTTATGGTTAGCATATTTAGAAAGTACATTAAATCTACTTCACTGACAAATTTATAGTTGATTTTTAAAATTTAACTTAGCTGGATTCTCTAAAATAGCATCTGAATATTAAACAATGAAATAATCAAATATATTGTTCATGGTTCAGTTTTCCTATCCTGATTTTATGGATTAGTTCTTAACTGAAAGTCAGCAGTTGGTGTTCACACGACTTCCTAGTGGGTCTCCTTTGAGGTGGAAAAGAATTGGAGTTCTGTAATCACTCCAAGCTGTGGCAACTTCTTTCCTGTGGTGAAGTGTATAGACTGGTCTTTCATTCCATCAAAATCTGGTATTGAGGCACCAGGCAATAGGAGAGAGTAGTGTTTTCTGATTTGTGGGAAATAGCACAGAGTTTCCCTGGGAAGCCTGGTTGCACAATGGAGTCCTCGGTATGTTGGTCTTTTGGCCTGTGGAATTATCTTTCCTTAAATGGATGGCAAATAACAGAAAGGTTATGATGCAGGAGAATCATGATAGGGGTGGAAAATAGGAGATGGGGCATTTCAGAAAACAGGATGAACAAGGGAAGAGACTTTGAGCCAGAAAAATGAACGGTCTGGTTCTGCTCCCCGTCCTCAGCAGGTTGGAGACAGCTGTGTACACGTTTGTGTGCTTTTTGAATTAAAGTCACTAAGGGTTTTTAGCAAATGTCTTAGAGCTTTAAGATCATAGATTATAAATCTGTATTGTACCTGTGAGGAAACTGATCCTCTAGGAGGAATAAACACAGAGGCCCTATTCCTAGTTGTTGAGTTGATTGATAACAGCCCTGGTGATGAGCAATCCCTTCTCCTAGTGCCTCTCTCACTGTCCTTCTCTGACTGGGATCCTCTCTGCTGTCGTTTTCATCTCTTTTTATAATCTCATTTATTTCCGATGTGTGACAAAACATGAATTTTTTTGTCAGAGAGACATAGATTATATCAACAGAAAATCAAATAACAATTAAGCTAAGAAGAAAGAAAGGAGAGTTTTATTTGAGCCAAACTGAGAGCTGTAACCCTGGAAACAGCCTTTCAGAAGCTCTGAAAACTGTTCCACTGGTCAGGAGTCAGAAATGCAGTTTAATACACTCTTGAGACAAAGAATTTATGTATCATACTGACAGGTTAGCATTACATATAAAGTTCACCAGAGATGTTTTGATCTGTTATGCATGTATAGAGCGAGCCTTTGGTCAATGCAACTCCCTGTAAGGGATAAAAAAGAAATATTAATGTTAAAAATACAATGCTGGTATCTGAAGAAAAGGACCATTTTCCTCAAAGGTTGATAATATCCTCCTGCCTTGAGGAGGTCTGGTCAATGTATAAAATGGATGCATATTGGAAAAGGCCCACCACAAAGGGGGACATGTTGTGTGTGTGTGTGTGTGTGTGCGCGCACGTGCGCACGCACGTGTGGGTGTGTTTAATTCTGACTTAGTTAGATTGTCCTGTCATAGAAAAATTTATGATTTTTTCTTGTCAATTCACTGTTTTCTTTTTCACCATTTATCCCTTATAAGACTTTGAACATTTTTCCTAAAAACCTTTTTTTTTTCTTTTTTGTTAAAATGACAATAGTAATAACTGACCCATGAGTTTGAGTGAACTACAGGAGATAATGTATTTAATTCTGTCTGTCATAATTTCTGGTGCAGTAGAGACACAACATTAATTTTCCCTCTCTGTCCCCCTTTTCTGCTTTTGTAGTTTGCTGCAATTTACAACAGGCATATAGCATCAGTTAACCACTTTTACCTAATTTTTGATGATTCTTGAAAAGATGCATACTATTTTGAAATGAGCACTAGAACTAAGTGAATTATCATTATCAATATCACCAGCATCATTATTTTCTACAACCTTTATTAAACAATATGCCACATCATTTTTAGAGCATTATCTCATTTTTTCTTAATGCTGTTTATTATCAATGGATATTATCCTGAATACAGAAGATGTATGAAAATACAGAGCAATGTAATTCCAGGCATAAGACTAGTAACTGATGGAGACAGGAGTTGAATCCAGGTTGATCTCACCCTAAACCTATGTTTTCAATTACTAAACAATAGTAATTCTCAATATTTAAAGATGTTTCTGCCATTTAATGGCCTTTCTCTTTGAGTAAGAAGTTAATTTTCTTGAGTTTTAGTTTCCCATCTATAAATTGTAGATGGTTGTGCATTCTTATAATATGTCATTGGGACCATTGTGAAGATCAAAGTTATCATATAGGTTAAAGCTCTGTGAACATTTCAATAACTATATATAAGGCAAGCTACTTTGATTCCTGATTAATGTCTCTGCATTATAACTGCATGCACTTTGGGGATTTTTGATTCATAATGCTGAAACACCATTCTATTGGTAGTTGGTTATTGAAAGAGTGTTAAAAGAAAATAAAAATTCTGTTCCACTGAGACCTTACCTCTGTTTTGATCGATGACACTGCTGACAGATCTTGAACTCTGTCTACAGGGAAGAAAATTCATCTAAAAATGCATCACTTCCCACAAAGATACACCAGTTGCCTTTACAGAGTAGATTAGGAGATAATTAAACTGAAATAATAGCTACCCTAAAGCCTGCATCCTGAAAACTTGGGTAGTCTGTTCACAATGTTTTCTTTCTTATTTTTCCTATGAGCATTAAATTCATGAATAATATGTAGAGCTCAGAGACATAAAATTCATGTTTGTGTCAACTGCAATCATCTCTTTGGGGATCATTTATGACACATGTAGGTTAAAGTGTCTGCTTTTTCATTGCTGATTACTATGGATTCTCATTTCTTTTCATGCAAGCATATTAGTTTGATAGCAGCATAATAGAGCCTTGTTTTTAATTTTTTTCTGGATAATATATTAATGTTTGAGTCACGCATTTTGCAAAATGTAGCTAAAAGCCCTTTTTTTCAGGAAAAAGATTTTCTATGTGTATGAAAACTTAAGAACTGATAACGCTACCATGAGGATAAAGAAAATTTCCCTACAAATTTTTTTTGTGCCATAGAACTTGATACATTTTATTTCCAACTGGTATAATTATTTGAACATTATCTTTATATATGGAATGCTTACGATTTTTGTCTCAAGCAATATATTCTTGGTATAACTTTTTTTCATTCTATTTGATTGACCAATAAAATTACATTATAAAATAATAATCTGGCTTATTATTTCCTCTGCAGTTTGTAATTCACTATTATTTATTAATAATAATAATAATAATAATAATTATTATTATTATTATTTCTTTTATGAAAAAAGAAATTCTGAATTTGGAATACAAAGTCACCTGACCCCTGCCATCAACAGGCTTTATGTGATTATAGAAAATAAATAGAAACTCAGAATAAGGAGAGTTTAATGTATGCTGAGAGGGTTTTTGAAAACTTAAAAGGGAGAATGTAATAAGCTGTACCTAGAATATTAGAGAAGCAAGTAAGAATTTTTAGAGGGGAGAAAACTGTATATGAAAGCCAGAGATAAGTTTGGTAGGTTTGGTGAGTATACCAGTTTGACCCTAATAGAGAAGTCTTGTAAAGAATAAAGAATAAAGCCAGTAACCACTTGATTGATCCAGCCTTGAATGTGAGGATGCCAATTTTGAGCTTTAGTAATTAGAACGGTCACAAATATTTAAGGGCTAAACATGTGCCAGCCACTGCAATAGACAATTAAACATGTATCTCCTTTAGGCTTCTCAGTAACACTAACAAGGTAGCTGATATTAGCCTGATTGATACTGGTGTATCAGTTAGTGAGACTGTTATCTGTGGTAACTTGGAAGATAAAAATGTGGCATTGAAATTGTGTATCTGTTTAAGGAGATGTATAGGCAAATGTTAAATGCACCAGTTAGCCTCCTTTAGAGGCATAAAATAAACTGTTAAATTTGCAAGCAGAAACTAAGAAAAAAAAAATATAAGCCAAGACAATCTCAGAAATCCAATCAGTCAAAGAAATGCATGTAAAACAAAGACCAAATCCAGGGTAATGACAGTAAAATATGGCCACGAGGCTGTCAGACGCTTGTCTGTAAATCTGAAGAATTTAAGTTATTGATTCTTAAACATTCTTATCTACGCAAAATAATTTCTTTATTCATAGTAAAGAGTAGAAGTGTGAGTATCTCAGATAGACTTGTGCGTGACTCAAAGGCCTTTTCCTACTCGGTAAATTACAATTTGTTATGCAGGAAGCCCATGCAGCTTAACTGAAAGGAGCAAAAAGAGTTCAGCTTTTGGGACCCCAACTCTCCATATATAAAGATACTCAACTGAAAACACAAGTTATTTCTCACTGACAAATAAAGATGACTCAGAGAACATGGCCCCAAATAAAAACAGGAGAAAAAGAACCATGGATAACACTAAATTAGGAAATAGCTCCCAAATATGCTCTAATCAGGGAACACTTCTTGCCTCAGATCAGCAGATTTGGTGACATACTCCTGGCTGGGTTGCAGGACTGCTGTAGATCTACGATTGCTGTGTGCCTTATGTTCTACCCAGTACCTTCTGAGGGGGACTGTGCGAGGTAGCTAGCTTGTTCCTGTCTCAGCATGGCGTGTTGTGTTTAGTTGAGGTGAATACTTGTCATTTTAGCTCACAGATCTCCTTGTTAAGAACAGAAACACCCTCATTCACATTTGGAATGAAAGCAGATCACAAGATCCTGGACTGTGAGCTTAATCCAGTAATGAGATAAAGTTCCCAGGAAAGTGAATAAATTGGTTGGTAAGTGAAGAAACATGAATTCTTTTTGCCAGAGGGTGGACTGTAACAGATTGCTCTTTAGATATTAACAGTTTTTCCTCACCCTGTATGCATATGCCTCTCTTCCCAAAATAAATTATCTCTGTCTCTATTTTTCCTCCCCTTTAATATAGACTGATTTTTGTGACTTGCTTTGGCAAATAGAATGTGGCCAGTTGTGCTAGCTCCGTATCTAACCTTTAAAAGACCTGGTACTTTCTGCTTTAATCTCCTTAAAACTCAGAGAATATAGAAGAGAAAGAGTCACGTAGAGAAGAACTGATGTGCCCATGCCAAAAATAAGCACATCCTGGCAGACATGTGATGAGACCTTTTCTTACCTTATAGCTTCAGCCTATCAGCTAATGCTGTCACATGATGACCACAGTCAATATAACATGGAACAGAAAAACCACCAGCTGAACCCAGTCAACAAAGGAGACAATGTATCACTGTTGCTTTAAACTATCATGTTTGGGTCAGTTTCTTCAGATAACTGAAATGGTTTAAAAATCTTACGAACCCACTGTTAAAATGTACTTTCTTAAACCTTTATGGCTACACACACCTCTCAGCATTCATTTTCAACCAGCTAAATCCCATTAATATTTTAAAAGCAAGATCAAGAGTAACTGATTTTTTGGATTCTCATTCTGGTTTAATTCCTGTTTTTCTGAGCACCAATAGCCCACCAAGCATACCTCTCTTAACTTCTCATATGTATTGAGATTGTTGCAATTCCAGTCTCTTCTGTAAGAGTCTAACCAACATTAGTATACAGAGATTAAAACTCCACTGTTTTTTTCTTTTTTGGCACATCACTCACAGTGATATAAGTACTCCATGGATGTTTGTTGATTGAATGAGTCATTAAACAAATGAGATGTGTTTCATGTCTGCTCTTATCCTCGACTACAGAATATCTGTTGCCATTTAGTCATTTATCCTCTTCCCTTTCCCCAACAGCAAGCAGCTTTCTTTTGGCCAGCCCTTTTTTACCTGCTGCTTCATCATTGTCCCTCTTTATCTTTTGCTCTTACTCTCGCCACACCACATGCAAAACACAATATAGAGCCCCATCATGGATCCAGGTTCAAACAAGAGACCTCAGCCCTGGCTCCAGTATCATTACCTCCTCCCTCACTTTCTCCAGTCTGGGAGTGATAGAAGCTTCCCACTGTTAATCATCCCCGAGTTTTCTTTCCATTCCTTGTTTGGCTTCTAAGCTCTTCCACAACTAATTTTCTAAATGAAATCCCCTCCCATATGGAGATGTTTGTATTTTCCTCTTTGTAACTTGACAAATGCAGTCTCTATGAGAGTAGAATTTAGAGACATGAATAAGGGGTAGCAAAATATTCAAGGTCAGAATGTGCTTTTCCTGACGTATTTTCAAGTGCAAATTACATCTTTTCTTAAATACTGTCTAGATTTCACATAATTTATTTTAATCATATTGACAGCAGTTATTACTAGTAATTCATGTATAAATTTAAGTAATAACGAATGGACAGGGACATAATGAATGGACAGGTGGTTATAATGAGATACACATTATTACTCGATGGCTTCTTATTATGTCAGTTTGCCACTGGCTTTCAGCTACAGAGCCAGTATTATTAGCTCATAAATCTAGAAGCCTAATTTCATTGTGTTAAATGGGACTTAATGGCCATTATTTAAGTGTTATTTTCCATATTTATAGATATATTGTAGACACCTCACCCATGTTTAATAGATAGTTAATTCATTTTTAAAAATCCATAACTTTAATTGAAAATTGGAAAAAGCCCATGCCATTAAAAGCAAAAGTTTGTTAGTAAAGAGTTGTCTTACTACAAAATCTGTAACTTTGAATTATTCTCAGGTATTGAGAGCTGGATGAAATAAATAGTAGCTTTATTAGAATTTCAACTACCAATAATGCCATTAATAATTAGCCAAAAAAAATTTAAGTGACATGACATCAACAATTAAATTCACTTTTCTTTCAATGTCAGCCCTGTGAAATACAGTGGATAGGAGTGTCTGAATAAAATCTATACTTCTCACTAAGCTGTAGTCTACAGTGAATATGACATGTGCAATGTTCCTAATTTCCTAGCAATGGCTAGCAATGTGTGCTTTTGGCTCTATACAGCATTTCTAAAAGCATAAACATACACACACATGCACATACATATATACATATATTTATTTATAAGCATTTATATATATGTTTTTGCTTTTGGCTTCTTAAAAGACGTATCACCTTGTGACAACTTTTTATTGCAAAAAAATGTTCAACAAAAATTGAAATTGACCAGTTTAAGGGAAATAATCAATTTTTCATATCTGCTCATTCATTATCAATGTAAATTTATATAAATATGAATATATTCTTATACATTATTCTTTAATTAAATAATTATTTATTGAGCCACTACCATGTACCAGGAACTGAGCATGTAGGTAAAAAGAAAACAGAGACACAACCCTTAAGAGATTTATAAATAAGAATATAGAAACTTTGTTGAACTTTTTTCATTTAAGTGTGTTTTATATTTGACATTGCCATATAATCTTCATAGTGAATGCTGTGAAATCTGTATATCATCTACATTATTGTCATTTTTTAAACCAGGCTCCTATTTTGATGATTTTATAAATATTCTCATTTGTTCTATTATATTTAGATATGTAATTAAAGTATAAAATCATAATATATTTTATGTAATGCAAAATATGAAATTTATTGAATACTTAAGTCCTGGCATATGCTATGTAGCACATACTATATATGCATAAGGTTTTACACATATTATTTTTTCATAAAATATTTTTGTGAACATGTTTTTTATTTAAAAAAATCCTACAAGCAGGTTAGCTGGACAAAAAGGTAATCATTTAAGGGCTCATTACATTTGATTAGGAACCTAAAGGGAGTGCACCATATAGGCAATGAATGAGAAACACCCCAGGCAGAGGGGATCTCAAGTGCAAAAGCCCTGAGGCAGAGCTGGGCCTAACAAGTTACAAAAATTATCGGGAAGCAATGTGGCAGGGGCAAAGCTATAAGGAGGAATAATAGAAAAATGACTGAGAGGTAACTGGGAGGCAGATCATGTAGGTAGTCTTTTAAACTACCTTAAGGACTTTGTTCTTAATTCTGAGAAAGAAGAGAAGCCATTTGAGGGTTTTGAGCAGAGGAGTGACATGATATCAATTATATTTTAACAGACCCCCTCAGGATGTTTGGTTTAGTGTATACTGAGTTAGTGGGTAGGGGTAAGAGATATGAGTTAGTCAAAATGCTATTATAATAATCTAAGTTAAAGGTGAATAACTTGGACATGGGCTGAAGTAGTAAAGGTGGCAAAAATGTTTGATAGTTTTGTATTCTGATTATATTTATAGGGTTGACCTACAATAAATAGACTGCTAGATATTTCTCCAGCAAAGATGGGTTTACTTGGAATCAGCAGAGAATTGCATTTGGGGGTCCGCAATCATGGAGAGCCATGTGCAAGTATCCACATGGCAAGGGAAAGAGAACTCTCTTACAGAGGGGAAAAGGAAGTTGGAAGTAAACAAAGAGTCTGGATTTTCATTGGCTGAGTCCTTGCCAAGACAGGAGAGGAGTCTTTCTTCTTCCTGTTGGGCTCTGCCTTATTGCAGGAGGTGAGGGCTCCCCCTTCTGGTCTCCCAACTCTACTTTATGCAGGTTTCTGTTTACTAATTTTTTTTACAATATATTAGAACCAAAATGAATGTGACAAATGGGAAGTGGGATATAAAAGAAAAAAGAGTCATCAAGAATGACTCCAAGGTTTTTAACATGAGCAAAGAAAAAAAATTAATAAAACAGATTCACTGTAATCACAGAGAATTATTTTTCTCCAAACTTTTCCTTATTATATATATACTCTAGAGAGGTTATATCAACCTGAAATCACTAAGTCAAACCTCACTTTTAAATTAAGAAAGTAAAAAGAGAAAGTCAGCAATTATCTGAGAACTAAAAAGTGAGCATATATAATCAGTCAAAAAGTCTTATAAAAGAAGAAATATTCAGTAGATAATATTATAGTTTAAGTTTTTCCAAAGGTTTGTTCCTCAGGATGTTAATAAATACCATGCACAAAAAAAGCAGCAGCAAAAGCAGTAACAGTACAGGGATGGGACACACTAAAGTGAAATCACTGATTAAACAAATGTAAACAGGACAATTTGCTTCAGGACTTCTCAGAACCTTTAATGTACACATATACCCTGTCAATCTCCAAGAGAGACTTGTAACATATAACATTTCCCAAATGTGCTTAATCACAGAATACTTTATTAACAATAAAACCTCTTAGAAATGTTTTTAGAAAACAGAGATCAAGTAGACAGCTAAAAAGAAAGTCAAACGAGAAAAGTTTAGGAAATAGGTCCACACAAATGAAAAATGAAAATGTATGAACTATGTTGGCTTTTTTCCCCTGGGAAAAAAGGTACACACAAACACACACTCATATATGAGAAATCTTACAATGTCACAGACCAGTCTTCCTTAGTTTCATATTAAATGATTCACCATCATTAAAAGGACTGAATTTATGTACTGTTGGTACTCTTCTTTGAAATAGTGAGAGATTCACAGTATTTTTTTAAATGTACACTTAAATAATACATAAATAAAATCAATAAAGTAGGTCTTAATAATATTTCCAAGATATGAAAAAGGAAGAATTAACCCTGGACTGAACAGGAATGCAATTTAACCATCAGTTTTAATTAAGTGAATGAAATGGTCGTGAAGCTGTTAGTGTATCATTGTATGAAAAATCTTGCTCGCACTTTCAAACCAATGCCCTCTGCTGAAAGTTTAGCACCACAGAGCCCTGAAAAAGAAGATGATTTCCAGATACAGAATCAGCTGATGACAGAGAAAACAATGTTTGACAAGACAGTATATTAATGTGCCAGGTATTACTCTAAGCAGGACCTATTTTTATCCATTCTAGGGTGAAAATCTGACTTTTATATCATTCTGAGGAATGCTTGTGATTACTGTTTTTATAGTAACTGAATTCCTCTTTCTTTGGAGAAAGTATTTCTGGTAGTGTTGGCCCTGCTGTAAGAATAAAGGGGAAGAAAAGAGAAAATGAGGAATAGAAAAAAAAAGAAAGGAAAATGGAGAGGAAAGTCCTTTTTGCCATGTTGAACTCAGGTATATGCCAATTGGGACATTCTTTTTTACACTTGTTTGTATTGTCTCTTCCTACAGTATCCATTTCTTCCTTTCTAATTGGATGAATCTTAGATTTATTTCAACAATTAATTCTCATGACATCTCTAGGAAACCTACCTTGATCTTGCCCACTTACATGAATCTGAATTAAGTAGCCTTCTTTTGTGCTGCCCTGGGACTGGGCTGTTTGGCAGCACTGGTAGTTTTTACCAACTTGTATAATAATCACACACACACACACACACACACACACACAATTTCCTCCATTAAACTGAGGGCTTCCTGACTACAAATGGTCTAATCCATTTCTTATCACGAGTATCTACCCTGGCATATCTTAGTGCTAACGTTAACTTCATACATTAATTCAATAACAACAGTGAAATTGACCACCTATTATAGTTGACCCTTGAACAATGCATGGGTGATGGTAGTTAGGGGGCCCATCCCCTCACAGTTGCAAGTCTTCGTGTAAAATTACAGTGGGACGTCCATCTGGGGGGTTCTGCCTCTGAGAATTCTACCAATCGCAGATTGTGAAGTACTGTAGTACTGAATGTAGTGAAAAAAAATCTGAGTGTAAGTACACCCGAGCAGTTCAATCTTGTGTTGTTCAAGGGTCAGTAGTATGTATCAGGCACATGTCAATCAATGATGCTACAGCATTGACCCATACCAGACACGTGAGTGCCTGTCCCCATTGGCCTGTGCAGATTGAGGAAAAGATTCCTGGAAGCAATGGAAAACACATATATAACCTACACCAGCAACACCACCAAGCACAATTATGAAAAGCCACCTTTAGTTGTCTGCTATAACCGTACAGGAAGGATATCACTAATAAGCCTGATGTTCTATTATTTGGGCAGAAGTTTCCTTTCATTTTAGTAGCTCTTACTGTGCCCAGTGACAGTGGCCCCATACTGGAGCACTGTAGTGAATCAGCCACCCTGAACCAGAAAGCTCTTTCTCAGGGCACAGGTGAGGAGAATAAATTCACTTAGGGTAAATACTCTCCTATATGCGTGCATGCATGCTAACTTATAAAAAAGAAAAAAAAAGGCAAAATATTTACATTTCAGAGGTGGTCAATGATAAATGAAATAAATGCCAACCAAAGCTTTAAAACAATTATAACTAAATGGCATACTTTGGAGACTTCACAAGGAAGAGAGGTCTGCCTATCACTGTGAGCTCTTCTTTACCAGAATCTGCCTGGGGCATGAGAGACACGTTTTCAAAGGTATTTTCTGCCTCTCATCTCCTGGATGATATTCATGACCCAGTGCAGTCTTAGAACCACATGTTTACTCTGGGATTCATGAAATCCCTCTATGAATTATCCAGGAGGATTTTGTGAGTCTAACTTTGTCAAGCCCCTGAATTTTAGAAGCAAAGTATTTTCAAAGTTGCTCAGTCTAAGATGTCAATTCTTTTGAACTTTCTCCTTCTCTCTCTCTCCGTCTCCAGAACTCTATTTCCAATATTTGGAGATTTATTACTTCTAAAGCATTTATTGCTGTCTTTACACATTAATTTTTTGAGCGCCTACTATATACCAAGCACTCTTGCAGGCACTGAGACTACACATTTGAGCAAACCAGATTATTTTCTTGCTCAAATGAAGCTAATATTATGTCAATGAAAAGTTTATCTAGATATCAAATGTGAATTTTTTCTAAGGAATAAATTATCACTTCTTATTTATGGTAAATTTTAAAAAGTTGACTTTCACATACATAAAAGTTAAGATGGGTACAAGCAGAGAACTAAATAAAAAACAAATAATGTGCAATGGGACAAACCTAATTTATATGTGATATTCTTATATTATCAAGAGCTTCAAAAACCTTTCTCTTTTATAGTACCAATGAGAAAGTGCAGAGGTAACATACTAAAAATAAAATCCTTGATGTTACCTCAAACCTTGTATTAAAATGCTGCATTAATAATTTAGATCATGTGTTTACCTTTACACCTAGATGTTATATTTATAGAATGTTTATATTAAGAAATCCTTATATTTCAGCATGAACATTGTGAAAACTATAGCCTTAAAAGTTTATTTTTCTGCTTTCTCAGTGTCCTTTATTCTACCTTTAGTATAAAAGGTAATTTTAGTAAATAATCCTTTGTTCATTGCTTTGTCAACTGCTCTAAAAGTATTGCTGTCAGGTACAAGGATATGATGCAATCATTATAACTTTTCATAATGTTATCTTATCCCTTTAAAAATAAAGAGCAGAAATCTGTTTTCAACATTAAGCTGTAGTTAGGTCAGATCTATTGTTCAGGTAGATACCAGTTAAATTTGGCAATCTTCTCATGTTTCTTCTACCCAAAATAATCCTTTTGTTTATCTTTACACACTTCTGCTTCTAGCATTCTACTAGGGAAAAATCTTGAGGGCAGAAATGTCCATTTACCTCAGTTGTGTCTACTGGATTGTGTGTTTTATCTTGATGCTTAATCCTTGGATAATATGCTCAATGGAAAATTAGAATGGAAACTATTTGGGGACTCAAAAAAAGCATTGTGAATGACTAAGTGCCCAGTAAACCAATGCAGTTCTAATAGGATGACAACGATTCAATGGAGAATGAAGAAAAGATCCAGAATCTAGGGAAAACATCTTAAATTTCTGAAAAGGAATAAAAGTGATCCAACATTTACCAAGTCCCTGTTCCGTATCTTTCATTGCCTTGTGCAATGAAAATATTTAATTGAATTGCACTTGTCTCCCCTAAAACAAACAAACAACAACAACAACAACAACAACAAACCCAAAACACAACTCTGCAGAGTTTATTTGATTTTTATTTTTTAAAGTGCAGAAACTGAGATCAAGATAAAACATAATTCATCCAATGTCACCCAGCAAGGGATTACACACTGGGCTGGAATTTGAAACAAGGTGTTCTGACTCCAAAAGGAGCTTATTTGCTTTCCTCTTCTACTTCACTGAAAGCTGAGTGGCAGTGCCTCATCTCTGAAAGTTCAAACTGAGGAAGGTTCTTCTAGAAAGCTGAGTTTAGAAAGGCTTGATTATACTTTGGTCATCATACATTTGAAAACATTAAGCTACAAACACAGTATTGTTTATTGAATAGTGTTATAATGGTTCCTAGAATATAAAAATGTAATGGTTCCTGATATATATAATGCTATATGTTCACTACATTCTTATAACAGTATAACAGTATAATATTGTTCCTAGGAAAAAATTACATATATAGGTCATTAATCCCAAAACATACCAGTACTACAAGACAGCATGTGAGGTGTTATCTCTGTTGGCTCTATGAGAGACCAAAGCTCAGTGAGATGAAATGTTTTACCCAAAGCCACACAGCTGATGACTGGAAAAGACAGGTTCTGGAAGCAGCTCTTGGCAGGAAGGCACTCTCTGCAGGAGGCCTCTGTGGTCTTGTCACTTTGGCAGAGCTACACTGTAACTGACCTTACACCAGGCACCCCCGTGCTCTACTCACCTCTGGCCCAAGCACACCTCTCAGATCTTTTGATCACAAAATAGCTTGCCTAACCTGTCGGTTCTTTCCATAGATCAAAGAAGTACAAAATAAAGATAAATAATTAACAGATGACCAGATCTCTTCCCCAGCCTTCCCTTCTGTAAGCTTGGGAACAAACTGTATAAACAAGAGTGTATCTAAGGAAAGATCACAGAAGCTGATAAGCCTGCATGCAGTAGGGGATGGCAATGACTCTGACCTCCTATCTCAACAGTTAACTCAGATTACTTCCCTTTTTCCCTTTAAAAATTTTCATGGCCAACCAGAATCTTTGGAGACGGTTTTTGAGGGACACTGAATCCGTCATCTCTCCAGATTGCCATTTAATTCTGATTAAAATCAACTTCCTTTCTACCAACATTTGCCTCTCTCTTGAGTATTGATTTTCAAGCAACAAGCAGCTATACCTGAGTTTGATGACATTTCTCTGCATTGTATCCTACTGACTTTTTCAAAGTGGTTTGCAGGTACAGTCAGCCCTCCATATTAGCAGGTTCCGCATTTGCAGATTCAACCAATAGTCAAAAATATTTTAAAATATTTTGAAAATATTAGAAAAAAATCCAGGAAGTTCCCAAGAGCAAAAAATTAAATTTACTGCACACTGGCAACTACTTACATAGCATCTGCATTATATGTACAGTTATTTGTATAACCTTTACATTGTGTTAGGTATTATAAGTAATCTAGAGATGATTTTAAATATATGGGAGGATGTGCCTAAGTTATATGCAAACACTATGCCATTTTATATAAGGGTCTTGAGCATCCACAGATTTTGATACTAATTCCCGTTGGATACCAGGGGATGACTGTTCCCCTAAGGATGCAGAAGAAGTAGCCTGGGCACAGACCTACTACAGTGCACAGGCTTCTGCACTCCCTCCCACTGTATGATGCTCTGTCAGGGTGTTTTCACACAAGTGTTTTAACTTTAAAAAATCAGGGCCTTGCAGTTTACACGTGGAATGTGAAACATGTGAACAGCAACTTACATTTATTAGGGAAAAAATGAATTTCAGACATAATTAAAAGACACTGAACTTTGGAATCATAAAGATCTGTGTTTAAATACCAGTTCAACTAGCTACTCACTAGCTAAACAATCCTGAACAAGTTACTTGTCCTCTCTTAACTTTAGTTTCCACATGTATAACATAAAAGAGAATATTGCTCAGCAATAAAAATAGAACAAGTCACTGATACATGAAAAAACATCAGTGTGTCTCAAAAACATTATGCAGAGTGAACGATAACTTTAGAATATGCTAAATTAATCTATGATGAAAATCATAACAGTTGTTGCATCTGGCTGACATTAAAAGAAATAGAAACTGACTTGGAAAGGACACAAATGACTCTTTGGGGATGATGGTGATGTTCAGTATCTTGAAACTTACCAGAGTATATTTGCTTTTCAAAACTCATCAAATGGTATAATTAAGATTTGTATGTTTCACTAATTTTACTTCCACCAAAAAAAATGTATAAATATATTGAACTCTGATTAATGATATTCAGGCTGAAGTGTCTGGGGGTAAAATATACTAAGTTTATAACTAGGGATCAAATAAATCCAAAATACAATGAATAAATAAAGTGCATCATCAAATAAGACAGATAGCAGAATGGAGAGAGAAATGCTTGGAAGGATATGTATGTTAAAGCAAACATACTGTCAGTGAAAAATTAATCAGTTGATCTAAGAAAGAAATTGAAAATGTTATTCAAGCCAAATTTGAGGGTTATAACCCAGGAAGAGCATCTCAGGAAGCCCAGAGAACTATTCTGCCCGTTAGAATTCAAGGCACAGTTACATAAATTTTTGAGGACAGCGGACTATACGTTAAATGACGTATTATTGACAGTTCACACCATCCAGATCTAAGCATGATCGTGGCCCCTTACAAGACCAAGAAGGAATGTTGTTATCTTTAAGGAGTTGTCCTGTTCACTTCAGGAGAATGTTGCTCTTTATGGTCGAGCAGGTATTTCTGCCGATGGGGCAGTTTGGTTGATGCCTAGTGCAGATACACAATGTGGGGAGAGAGAAAGCCAAAGGGCAGAAAAGTTTTTATGTCTTAAGTTTTCTTGTCTTCCCATAAAATGTGGATTTTATTTCACAATAGCGAAATATATATTGTAGATTATATGTGGTGTTAGTTATGTTGGCTGGAAAAAGAATGCACAACCTAAAAGTTGAGAATTACATTTTATTTGGCAGACTTTCTGAGGACTTCAAGCCTGGAAGGCAGCTTCTAAGATAGCTCTGAGGCACTGCTCAGAAGAGGTAAGGGAGGAGCCAGGATATGTAGGAATTTTTGTAACAAAGGCCAGGTAGTTGGAATGTCAAAAGATTACTGTTAATTAAAGAAAACCAAACATCTCAAGTTAATGAATGTAGCAGTTTTCTATGTATGGGAAGGTACAAGAGTCTGCACTCATTGAAATCATTCTTTTTTGATATACACTTTAGCCATGTAGGGCCAGTATGCTGTGCCTTCCCACCTTGAGTCCTCTGGGTTGCACCGCTGGGGGTGGCTGCAGTGGCTGAGGGCTTGACCCCAGGCAGCCCTTTTTTCTCCATCCTGAGTTTCTTCTGTCAGGGGCGACTGTAGTGGCTTAAAGGCTGCGTCATTGTTTGTTTACTGATATGGCAGACAACAGTTTTCATTCACAGTTCTTTCAAATTTTCCGTAAGTTTAAAAGTTCTTGTAATAAATGTTGGCAGGTAAACAGAGTGGTAAAAACATTAGGATAAAAGATATATTTCAAGGCATCCAGTAACCCATATATTTGGTTGACATGAAGTCCTTCCAGAAGAACTCTATTTATAATGCTGTGAATATTTTGTCCTCCAGCATTAGTTTGAATTAGAATCTCAAAGACAAGTACACTTGACCCTTGACAACACAGGGACTGTAGAGCGGAAAAACCCATGCATAGCTTAATAGTCAGCTTTCCATATCTGTGACTCTACATTCATGGATTCAACCAACTGCAGAGCATAATTGAAAAAAATACTGCACAAATAAGTGGACCCTCAAAGTTCAAACCCATGCTGTTCAAGGGTCAAATGTGTAGCGTTTGTTTTCTGGGTTAATAAAGGAAACATCAGTGCCCTTTGGGTTCAAGGGTTTAAGATTGTATTGTAAAGCCTGACAGTTTTTTTTTCTTTTTTGTAATGCAAATATTTGGCTTAAGTTTTGATTGCTAAAGCATCCATTTCAAAGAAGCATTCACTGCAAGGGGTCTATTTCCATAAACGCTTTGCCAAGTCACAGGACTAGCTAAACAGCCAGCTTCCTCCCCACCCTGAGGCTCCTTTGTTTTAGAGATCTTGGTTGATTTTGATAGCTGACCATTTAAGCCATTCATTTTCTTTTCTGCCCCCATACTTTAAATTTATGTTTTGAATTCACCAGTAAAGAGTGAGTGAGCCCAGGAGAAACCATAAGCACCTACCCTTGACCCCAATAAAAACAGAGCTCAAGGTTCTCCTTTAATCTCTGATCTCTGTCTCTCTGCCTCTCACTTTCTATGACCTCGCTGTGCAGACCCAAGTATGCTGTGTAATTTCTAGGTCTTATAAATAATAAACCTCTTTTCCCCCTCAAAGTTTCCTGACGGCTATCGCTAAAGGGTGCCTTGAAATCATAGTAAGAACCATAGGGCTGGTCCGACTACAACACCAGTTATTGATAGAATAAAAAGTTAATAAACAGAAACCTCAGTACAGCTGGGAGACCAGAAAGGGGGGCTCTCACTTCCTGTGAAAATAGTAGAGCCCAACAGGAAGAAGAAAAACCCTTCCTGGCAAGGACCCAGCCAATGAAAAGCCATGGACTCTGTTTACTATAGCCTTCCTGTTGCCGAAGAAAGATGGGCCCCGTCCCTGAGGAGCCAAACAACATAGAGGCAGGGTCTTGGAGTTTAGAAGAAAAGAGGCAGCTTTATTGCTTTGCCAGGCAAAGGGGACTGACAGCAGGGCTACTGCCTTCAACACTGTGAACCCGTCTTAGGACTGGGGCTTAGAGATTATGCAGTGAATAAATTGGGGCATAAAAGATGATATTAATCAACAGGAGTCTCTGGTGAAGCTTCCTCCTAAATCCCGGCGTGTCTGTCCAGCATGATGGGACCGTCTGGTGGTCTGAAGGGTCATCAGCCCGCGACCTTCCTTATCTGATCAAACTCATCAGGCCCCAGGAGGGACTTCAGAGGGTCTGGTCATTCTCCTGAGAGCAATGTCCTGTGTGTGACTCCCTTCCTGGGGTAGTAACTTAGAATCCAAACGTGACTGTAAATTTCAATTGGCGGAGTAAGGTAAAACAAACAGGGAAATCAATAACTTTAACAGTGGGCCTGGGGCTGGGAGCGGCCTCTGATCAGTCAGGTTTGCTAATCATTCTAAAAGCAAGCAGTCAGCGTAGAGCCAAGAATTGCTTAGCCTGGCGTGGCCATTGCATTTTTTCTCCTTCACTCCCAACTACACATATCCCCCTATAAAAGTGTTCTCCTTCCCTTGCTGTGCAGGAACTTGCACATGGCCCCCATCGTGGGAGACCCCAAATTGCAATTCTCGGCTGATCCCAGATAAACTCATCTTTGCTGAAGAAGTATCTGGCGGTCTATTTCTTTTAGGTCAACAATAGACTGAGACTGGATGAATCTGGTCTTATGAAAACAGAAACCCTTGATATACTGCACAGGAGAACAAGGCTCTTCATTTTGCATATTTAAACAGATATGTCAAAAATATTCAAGGATACGTGGCACTTCCTATGCAGAAGAAAAGCTACACAAGGTAACACTTTAGAATATTTTAGGATTTTCTTTGTCTGGCAGGAACTCAGTATTTAAAACTAAGACTGGTATTGCTGTCTTTTAGTTTAAGCATTACAGAACGTCCAGGACACAGTTTTCTCATTCAAGGGAAATTCAGTTCAGACATTTAGTCTGTGTTTCCAAGGGATTATTCATTCTGACCTACAAAGAGAAGACAAAACCAGCTCCATTCTCACTTTAGAATTATACACAGTGTAAGACTCAGAAAAATCTTTAGGATCAATCTAGTTCATTGCTTTTCAAATTGTTTTCCTTGGACCCCAAAACATGTGTTAAGGGGCTCCAAGTCTGGCCTAGGGAATTGTGGTCCCATTTCAATCAGAGGAACTTCTCTTTTATCTGTTCTCTTTGAAAAGATTCTATTTGAAACACAGGTACTGCTGCAGGAAAAATGCATGCCTGGAAAACTATTCACATAACAACTTCATTCAACGGATTGGGAAACTGAGGGTTATTGAAGCTAGATTAAATGGCAAGAGCAAAACAGCTGGTTAGTATCAGAACTAAAATTGGATGTCCTTCTCCTGTCCTTTAATTCAATGCTCTACCACTGATACTTCCCATTGTAGCATTGCACTTTTGTTGTTGTGTTTTTACTGGAGAACATCATATCCTCTGATCACTGAAGATAATTAAGCTTCTCCATTAAACACACACACACACACACACACACACACACACACACAAGCAAAAACATTAAAGTTAATTGTTAAATAATACAGTGTCTATTTTAAGCAGTGCTGTAATTCTCAAAGTTGGAATGCATTAGAATCACCAGAAAAAAACTGTATTAAAATCTTGTAGTCCTGGGCTCCCATATCCTGAGGTTCTGATGGGGTTGTGCCAGGGAAGAGCTTAGGAATCTGTGTGTTGTGTATGCAGTTTAGTATATGGGATTCTCAGTTATATTTTGAGGCAATTGATTCTTAAGAAATGTACTTTCAATGGTTTTAAAAATTATGGATTATTCAGCTAAGACCTAAATACTCAGACTCTTTAAAATGAGACCCAAGACTTGTGTTTTAAAAATTCTAAGGAAGCAAAATAGACAAGCAAACAAACAAAACTAATCTCTGGAGTTCTGGTTTGGCAATCAATGTTAGTTGACAGCATTGTGTACCTGTTGCCGAAAAACCGGCCTCTTTACTCTGATAGCCAAATTGAGACCCAGAGGCATGGTTTGGGGGACATTAGAAAAGAACAGCTTTACTGCTTTGGGAGGCAAAGGGGAGTAACCAGGCTAATGCCTTAGAGACCGTAAATCCATCTTGGGGTTGGTGTCCTGAGGTTTTATAGAAAAACTAGACAGAACAGAAAGATGACAGCAACCAGGGCATTTTCTAGGGTGCCTGTAGGCTGTCAGGAGGATAGGCTATTCTGGGTAAAGAATGTATAGGGAGTGGAGAGTGTAATGCAAAGGTTGGGGGCTGTTTAGCAAGAAAGCAGTTGAGCAAGTGAAGCAGAGATGGAGGTTTGTTAGAGAAAAGAGAAAAACAAGTTGCAAAAATTTTAAGTCAGAATGAATCAGCAAACAGCTCTACCATCAGGGAAACCATTTTGCTAGTTTCCTACTTTTTAGACAAAGAATAAATTTGTGAGGTATTCACAGGACAGAGAAACTTAGGCTCTGGGTGCTTAATTGGAAAGGAATTTAAGCAAAATTCGGGCTTGGATAGTAAATTAGTAAAGAAGTAACCAATGTTTATATAAGGTTCTCTGCCCTGAATTCCCTGTCTCTGATGATGAGTGTTCTACTTCTTGGTACACAGAGGGCGCCATTCACATGAGAGATTTATTTCCTGCTTTCAGAGAGAGAGAGAGAGATGAGGATCAAAGAATGCCTCTTGCATTGGCTGTTCCTTAAGTAATTTTAATACAATTTAGTTGATATGTCATTGAGGTGTATTTTGGGGTGGCCTGCCCAGGGCCCCAACAATATTAACCCTTGATTTTAGCACATTAATTAAGCAAATGGGTATGACGTTCCCCACTTGTAAAATGAGACTTTTTAGCAATACTCATGTCGTAGGAGTCTTGGGAGAATTAATTGAAATAACCTATGTAAAGTGTTAGAACAGTGTCTGGCACTTGGTGAGTGTCTGCAAATACTAGCTGTTAACTGCTACTGTATGGCACTTGGTACCTTGAACTAAAGGCGTTGGTCTACATCTGTGTTGCTAACTGAACAGCAACTTTTTAAAGAAAGGAAGTGTGCTTGAGTGTAAGTGGAAAGAGCACCCAGAGCAGTAACTCATGTGTAGTTGTTAGTCAGTGTCAACTAGATTTGATGGAAAGACAAAACTTACTTTCTACATTCTAGGGCAGTGCTTTATAGTCCAGAATTAACCAGTGATATGAGGAGTGAAGCATAAGGAGAAGGTTTTTTCTACAGGAGTCTTTCTAGGACCTATGCCACATAGACTGCTTTTCTGTCCAAGACTAGAAGAGTTTGCAAATCCCATATTTTGTACATACTTTATTAATATAGTGTGTTAGTTTGCTAGGGTTGCTGTAACAATGCACCATAAACAGAAATCTCTTATCTCACAGTTCTGGAGGGAGAGGTCAAAAATCAAGCTGTCAGCAGAGCTGGTTTCTTCTGAGGCCTGTGAGGAGCCATCTGTTTCACACCTCTCCCCTAGCTCCTGATGGGTGTTGGCAATCTCTGGTACTCCTCAGCTGGTAGGGGCATTCCCTGCATCTGTCTGCATCTTCACGTGGCATTCTTCCTGTAATATGTGTGTGTCTGTGTCCAAATTTCCCCATTTCATAAGGGCACCAGTCACATTGGATTAGAGCCCACTCTAATGACCTTGTTTTAACTAATCATATCTGCAACAATGCAATTTCCAAAACAAGTTACATTTTGGAGTTTAGGACTCCACTTATGAATTCTGAGGGGAGGACACAACCTACAACACAGGATGGAAATTTTAACACAGGATGTCCTCTGTAAATAATTCTCTGTTCATATAGTGTTACATTTGAAAAACACATCAAATCCCAAGGCCATTTTACCCAAGGTTCATTGAAATTTCTCAGATTTAGAACAACACACCAATTTACCTGATACATTTTCTTCTGAATCTTTCATATTTTCATAATAGCTTGAGTCTGCTCTGTGCTTTTATAGGAAGACTTAATGGACACATTTGAGTCTCCAGGAATTCTGCACAAGTATAATGAGAATACATATTAAGGTGTAAGGAGAATATTTATTTTCACAAAGTGGCATGAGTTTAATATAAATTCTGCAGAATGATGAGGCCAAGGGAATTATTAAATTGCTATCACATAACACGTGAAGATAAAAGTTGACTCACAATATTTACTCAGGCAGCAGAAACATTTTCGTTAAAGTTGAATTAAATAAGAGAAAGTACATTGAAAGTACGTAAACCTTGATTTTGACATCTGATGTCCCTTAGGGACACAATACAGAACTGAAGAGCATTAGATCAAAGTGCATTGCAGAACTCTAAATAATTTCCAGTGAATACATATCTCAGTAGACATATACTCTGCAGCTTTGATATGACCTATCTGTATGCAGTCTTTTTTTTCCTTGTAAACACCAACCTTAATGAGTCTCTGAAAACAGTTCCACTGTGAAAGACAAAGGTGATTTGGTTGAAGATTTGAGCAATTATATTGTATTTGTCTCCTGCCCTTTTATAATACTCACAGGGATAGTCACAAAGATGAGAATTACTGTCATTCTATAAAATTTAAGGTGAGTATTAATCATCCCCATTTTACAAATAAAGACATGGAGGCAGAAAGAAATTATGTAAGTTCCTTAAACACATGTATTTAATGAGTGACAAGGCCAAAACTTGGACTTCTGAATACATTTACATAACTACTAAACTATACTGTTTTTACTTGTACCAGGAGTTAATTTATTTAATTCCATTTTTTAATCTTAAACTGATAATTCAACTGGTGCATAAACGCTAGCTTAAAAGGAAAAATAAAAGCTCATCCTGACATTTTAACCATGAACAATCAGGGGAGCTCAACAATAAGTCAACAAACGTTTACTGAACATTTGCTTTGTGCCAGGCCCTCTGCTACCCCTGGAGTTACAGCTGTGAATGAGACAGACAGTAGTTGGGCTCTCAGCTGCATCTGGCCTCAAGCAGGGAGAGGAGCATTAGAAAGAAAACAAAGCAAAAATATTAAAAATTAGCTTTATTGGTAAAAAAGAAAGTAAAAGAGATATGACACAAAGTGCCTTGGCAGAAAGATTGCTCTAAATGGAGTGGTTGAAGGCTCTCCTTGAAAAGGTGGTATCTGGAGTGAAACTTTAGTTGTAAACCTTTGGTCATGAGAGACACCTAGGGGAAGAGTGCAGTGAGGAAAACAAAGAGGTAACTTGCTTGGTGTTTGTAACAATTATTAGAGAACTCTGCATTACACCCGAGTCTCAGGATCAATTGCAGGAGACTTTTTGGTTGAGGACACAGGTTATTTGTGCCTGTTCCTCTGATACCATTACACAACTTGTAACAAGCATAATGGTAGGTCACTGGCTTGTGGTTCCGTATTAATTAAGTTTGGGGCTCTTAGGGCTCTAAGACAGTAGAGGCCAAACTCTTCTTGAAAACCAACTAAATGATTTCTAAGTAATCAGTAGAGGGTGACCTTTTTTATGTAAACATGTTTTGGATTATTTTTTTTTCGCACCTATAGAGCAGTGTGTTATCACAGATAGCTACACAGTCTCTTTATGCATGTATGAACATATAAAATAGTTTTACATTAAGTAATTTGACATCTGGACTCTTAATCTTCCATTTCCTGTTCTACTTACTCTTTTTCTGATAACACTTATCGCTTTCTAACATACAATATAATTTGCATATTTCACCATTATTGTTTATGGATTGCCACCCTTTACAGAATATGAGTGCTACAGTGCAGAAATTATCTTGTTTTGTTCAGTAGAGTCCAGTAAAGTGCTTGATACATGACAGGTACTTTATAGATATTGAATAAGTGAACAAATTAAAGAATAAGTGAATTAAAATGATGTTTAGAGACTGACTACAAATTAAAAATTTTGTATGCAGTATATATATATGTGTGTGTGTATATATATTTGGCAGGACAATGGAAGGGGTGAATATTTTAAAGAGTTTCCTAAGGTTGAACCAGGTCATCTCTTAGGCTTTCTTAAGCCTTAACAATCTATGATTCTGTGTCACAACTGTTTAGTTTAACATCCTGTGAACACACTAAATATATACATACATATAAATATAAACATATATAATACTCCAAATATTTTGTTAAATAATTGTTTAGTTTTGCATTAAAATATTATTTTTTTCTCTTCATGAATCTCTAAAATGTGTACAGGCAAAACGAATGAGCTTTACATTGTTGGTAGCAATTTCTTCTTTGAGATTTTTAAAATCCTTTGCGAGTTTAGACTCCAAAAGAAACAGTTTAATTGAGTTGAAATCCATTTGACTTGTGAATGTGCAAATACATACTGAGACACCAAACATGCAATTTTATGAAAGGCAGGTCCTGTAAAGGAAGCAGTCCATAGTATGTTTAAATTTGGAAAAGTTAGTTTACAAGGTTTATGTCCAATCCATGCAACTATCCATATAAAACAAGACACTTCTTGCCCTCCCATAAAAAAAAAAAACACAGGATAAATTTTACTCATTTTAAAATTAAAACTATCCCTACTAGTATCTGAAATTCACAAACACTTTGTTTATACTTAACAGATTTTCTAAGATGAACCCATGTGCTAAAGTATTAACTATTTAGTGCAGCATAGAAATAGGGACTGAAATCTAAACTTCAGTTTATGTCTTGGGCATGTTACTTTTCCCTTTCTTAATTTTTGTATTTACAAAGATAACAAATGTATGTTAAATAACTTTTATACCATACTTTACCCTCAGAATAAACTTTACCTCTAGAATCACACGTTACCATATATATATAGATAACTTTCAATGACTCATGATATTTCAAAAGGAAAAAATATTCATAATTGAGGACAGATTTGAGAAAACTCCTTTCTAAAATAAGAATTTAGTTAAGATTTATTTATCATGATTATGGCCAGCCTTATTTATAGAGAAATTTTGACAAAATAAAATATTTTTTTTAAATCCTGTTGATATGGCAAGTGAAAGTAAAAGATACAACTGTGACCTAATTTATGAAAGCATATACGAGTATCATTATTAACATAAAAACATGCATGTTTATCTCAAACTGTGGTCAGATCTTAATTATCCAAAATAACATAAGGAAGGACCTAACATATATTGAAGTGTACCCTAGTTCATTCTAATGTACAGATTTTATGGCAGGTAGAAATTTTACATAGGGCATTCCGTTTAATCCTCAAGATATCTAGTAAAGTTAGTACAAATACTTGAATTTCTTTAGTGACAGGATTGAGATTCAGAGAAAATGAACAAATTGCCCATAGCTACAAAGTGAGGAACGTGGGATGCAGATCATTTTTTTGTTGTTTTGTTTTGGTTTTTAAAAAAATCAAATTTTGATTGACTCATAGTGATTAATCCTACAGGCATTCCCCATTTGGTGTTGTGAGGGGTGACAGGCTTGCCAGGAGAGAAGGAAGAGAGCGTTTTTGGTTAAATAAAAATTTTGATTGAGCATCTTTGACTAAAAATGTCTTTTTTCTACAAACTTATAAATCTTTTGAAAACATCTGTGTCCCTGTTTCTGACTCAATAGTGTTCACCAAGTAACTCAATGTGATAAAAATAATATTTATTTGATGGCTGAGGGAAGCCTGAAGTGACACTTTGAGACTATAAAATCGCATGTGTTAGCATGAGAAACGGCTATAGTATTTCTGTATAAAGTGATTTTATTTTGTTTATATGTTTAGACTACTTAGAGACAAACAAGCAAACTTATTCTGCCAGAAATGACCATGGGCAATCTTAATCATTTTAAGGCAAAATGATTTTTATACTAGTTTCTTGGTTTCAGTACCAAAAAACAAACAGGTAATGGATTTAAAAAATGGTATTACAACATAGTGGTTAAAAGCATGGATTCTGGAGCTAAATTCTCTGAATTTTAACACTCGATAATCCACTTAGTAGCTACATAATTTTAGGCAATTTAATATTCCTCTCAATTTCCCCATCTGTAAAATGGAGTTAACAATAGTACCCACTTCCTGGTATTTTGTTGAGGATTAAATAAATGAAAGAAGGCTTGATGTAGAAACATAACCTGGATTTTTGTTATCAGTATGCAGACCCGAAGGAAGGTGGATAATGTATTTCTGTAATTCCAGACAAGCCCCTCTGTTCTCTGCTTCTGAGGTCCTTCACCTGCGAAAAAAAAAAAAAAAAGAACAGTGGGCTGGAATCCTCTCTTGGAGAAATGAGCAGATTCTCTCTCAACCAAAGACTTTCAGGGCCCTGGTTCTTGTGCATTCAAAGAGCTCTCGGCCAATATTGGAATTGAATAAAATACACACACACACACACACACACACACACACACACACATATACATATATATAATACATAGAATGTTTAATGAAAATATAGACACTACTGCGGTATTTTAGAAACTTTGGGAAAACAACACATAAGAAAACGTGTCCTGATATCAAAGACAAGTATTCATATCTGAAAAAAACCCACTGAGGCTGTGAAAACTACCATAATTATCAAATTATCTTCTCTAATAGATAGAAAATGTGTTTTGCAGGATGTAGGGAGTGGTGAGGCATGTTCTTCAAGCTATTTTATTTCATTCCAGCCAGAGTATAAAGCATACCTAGGAATGTTTTGGCTTACTCAGAAAAGTCAGTTCTCAAATAAGAATAAGTCAGCATTATTTGAGACCTTGTTTTTCCCATTCTCTATAAAACTGAATGCTTATTACTCAAAAAGGCTGGCCACAATGACCCTTTTGTGAAATGTCTTTGCCAGAACAGAAAATTCCTTTTCCTAAAGATACCAGTGGAGCTATATGCTATTAGTGATGGATGTACGGCAGATGCTCTGCAGAAAGAAATAACATCCATGCCCAGATGATGGGGGAAGATGGCATCAGGCAAGATTAAACAGGTTTCCTTACTGAAAGTTATCAGTTAAAAAAAAAAGGATACTATGAATTCATCTACAAAACAGAAAGACTCTCAGACTTAGTAAACTATCTTATGGTTATCGGGGAAAGGGGGTGGCAAGGGATAAATTTGGGAGTTTGAGATTTACAAATGCTAGCCAATATATATAAAAATAGGTGTAAAAAAAGTTTCTTCTGTATAGCACAGAGAACTATGTTCAATATCTTGTAATAACCTCTAATGGGAAAAAAATATGTAAATGAATATATGCATGTATAAGCATAACTCGGATAATTTGCTGTACACCAGAGATTCACACATTATAACTGACTGTGCTTCAATTTAAAAAATTAAAAATAAAGTTTATCAGTATCTTAGACACATGCACAACAACTATAATATACAGTGTGTTCTGTATTTATGAGATATGTCTCATAGATGTGATTACATTATGAAAAATGATTATAGTAAAAATCCATTTGGCTTTTCTGGAGACTGCCCAATGTGGATTGGAGTTCTGCTTCTGTCTCTTATAACCTTGGGCAAATTACTCAGCACTCTGAACCTCTATTTTCTCATCTATAAAGAAGAGATGTGGATAGACCTGAGTTGGTTGAATCGGTAGATGCTGTATTTCAGATATGGAGGACCTGCATATACAAAGGACTGGCTATAAGTTATAAGTGGATTTTCAACTGTGTGGAAGGTTGGCACCCCTAACGCCCCATGTTGTTCAAGGGTCAACTGTACTTTAGAAATTCACTTGCTTAAATGTACTGGTTTACGCACACTGAAAATTTCACTGTCACATTAGAAATAGAATGAGTTTGTATCATTCACAATATAACATTTGTAAAATTGGATCAGCCTTGATCAAGTCAAGGATTAAGTAGTAACCTATAGATCATACTGAGTAACGAACAGAATCATCTTATCTCAGTGACACACAGTGGTATTAAAATGTAAATCTACTTTCTCTGAAATAAATCACCCTCATTACTATTGGTTGAATATCAGCCATGTTCCATATCCCTGTGAACAATCAGACCTGACAAATCAGTATTGTCCCTTCCACCTTAGGTTAAAGAAGCTGAAGAATTAGTACTATAAACTAAAAAAAAAAAAAAAAAAAAATTTCCAAGAGCCACTGAGAATTTCATAGAAAATTGCAGATTTTGAAAAAGGGATACATTTGACCTTTATACACCACTTAAAATTAGCTACTGGTCTACCTGCGTATCTCAAGGCATCCTCTCTGATACTGTCTGATTGTGATTGTGGTGGTTTTCGTGAACAGAATCATGTTTCTGCTTTCTCTGATTAACTAGAAAGCCATTTACAGTAAAGTAGCACCCTGGATGAGACCCTATTAAAATAGAATGTACATACCCCTGGGAGTTCTGTGATTGAGAAGTATGAGCACAATGGCTGCACTTACAGAGCATTTATTCCCTGGGGACTTTTCAAATGACTAGAAGTCTGAATGTCATTAAAGGGCAACGTCAGATAGGTTATAGGTGCCGTTTGTAAAGGTAATTACAAATAGGTAATTACATTACCTATTTGAAGGTAATGAACTCCTTAAATGGTCAGTTCAACTGATGAGGTCTTTTCACTTTGGACCCCAAAGAGGACTTTGGCTTAAATTCATCTATCTTGAGGAGCATTGCAAAGCTATTTTCTTGTCATAGACATTTCACACCTGACTTCAAAGTCAGCTTGTGACCTTGTCAATACTATAACGACTACACTAGAAAGTAGGAAAGAATTGACTATGGACAATAAAACTGAAGTTATTCTTCGGTTAAAATAAAGCAGGAAGAGAGATCTGTGCACAAAATTAGATAATTTTGTGCTAATTGTTGAGATACTGATATAGCTAATTTTATTAATACTTTTACAATTACTGCTACTAGCAGTGAACCACTTATGTGTGGCTAGTACTTCACAGTGTATTAAGCAAATTTTAATCAATCAATGAACTTAATGTTTACAACAACCTTCTGAAAACAAACTTATTCCTATTATACATTTAAAACTTTAACTTTAATTTATGGCTTATCAGTTTATTAATTTTATTAACTATATGCTTCAGTCTCTATAGAATACATCCAAACTGGATCATCATGAGAGTTAAATGAATTAGAACTATGGTTGGCATGAAGTAATTGCTTAGTAAATATTTGTTATCATTTAGTATTTTACTATTATTTGTAAGGCTAAGAAAAAATAAAAATAACTGGAAGGCTTTTTTTTTTAATTTAAGGTGCTAAGTAGAGATATATGGATTCAAACACCATTTTAACACTTAGTTTAGAATTTAAAATTAAGACATGTTTCTAAATCATATATATTAAGCCTTAAGTACAGAAAGTGCCCATTTATTTTCCTAGAAACTTTCTTTATTTTTTTCAAAAATGGTAATTAAGAAGCTTTTAAAAATAACTAAACAACTAAAGGTATGGAGAAAACCCTCAGCTCATTACTAGAGAATGATTTACTTCATAGCTCTTACTTCACTTTTAAAATCAAACCTTACGTAAGTTTGCACAGTCATGTAAAATGCTCCTTTTCTGTATGTTTTTTCAACTACTCAACTCCCAGCTGAAGATTTTATTCCATGTCATGCCCATTAATGCGAAAATCATGGTGTAACTATTTCTTAAAGGAGAGTAAATTATTTACTAACCTTGAGTTATATGGTTTTGATTGAGAATACTCTGATCAATTCGTCTGTCTACAGATTTCACAAATCTGTGAAGGAGTTTTATAGCAAAAGTATAAAACTATGTTAATTTGTCAAAAACGATTTATGCTGATGACATTTATGCATTTCCATATCTTCACTTTAACATGGGACAGTTTTCCATGTTAACATGAAGTAGGATTCCCCTTGCCACCAAACAGAGGATTAATTTGAATGATTGATGTAGCAAAACTGAAACAGAAGAGTGCATAAAAGTGCTTACTTGGAATATAAAACAGGTTAGATATTAAGACATTATTTTGGGTTGATGTTGTAAGTACTAAAAAAAAAGTGATCCCAGTGATTCAGTTACTAACTTTTATCATCTGTATTGAAGGATTTTGATAATAATAGTACCTATTCATTAATTTATTATAAGGATTAAATAAGATGATATATATAAAGCAACTAAAAAAAAATTCACATAGTAGGTACTTGAAATTTTTGGTCGTCATTGTGGTTAAAAGTGTCATCATCAAGTAGAACAAATTTTTTAGCATCATTCAATGCTAAAATATCATTCAATATATGTATTATATATATATATAATGAATTTATTTCAGTTTACCAGAGGATGTAGAATTCTAAACATATATGGATTTCATAATATAGCCTCAAAATATAGAAAGCAAATAGGGACAGAATTAAACAAAACAATTCAAAAATCCATCACAAAAGTAATTTTAATGTTTCTGACTTACTATAAAGAACAGAAAAAATAGAATAAGTAAGGTTATAGGATATTTGAGAAAAAACTTATTAATAAAACTAACTCAATGGTATAGAGATAATAAATCCAATATAATAGATTTCATATATTAAATTGAAACATTCATGGAACAGTTCATGGAACTGTTCATGGAACAGTTATATATGAGTTGACCATCTATTAAGGTAAAGAAATTCTGCATCCATTTTGAAGAAGTATAATTATACAAAGCTCATTTTCTTAAGTCAATAAAAATAACCATTTTTAAAATGATAAAAAAGATAATTAGATAAACAAACACATGATTAAATTTTAAAATTGTTCGAACAACTTACGATTCAAATAAATTGCAGTGAAAATAAAATAAAAACTAGGTGAAACTGAAAATGCTAAATGCTATGTATTAGTCTATGCTAGTTTTCCTCTGAATTATAGGAAAGACTATTTCTGAATACAGCTATTCATTTATTTCAGGAAAGTTCTCTATTTTATCTTGAAATTCTTTCATTTTATCCTTATTTGTTTTTTCTGTTTCAATCATTCTGTTCTCTGTTCAATGACTCACTTATGGTACTGTAATACAACTTTCTATCACCTATACTTCATATCTATCATTTAATAAATATTTAATGTAAACTATATTTTCATTCCATTTTGCAAGAATATTCCCTAGGGCTCCGACTAGCTGTTCATAATGGTACGTTCCCCAATTTCTTCTGCCTCCAACGTGACTTTCATGCTCATTATGCCTTTGTTGTTCTCTTCCACTTATTTTCTCATGTCTTCTACCTCACTTTTCTTCTGTCTCATGAATAAATGTACTTACTTTCCTCTATTATGACAGGAATATTTCTCCATACTCACTAAGAGCTACAAGGCCATAATTTTCAACAATTGTTGCACAATTACTCTCGTGTGATTATTGTATATTCCTCATTTGCCTTTTCATTCTCTATCAGATTCTATTTCTTCTTTATTTCCTCTTTAGTGTCGTCAGAGAACAAATTATTGCTCCTACCTGGTTATTACTTGTACTTAAGGAGCTTTATTTTTCTTGTTATTTGTTATTTTCTGTTATTTGTTAAAGGATGTTTTTAATGAGTCATCAAGGAAATAACCTGTCTCATCATTAGTCCTGGATTTTCATCATTATCTCTGAACCTATTTTAAGCAGCATTTTGCTTTATGGATATATGATCATTACAGACTAGCAGAAATTTGCTCTGTTCATCAAGGAAACCCTCCTGTTCACTTGGCTCTCTGCTTCTGGGCTGCTCCTCTTAACAAGGGACAGTGTTCCCACTCCTGGGGCAACTCCTCTTTCCAGATTGTGGTTTTGGATTGTGCCTGCTTTCCAATTTCATCTAAAATATTGTTTCAATTTTTGTTTTCAATTGATATTATAACAAAGTTCACGGCTGAATTCACTTACACATCAACTTAATGAGGTCCCATTCTCCTGCATTTGACTCTGCAAAACAAAATGCTGGCATATTTTTCTCCATGAACTTTTCACTGTGGTTCAAAAAAAAATTGCGCACATTTTAAGAGACTGCTCATGTGAATGTACTGGAATTTTCCACAACATGTGGGTGTTGAAATAATACACTTTCAGCTGTTAGTATTTGCTGGAAACCTGTTTAAGAAACAGATATGTTACATTATAAAACTGTTTCCTAAGGTTGAGTTTTTGGCTCCATTATACAGTAAGGAGAGCCAGTATATGACCTTATTGACCTGGATCCAACCCTTGGGTAGAAACAGACCTTAAAAATTATAAAACCATCTCTAAAATTCATGATATCTCATCTGCTTTCTGTGTTTATATTAACATAATTAATACCTGTTATTTAAAATATTGTCATTTACTTTAAGAATATATGTCCTTCACTATAATAGTAAAAATAACATCTATGTTTGTTTCTGTCTTATATTCTGTTAACAGTATATTAAACTTTCCAAACTGTTCACTTTTAAAGATAAATAAAACAGAGGAAATAAAATTATCTCCTGCAGATCATCAAGTTTTTGCATTCAAAATGTTGATTTTATCAAATAATACATTATTTTTCTTAAGAATAAATGGTCCAGCAAATGGTTACTGTTTTTTTATTGAAGTATAGTTGATGTACAATATTGTATTAGTTTCAGGTGTATAGTAAAGTGATTTGGAGGTAAATATATATATATATATATCTATATATATGTTTTCAGATTCTTTTCCATTATAGGTTATTGAATATAGTTCCCTGTGCTATACAGTAAATTCTTATTTATCTATTTTATACATGGTAGTGTGTATCTGTTAATCCCATACTCTTAATTTATTCCTCTCTTTCTTCCCCTTTGATAACCATAGGTTTGTTTTCTGTCTGTGAATCTGTTTCTGTTTTGTGAATAAGTTCATTTATATTATTTTTTAGATTCCACATATAAGTAATATCATATAATATTTGTCATTCTCTATCTGACTTAATTCATTTAGTATAATAATCTTTATGTCCATCCACGTTGCTACAAATGGCAATATTACATTCTTTTTATAGCTGAATAATATTCCATTGTGTGTGTATGTGTGTGTGTGTGTATGTATATATATATATATATATATACATACATACATATATATATATATATACTGCATTTTCTTTATTCATTCATCTGTTGATGGACACTTAGGCTGCTTCCACGTCTTGGCTGTTGTGAATAGTGCTCCTATAAACATTGGGATGCATGTGTCTTTTCAAATTAAGAGTTTTTGTCTTTTCTGGATATATACTCAGGAGTGGGATTGCTGCATTGTGGCGACCAAATATTCTTAAAGAAAAGAACGTTGAAGAATTACAAAAGGGCAGAGAATAAATAGCAATAAGCTCAGAACCCTAATGACACATGGCACAAGTGAGTCCAATCGTTACTGCTCCATTCATTCCTGAGTTTTATCTTATTCTTCCTGCTTACCCAGTTGCAAAGTATTTAATTCTTATGAACTTCATTTTGCCTAATAGCAAAGTATGCACAGTCATAGAATTGTGGTGAGGATTCAATATGAAAATGCCTGTAAAACATCCAGTGTAGTGGTTATTATACAGGAATGGCTCAAAAGATAATAAATAAGCATAACAACAGCAAACACAGTATCAATGACAAGAAACAGAAAGGAGGACAACAAGCAAGAGGAGGAGGAATATGATTTTACCTACTCTGCATTGCATAGTGAACTCCTATTTTAATTTTAATACTCTATCCTTTGTGACATACTCATCCAGTACATTGGACAGAGGCAATCTTCACTCTGAAAGAGCTGATCTCTTCTTCATATTTCCTACGCATTTTTTTGTTTATTGATGTTTTTTAAAATTTACGTTATCCTATGATTTTTTTATACATCTTTGTTTTCTCCAATAGGTTGAATTACAGGAGGACTGAAAATCTGCATTAATGTTTGGTCTCTAATACTTAGCACTTGCCTATTGCATTTAATGCTCAGAAAGTTTAGGTATGTTCCCTTCTCCTGATGAGTTTTCATTTGATTAAAAAGAAATTTGCCACTAACCCAATAATTATCAAGGAAAGTGCCATTGAATCAGACCAGTGTATGACCTTAGATCTGGAATATATTAAATGTCATGTTAGAGTTTCACTCAATTCTACCTACATTTTGTCAAAGACTAAGAACAATTATGGAATAACTGGGAACGAAAGTATGACAAGGACTTGACTTAAGAAATGTGAAATATTCTTCACCTTCCAGGGCCCACCTCTACATTACACCCCTGCCTTTCAAGTTCAGTTATAGTTCCCTGCCTCCTTGCCTTTTACCAAGATCACATAATTTTGAAGTCAGGAGCAGCCTTCATTCTGGACACTCTCCTCATATTTCTCTCTCAACACCCTTTATCTTTGTGAAATGTGTTCTGGCACACCGGTTAAAATCACTAATAACTCACATTTGTATAGCACTTTCCAGTTTATATATATATAATGTTTATAATCTTACATATGCTACTTTATTTGATTTTTAATCAGATTGAAATATGTATCAGCTATTATCATCAGCCATCCATATCTAATGGAAAAAGAAAAAAACATCTCAGAGATACAAAAAAAAAAAAGCCACACATCATAAAGAAGTAGATCTAGACCAAGAGCATCTGGTCTTCTAGCACCGGATTTTATTTTTGTTTATAAATACCAGTTACTCTAGCCTATATTTCCATGGCAACTTTTACATGTGGCATAGCAATTAGGTTGCTTTGTGTTGTTGTATTGTTCAGTCATTCTTATGTTAAATGAATGTGTATATCTTTAACTTATAAACAGCATGAGGAAAAACATATGTTGTTTCTATCACAGTTGGTTGACTTAAAACTGTTGACTTCTTTTCAACAGAGCATTTTCATGCTCAACATCAGTTAGTATGAGAGTCACACTGTAAGTCTTTTGAAATTAGAAGATTAAATGTCATGTACAAGACACTGACTGCCCTACAATCAACTGGGAAAAAAAAACTTTTAAAAAAACACTTATGTAACAACTGTAGGCATTTATGGTTAACTGCATATAAATATTGTGATGGGAGTTTAGAAAAGAGGAACTACGGTGGGCTGAAATATCCGTAACTGTAGAGATTGAGCTGGATGCAAAGATGATTAGAAAAGAATGGGAAGGAAGTTTTGTTTTGATTCAGGAACAATGAAATGATTGATATGTGTTTTTGGACAGAAAAGACAGTTTCCCCTGATGAGTAATATTCAAAGAAGATAATGTTAGGATTTCCGTGAAAAAAAAATTATAGAAGAACCTAATTGTGGCGATGTCTGAACACCTGTTCAGAAGTTTGAGATGTAACAGAGTTCTACTGGCACATTTTTCATTTCCACTATATCAGTGGAATTTCTTTCTGTCCATTTATTACATCTCTTCTGTTTCATAAAAAAATTTTCACCACAAAATTCATCTCCATCTGGAGTCTAAACATATTCGAGTCTTTTGTAGCTTAAAAAAACAAAGCGAAATAAATACAAATCCTTGATAGCACCACTTGGATATATCATGAAGCATCTCAGATTCAGCCGACTCAACATATGAATGCACTTTTCTATCCCATCTTGTCGAACCTCTTTTCCTACAGTGTTCATTTTTTAAAGTCAGTTTTACTAAAACAAACAGTTGGTCAAACTAGAAAGTTGAGCATCATCTTTGGAAGCTTTCTCTCCCTCAACAACTTCTACTCCATTCCACACAGAACCTTCTTTCATCTACCAAACATTTATCAAATCTGTCCACTTTTCCCCATGTTTGCTACTAGCACATTTGCACTAACTTCATCATTTCTTACCTGACTTCTTGGTATAATCTGTTGATACTTTGCATACATGTTTTTCTTTATCCAGTCTATTTGCCACATTGCTAGTAGAGTGATAGTTTAAAATACCAACCTTATTTTGATTTCGCCTTACTCTTGTGTCCATGATTTACCTATTTATTCCTCCTTTGCTAAGAACACTAATTTATACTTACTTATCCCATTTGCCAAGAAAACTCCTATTTATAATTCAAGACTAATTTTATTTATGATTTCTTCAGGCGAACAAATTCTACTCTCTTAACCCCATGACCAATACTCATCACTTGTTCAGGGCCTGTCCTGTTTGGCTGTGTAATGTGACAATAATATCATTGGATCCCAGTGTCTGTACAGCTAGGGTTTATTCCTCACTTCACACATCCATTGTGGCTTGAGGGAGTTGATAGTAAAGATCTTTTCCAGAAGACAAGTTAGAGACCCTGCGTGGTGCAGACTCTGCCATCTTAAGGCTGCAAAATCGGTAACAAAAAGTCCCTTAGGTCATCTTGGCAGGAAAAATAAGAATCTGTAGAATGCTTTAAGCTTATTCTTGCCTAGCAGTACATGGTAAACACTTCTCTTTTGACCTATATCCTTTGCCAGAACTAGTCAAATATTTGGCCTAACTTCAAAAATCAACTGGGCAGTGCAGTCTTCCTGGTTGCCAGGAAGGGGAAGACCTGGGTATTGTTGTGCAATATCCAACTTTCCTTTCTTCTCTATTAGACAATAAACTACACAAGAGCAGTGACCAGGCTTATTTTTCTCACTATTCTACCTGGGACAGTGCAATGTATCATCATAGGTTAAATGGTGAACATATATTGGACAAATAAACAGTGTAATGCTTCAGTAAACAGAATTGACTCTTGGTTCCAAGCATCAAGTCTGTAAATTACAATCTGAATGACCTTGACCCGATAGATTAAGCTCTCTGCTTCAGCTGTTATCTGTAAAATGGAGATCATATAGTGCATACCCATCAGAGTTCTTACAGTGATACTGTGTTTAAGTATCTGGGTTATTACAGGCCTGTGTGCGTTAACCATTGTCACTATTTTTATTTTTTTAAATTGAAACACAAATCATTAGCCTACAAATAAATACGTATTCAAAATATAAAATTATCCAAGTAACTAATACGCAGATTATTATGCTATTTTCCTACTTTGAAACGATAATTTACATAGAGTATTAGAACTGGTACAAGCCTATTGTGTTGCATATTAGGACACTAAAAACAAAGGAAGCGAATTGGTATTTCAGTGTTCACCCTACAAGTTAGTGGCAATGCCCAAACAAATATCTAAATCCCTTTTCTCTTATTTATCCTCAGTCTTCCTTTTTGGGAAGTCAGAAAGTCAAGGAATTCTTCATCTCTTGCTTTTTGTTCACTTGTGGCTTGAGATATTTTACCTACTTTTTGTTTGATCCACAAATCTAAACAATTTTAATGCAAATTATTAAAATGGTGAAGAAAAGCAGTATAATTCTGAGATACAATTTTAAGTACAACAGTCTAGTTATTGATAACTATGATATTGAAATTTAAGTTTATGTTCACTTTTAACTTGTGGTCATCGTCTTTGTATCTTTACTCTGAGCATTAAGGCACATGCAATCATCTTGGAAATAGATTTTGTCTACTTTTCAGAGCCTGAAAATTCCAAGGCTCTGAAAAGTAGTTTTCATTAGTTTGTTTGTTTTCTTTATGAAAGAGTTTTGTGATACTTGATTCAGCAAAATAGTAATCTAGTGTCTCATACTGAGCAAGCCCTACCTCTAAACCAAACTTAAAACAAAAATGTTATCATCAAATATTGGTCTTCATTAATAGCTTTTTATATTGTACACAATAAAGTGACACTCACAACTTTCAAGTTTTAAAATAGACAAAGCATGCTAATGGATAAACAGCTCAGTGAAAACTGTTTTGATTATTCTCTTGATGAGACAATTTATATTCTCCATCTTATGCACTAATCAGTGCCCTTCAAGAAACCCAGCACCCAAACTGTTTTACTAAGAGTGATTATGTGAAAAGGAAGAACAGGCAGCACTTTTAAATCATCATTTTCATTTTACTTTTATATTACACCCCGTGGACAATTCAGAAACAAACCCAAGTTAGTTAATACAATTCAGAAGCTCCAATTGTGACTTTAGAAATTTTTAAAATATTTGAGTCATAAGACCATAAAACCAGCAAAAAAACAATCAAAAAAACAGAAAGAAAAACTGGCCAAACCTTCTTTTCAGGTATGCCATAATATTTGCTTTGTTAATCTCTTAACCTCAGTCAGAAGTGGTATAAGATAAGTTTTCATGGTGATATTCAAGCTGAACACAGAAAGAAAAAAAAAAAGGAAAAATGTATTGAAGACAACTTCAATGTCTCTCAAAATATTTTCTTTCTTTTTTTCAAAAAAAAAAAATACAAAGGAATCAAGATTAAAAGCAGATGACACAAATAGAAATCAACAGTTCACTTTTTGTCTTTGATCATGCTTCTTGGGTACATGGTTTGGTAAATTTGAACCAAAGCCACACTACCTTAATTTGTGACTATACAAAAACCTGACATAATTTTGCAGTTTTTATTAGTGTGTTTGAGATATTTTTTAAAACTGAAATAAGTGGCAAGATATGCTAATGGAACAAAATGCATAAGGTAGTGCTTGCTTAGTGGTGCTCTACAGAAACCAGAAAAGTCCACTGAATAATCCCTGACAGATAAAAATCCATGCAAAGGTTTTGGGGAGGAGATTTGCATGCCAAGGAAGTAGTGAGTGCCAGAGCCTAAGGCAGAGCTCATTTTGATATGCATTAGAAGGGAAAAGAAGGCCAACGGGGCTGAACTCAGAAGCAAGTGGAGGAGGTGTCAGGAGATGAGAGTTGGCAGATGGGCAAGGGCCATATCACTGAGGATCTTGTAGGCCAAAGTAAGGAATGAGATTACATTTCAAGTGCAATTGGAAACCATTGTAAGATGTAAAAAATGCATGACACGAACAGTTTACATCACTCAGACTGTCATGAGGAAGAAAAGCAATTCTAAAACCTGAGTTGTGTCCTCATAAATAATACAAATAATAAGTAAATTAAATAACTGAATTTTGCCCTCAATAAACATAATTACACATGAGAAATGTTTAGGATAAAATGTTAAAAAGACTTCATTCTAGTCTGCTTAAATACATTCGTTGGTTCTATTATGGGCCAAGCAGACTGCCTATTTCAGAATGATGGCAGATACTAGCTACACACCTGTATATGGGACAAAGATAGGTTTATTGTTTACAGGGAGAACACTAGCTCAGCAGGTAGTGAATTGAGGTGGAAAGGAAAGAGCTGAATTTATTGAAAATTTGAAATTTGGTTTAGAGCAGACCTTTCAAAATAGGGGTTTGTGGTATGATCTGGAGGGGTGAAATGTGAGGGGTTGGGGGTGGAGTAGAGCTAGATTAAGGTTGGCAGAGAATCATGATATTAAAAAAAAAAAATGTTCCTCTAGGCAAAGAACAGCAGTAAACAAACCTGTAATTGCACCAGTTGGTTTAAATACTTGTTGCAGAGAAGCAGAACTCATGCTATGGGGAGCCAGGGGGGCTCTCAGTGAAACAGGGTTAAGAATGATTTATTATATAATTTGGGTTTATGCCAGGTGATTTAGGGGTGTGTCCAAGGAAGAATGGCTTTGCACTAGATTGGATGTTTTCAGGAAGTGGACAGGGGTAATAGCATGATTGAGTATCTCAATAATCTTATCTAAGAAGAGGGAAGACTAGATTGAAGTTAAAATTGTCACTGATAAAAAAAACAGCAGTTACTCATTTTCGATGAAAAAGGGAAATATATGGTTGTTTGATTTTTTTGTTTTTGTTTTTTTGTTTGTTTGTTTTTTATTTGGAAAATGTCTGTGTTTTGTCTCTTTACAGACTCATTGCAAATTGGTCCTATTGTGTCCTGACCCATCACGGTCACAGATGGCCTTGTCTGAAATAGATATTCTGTGAGGTTGCTTCTGTTCAGTAGAACAAAACCAAGGTCGAGCTGGTAGTACCAGGACAGACCCTGGATCTGTTAGGGACGTCTTTTCTGTTTCTCAACAGATTAGGATTGGTGGAAACATCAAAGTGTTGGTTTTGAGGTGCTGGTTTCAGAAGAGCCTTAAGTCAAACTCTATCTTGTAAGGCTCTTAATTGAAAAATTGATGGATCTTTTTTAGGATCCATTTTAATTTGGGGGAAATTTCTATATTGAGCAATAAAGACAGTTACCTGGGCAAAAGTGTTCTGGAATTGTAAAGTTAGGGTAATAAAGACAATGGAAGAGTAAAATCACTCTGATTTATACACTATGCTGTATGAGGAAAGTTGGGAGGAAGAGGTACCTACTTTTTATCCTTAGTGTTCAGTGACCAATACATCATAAATATAGAAACAAACATCTGTGCAACTACCTTGTAAATTTTTTTTATTATTTTACAAATGTGAAAACTAAATCTAGACTAAATTATATGTGGTTGGTAATGTGTTGGGAGGGTTGAGCGGAGTGGCACGTAATGGCCAGAGTGTTTCTCTAAAATACTCCATGCCTCTGAGACCCTGGAAATGCTATAGTGCCCAGAAACCTTTATTATTTAAGTTTATTTTTAAACAACGTTTGGTGGTAATAAAAATCAAACTTTAACTATTTCTTTTGAGAAGAGAAGTAATAAATGGAAGACAAAGTGAAATAATTAGCCTTTATCTTTTGTCTCAAGTACATTTTCTCAGAAGCAAGCTGCCAGGAATTGGTATCTGGGGTTTATAATCTAAGTTTCTCATTTAGCAGAAAGCAATACAAATATTCACAGGGTTTAAACAAAACAAAAATCTTTTTTTTTTTGAACAAAAATCTCCAGCCAAGTCAACTTTTGGGTAAAATTGCAGATATTGGAAATTATTAGGTCCTTTGCTTAACAGCCAGGCATATTTAATATGTTGGTAGAGCAATGATTCCTCTGAATTTTCTGAGGAATTTTCTGAAATAAGTATTCTTCTTTTGAGAGTGATTGAAGGGGAATAAATTATAAAGTGAATTGATTAAAAGGCATAATGGAAATTAAATTGTTTAAACCTCAATGTTCAAAGTAATAAAAATTTGGGACTCTGATCACTGGTATTTATTAGTGTAAGATAATAGAAAAACCCCTAAACAGTAAACTTGTGCTATAGACTAAATTGTGTTCCCCCAGATTAATTAATTTGCTCAAGTTCTAACCTCTAATGTGACTATATTTGTAGATAGAGCTTTTAGGAGGTAATTAAAGTTAAATGAGATCATAAAGGTAGAATCCTCATCCAACATGACTGGGCGCCTTATTGGAAGAGGAAGAGAGAGCAAAATCTCTCTTTCTCTCCACCCCCCCCCCCCCCCGAGAAAGGCCATGTGAGCACACAGCAAGAAAAAACTACCTGCAAGCCAGGAAGAGAGGCTCCACCAGGAACCAGCCTACTGGATCTTGATCTGGGACTTAGCGTCTGGAGCTATAAGAAAGTAAATCTCTGTTGTTTATGCCGCCCAGTCTGTGATATTTTGTTGTGGCAGCCTGAGCTGACTAATACAGAAGTTTTAGGGATTAAATTCCTGGTACCACTATCTTTACCTTATGCTTGAATTGGGGCAAGTTACTTCATCTCTTTGGGTTTAGTTTCCAACAGTAAAATGCAAATAATAATGCTTTATTGTGTTTTTGTGAGAATCAAATAAGGTTGTATAGTTCCTGGGACATGGTGAATGTTTAACAGCTTTCATTAACAAGGTTAACCAGGTTACAAACAGTGAATAATGTCTTAGGTGCACAAGATATAGGTGTCAAACAAACAAAAAATGGCTCATGCTGTGATGAAGTTAATTGGATTCTGTATTTTTCAGTGAAAAGATCTAATCTTGCTAACATATCTTTTTTCAGTTTTCATACATAGTTTAGTGTACCCAGTGTTCAATCAATACCTGCTCAATTAAAGAAAAAAAATTTTCTTCTCCGTTGTTAAGATGCTTCCTATATACTACTGATGCATTTTCATTAAGTGCAGTATAAGAAATAAATACCACAATGCTAAACAGATGTCCTCATTTTAAAGAGTAACATAAAATCCTTGTTAATAATTTAACCTGCTTTTGTATACTAGATTTTCCTCAGCATTATTAAAGGGTTCACATTTCCTGCCTTGCATTCTACTGAAGAATGTAATGCTATTTTTTTTTTGAATAACCAACATTTATTTGGGATAATAAGGAACTACAGTTGACCCTTGAGCATCTTTGAACAACATGGGGGTTAGGGATGCTAACCCTTGTAGTCAGAAATCCAGAGTATAACTTCACAGTTGGACTCCCATATCCTTGGTGCTCATTCTCAGTGGATTCAACCAACTACCGATCATGTATTACTTTAGTATGTATTTATTTTAAACATCTGCATATAAGTGGACTCAGGCAGTTCAAACCCACACTGTTCAAGGGCCAATTGCATAAAGTTAATCACTCTGAAAAAGTAATCTTTATCAAGCAGCTTCTTTAGAGAAATACTTTTCACAACCTACAATAGGAAATAGTCCATTGTGAATCTAAAGGAGATATTGATTGCATTTTTCAAATATTTTGGCCACTGAAATTATCTTTTAAAAACATATTTTCCTGAAAATAGTGCTTTGTGGTAAAAGACTGCAATAATAATGCAGGAAACCACCAATAGGGGATTTCAGGGAAAAAAAAACTGACTAACTCCAGCTGATCATGAAAACTTTTGCCATTACCATTGGGTAACTACTCTGTAAAGTGTTTATCTATATTTTCCCTATGATGAATTAATATCTGCTCCATAGGATCACCAGAAATGTATCTGGATTTGACTCTTCATATAATTAAGATAGCTTTAATTAGCAACATGTTATTTAAAAATCTATTTGAAATATAAAAAGTAAATGTATATGAAATTCATAATATTTAATATGCAAACAACTATGACTAGACATGTGAGAAAATATAACAATAGCCAAGAGAAAAATAAATAAAAATATGTCCGATGACTGATGTGATGGAATTTGCTGCAAGGGTGTTAAAATATAAGTAACAATATCCTCAGAGATATCATGAAAAAGTAGAAAAAATAAGAGATAAATAAAATATATACACATACATATAGAACCCTAAAGCTGACAAATATAATTTCTCAAATAATCATTAACTGCATGAACTTAGCAGTGGAACAGTTATGACAGAAGACATAGTCAGTGATATCAAGATATAGTAATAAAAACTATCTAAATTTAATCATAAAAGACTATAAAAGTGAAAAAAAGAGAGAGAGAGAACCACATGACCTGTGGAAAAATATCAAACAACCTAACAACCTAATACACAAATTTTTGCAGTTTTAAAAGGGGAAGGAATATCACTATAGATAATAGAGACACTACAAAGACTGTAGGGAATGTTATGACAAATCTGACAAATTAAATAAAGTGGAAAAGATACTTTTTATTTTTTAAACTGAAGTATAGCTGATTTACAATGTTGTGTCAGTCTCTGGTGTGCTGCATAGAGATTCAGTTACACATACACATTTTTTAAAATATTCTTCTCATTATAGGTTATTATAAGAGAGTGAATATAGTTCCCTGTGCTATACAGTGGGAAAAAAATTCCTGAATTAGAGAAATTCCAAAACTATTAAAAAGAAGAAATAGAACATCTAAATTGACATATATCTACAATACACACTGAATTTATAATTTAAAACTTTCTCATAAAGCAAATTTCAGACTGAAATGACTTCAGTGGTAAATTTGTGAAATGTTTTACAAAGAAAGTATATAATTATTATATTCTTTCAGAAAATAGAGTGGGTTGAATAATTCCCACCTCATTTTATGTGGTTATCATTACATTAATACAAAAACTGAACAAAGGCATTAGAAGAAAAGAACACGAAAATTATAGGCTAAATAGTTCTTTAAAACCTTTGGCAAATTGAATCTAGAAATATTTAAAAAGGATAGTATAGCATGACCTGAAATGCAATGTTATTTTAACATTCAAAAAGCAATTAATGGAATTTATCGTATTAACAGATAAAAGGATAAAAACAATAAGACCCTCTTGATAGACACAGAAAGAGCATTTGATAAAATTTAATACTAATTCATGAAAAAGAATCAGCAAATTCTGGATGAATATAAACTCCTTCAACCTGAGAATAGACATCTAAAAATAAATAAATAAATAACCAAATTTCCAATGAGATGAGTAAATCTAGAAAGTTTCTCTCATAATGTATTTTAAAATAATTAAATTTGGCTTCCTACCCTGTTAAATATAGGGAGAAAAATAAATGAAATGCACTAGGATTGAAACAAAATAAAAGTCAAACTAAAGATTGTTTGGTTTAAGTTGCAGAGGACTTGCTCTTGTTTGAATAGTCTAAAGAATTCACAGAAAAGCTATTCATCCTTCTGTATATAAATATATATTTAGCCAAGTCACAGAATACAAAGTCAATATAAAAACAAAATAATAAATAAGTAAACTTTAGCTGTAATTTCAAATGCTAGCAATGATCAATCAATAAATTAAAATTATTATTTAAAATAGTATCAAAAACTAAGTAAATGGAGAAATGCATCACATTCTTGGATTTGAGACACAAAGTTTTAATAATATCAGTTCACTCCAAAATAAACTGTAGGTGTAATGATTTTTCAACCAAAACCCACACATGGGACCAAGACTTATTTGCAGGGGTGTGTGGAGGGAGGGTAGTTGAGGAAGGGGACCAATTGGCAAACTGATTTAAAAAATTAAATGGAAATGCAAAGAAACTAGAATAGCTAAAACAATTTTGAATAAGAAGAATGATGTTAGAGGATTACAATATTTGATTTTAAGAACTGTTAAAAGGCAACAGTTTTCACAATAGTGGTATTTGAATAATGATAGAAATATAGACCAGTGGAACAGAACAAAAGCAAGTAAAAATCCTGAACATTTTGTTTGTTAAGTTCAATTGATTTTAAACAATAAACCATGATAATGAGAAAATAATTCATTCCCCCAAAGGATGTTGACACCATTAGATAGCCATATTGGAAAAATACCTTAATTGTGATTCTTAACTCACACTACATGTAAATATGAATTTGAACTTAGTAACAGACCTAAATTTCAAAATAAAACTATTAAACATTCAGAAGTAGGTCAAGATTTCTTAGATAGGACACAAGAAGCAATAACCATAGAGAAAACACAACAAAAATATGACTTTAAAAATGCTTTCTGTTCTTTGATAGACACAATTATTAAATGAAGCGGTAAGTCAAAGATTTGGAGAAATTGTATGAAAATGTGTATCTGTAAGGACTTACCTCCAGAGTACATAAAGAACTAGCCCAGCTCAATAAAAGGACAAAGACAAACAAATATTAGGCAAAATATTTTCATAAAATATGTGAGTGTCTAATAAACACATAAAAATCACCAATAGTAGTCATCAGGAAAATACATACTAATCTCATGATACGGTATCTCTTAACACTCAAATCTCATTCATTTCTGGAAGAAATGTCAAATTGTACAATCACTTTATAGAACAGTTTTGCAGTTTCCTAGAAAGTTAAACACACACTTTCCACATAACCCTTTATTTCATTCTAGGTGTTTCTGCAAAATAAGTTAATATATGTGTCCACATAAAGACTTCAAAAAGTTACCACAGCTGTATTCATAATAGATAAAATCTGACAAAACCTGGTATTTATGCAAATGTCCATCAAAAGATACATGAAAAATAAATCAGGTTATGTCCATAAATTGGATGGTATTATTCTGCAATAAAATCAATGAATCTCAAAAATGCTGTGCTGATTGAATAAAGGCCAATTACAGTGGAGTACATTCATTATGAATTTATTTATATGAAAATTTAAAATAGGCAAACTTGAAAGTAGTTCACTTCTGGATGGAGGTAGGCAATGAAATGATTTGAGTTATGTGCAAGGGAATATTTTAAGGTGGTAGAATATTTTATATTCACATTGTTTTAATGTTTGTTGAGTATATATATTTGATCAAATTCATCCAGCTGTAAGGTTAGCAGACATTTCATCATGTCCAAAACATCTGTAATATACTTGCTCTGTAAGACATTTGGTCCATACCAACACATCCTTGAAATTTGGCCGTATCCAAAACATCCGGGTGCATATTTGGTCCATGTCAAATGGTTTTGGATGGCACCAAATATCAAGGACATTTTGGCATGGACCAAATGTCTCCATGGATATTTTGGTACCAAGTATAACCAAATATCAAGGACCTTTCAGTGTGGACAAATGTCTTATGGACAGAATGTGTTCTGGATGTTTCAGATAGGACCAAATGTACTGCCAGGATTTAGACTACCCTGATTGCTCTATGGCAGGCCAGGTAGGCTTTTTGTACCACATGTATTTTAGAAATACATGACATAATTTCCTGTGTTTTCCCTTAACGCTGGTGCCTCTTGTTGGTTTTTAACACTTATACACCAAGTAACCTGCAAGCGCAGGTACATAAAATATCTGCAGGCTTGGTCCCTGCTTTGGAAGGAGTTATATAACCCTAGCTTTTTGATCAGAATATGCTTTGTTTCATCAGAGAGCAACCTCCTTGAAAGGGCTGTTTTAAGTTATTTTGGTCTAGAAATGTTTGGTAAAGATGTGTTGATGATTTTCTTTCAGTTTTAACCTTATGTTGAAGTGAGAGTTCTGTTGACTGCACATGGTCTAACACTGTTAGAAAAGAACTTGGTAAAAATTTTGCAAGTGCAAAATGAAGGTCTGTCAAGCTCATTCCATTGTAGTACACCCATTAATGGTAAGAATTTGTTAAGAAATGAAAAAAAAATCAGAAGAAAATGCAAAACACTAGCCGTAAATTGAACAAATCCTGATAAACTAGGAAAATGGCCACTTGTAATATAAGCCTTAGATTTTGTTTCAAAGTGGATCTTTTCACATAACACCATGGTTTTTTTCTGAAACAGTTTTCACACTTTTCTTAAGCAACACTTTCAGGACAGACTCATAGTTAACCGTAAAAATTGATCTCTAGATCAGAAGTTACTTTGTCAAGTTTCAGTCTCAAATTTGAAAGCATCTTGTGTGACCCATAGTCTATCATTTGTCTACTCTGAACCTCATTTCCCTCCTTTGGAAAAGAAGCATAAAGTCACCATTGCTTTTGAGAAATGTGAAATTTACAAATTGTTTTGCTCTTTACATCCATTAACAAAAAATTGATTCACCTGTAATTTGAACATTATGAAATCTATTATCCATTTTTATTTTATTTAAAAATAGTTATTGTGGGTGGCACTCTGTTAAGGTAATTGGACATTTATAGAATACTCAAAGATACTAAAAACACCCATGCACACAGGGGATGCATAGTCCTGTAATTCAGGGTTTCTGCTTGCTGAGTTTCTCAAAATAGTTTTCAGAAATTAATTTGTGAAAAGCAATTCTACACACAGTGGGTGTTTATATTTCCAATAAAAACATTTAAGTTAGCCAGTTTATAACAAGTTTCAATCGAACATAAGGGAGAAGTTATTTATTTGGATGCACCAGTCCTGTAAAGCATTTACGTTAGGTTTCCAGTTCATCTCCCAGGAAAAATATAGTTTGTTTATCAATCTACATCTGCATTTCTTAAATTTCACAAATGTTTTCTTAAATCAAATGAGCTCATTCAATAAAGGAGAAAGGAAAATTTGTTGTTTCTAAAATTGAGTTTTAGTGACAAGTCGTCAGATATTGATAAGAATGTCATAGGACTGTGCCATGATTCTCTTTGAGAACAATTAAAAAGGTCCATGAAATATAATTATAAGGACCAAAGTGGAAGAAAACACTAGGTTTATACAAAGTAGGGCAAGATTCCCAGGTTCCAAGAGAGTAAATTAGAGCAAACTCTCAATTCCATCTTAGGAAGAGCCTTGGAGTATTGAATCAGACCTGAGGTTCATAAGGTTATAGAGAAATATGAAATTCTCAGACTCAAAATTTGCACATGAGTTTTTAGACGAAGTTTTCATATTGCACAGTTTGGTAGAGTTAATAATATAGATAAAAGCATATTATCAAAAACAAACAGTGCCTTGATTTGATTTTAATGGCATGAAGATGAGATCCTTGCAAAATTACAGAATGTGCTTAATGGAGATCTTTCACTGACCTGGGGTGTTATGGTAATGGCTTGCTGCAGAGATAAAAGCATAATTTGCCTAGCTCCCAATTCAAAAAGGTGAAATAAGGAGCACAGCAAGATGGAAATAGTGGGCACTCTGAAACCATTCAAATTTCTTTGGCTTAATATCCTGACTCACAGTGAGATGTGTGCCTCCAGGGAATGTGACCTTCTCAATTCAGGTTTTTAAGATGTAAAAATGGGAAGAACGTTACCTCCTTTCAGAAATGTTTTGAAGAGTAAATGAGATAGTATACTCGAAGCACATAGGATAGCATTCATTCATTCATTCAATACATGCAAATAGTCCACTATTTTCCAGGTGTATCTCTAGGTAGAGGTTAGACATTGGTTATTAAACCAAACGTCCTTGAGTGTGTATTCCGGTAAAGAAAATGATCATGAGAGAAATATAATTGACCATGAACACTGCAAAGCTTACAGCTTTTACAAGTTGAAAATCCATGTATCTTTATAGTTGACCCTCAGTATCCCTGGTTCTGCATCCATGAATTCAGCCCACCGTGAATCGTGTAGTACTGTGATACGGCTTACTGAAAAACATCCACCCATAACTGGACCCATGCAGTTCAAGCCTGTGGTGTTCAAGGGTCAACTGTATACAGTGAAACACCAGTAGTGACTAGCCCTTTAAAGAAGAACGAAACTGGATAAGCAGATAGTATATGAAAGGGAGTCAAAGGACTCTAAGGAGGCATTTTCTGAGGAGAGACTTTAAGGAAGTGAAGTGCCAAGCACCTAGGGGAAGAGGCCTCCCTCCCAGCAAAGCCTATGGAAAGACAGTGTGTTGGAAACGCGTGAGGGTCAGTGGGCCTGGAATGGACTGAGCAAGGAGAAGGTCACATGCAGCCATTGTACATGAATTTTTGATTTTTTGTACAAATTTGTTGGGAGAGGAATTAGTTTGAATTAGAGGAATGAAGTCACATAATCTGATTTCTGTATTAAACGACCGTTATGATTACCGTGTGGAAATCAGCCTTACCACTAAGAGTAGGAGCAGGGAGACTAGGTAGCAGGTTAATGCAGGTCAGTAGTGGAGGTGAAAAATAATGGTGGGTTAGACATAATGTTAGCAATGGCTGTGAGGAGATGGATTCAGTAAGGTGGTATATTCTGAGACTGTAGTTGACAAGATGTGCTAATGGAATCACTATAGAGTGTGAATAAAAACCAAAAAGCATCAAGAATGATTTCAGGTTTATAGCAGTTATCATTTTGGAGTGTTTACTATATGGTAGCACAGTAATTCAGAGAGATGAATGTAATTATGATTAGCATTATGGAGGGAAGTTTTCAGAGCCCATGCACTTACCCTCTATAATAGACTGCTTTTTAGCAAAACTAACATTACAATCGAGTAAGCAGCACGCTTTAAAGTATGATAAAAATAGTAATAATACATTCTGATACTTGCATATGGCAGCTTTGTACAATTTAAAGTTCATGAAAAGCACTGATATTCTTAAATGTTTAATCTGTTCTCTCCTAAAAAAAAAAAAACATAATTTTTGCCTGGGCTAAAAGAAATTATTGAGAAAGATATTATTGATGTATATTTTTCTAATGGGCATTTTTGAGCCAGGGCTAAAATAAAGACTATTTATTAACTATTTCTAATCATTTAAAAAGTAGATGTGCCTGCAATTTATTATTAACATTTCTTCAAATGACTGATACATTTTTTTTACCTATTCATTAGCACATATCTCAATAACTGCAAATAGACACATCCTAGCAGTTACTTTGGTCAAAGACAAAAATGCTAAGTGCATTTACTGAAGAGTGCTCACTTGGCAGGGAGGGTATAGCTTAAGTGGTTGAGTGCATGCTTAGTATGCATGAGGTCCTAGGTTCAATCCCTAGTACCTCCTCTAAAAAAAAATAAACAAACCCAGTTACCTCTCCCCCAAAGTAAATTAAAGTTTTTTTTTATTTTTTAAAAATTACAAAAAATACTCACTCTTCCACTGTGTATTCTTCAATTTGCCTTTTATTAATTCAAATTAGTTCAAATCAGTTAATGTAATTCTATAGCTGTTTTACTTTTTCAAACATTTATGGATTTAATAAGTATACCTAAATATTTCCATTATTAGTAAAACATACTATTTACTGTGTACCCAGCATACAATGTACTAAATTAAATGATTGACATATGTTCAATCATTTATGGCACATATTGAATCAATTTATTTTCATACCAGTGCTACAAAACAGACATTGTTTATTCCCATTACCTAGTGGAAACTGTAAAGATTAGAAGATTAGGAAATTCACCTAAGATTATAGGGTTAATAAATGTCAGTGCTGTTGAATTCTAAAACCCATGCTCTTAACCCATAAACTTTACTGATCCCCAAAGAGTCCCCATAGAGTTTGCAAGAAATGTGTGAATAAATATAGAAACTGTTAAGTAATTTCTAGTACTTTGTATATAACTTGAACACTGATGATATTGCTTATTAATATACTTACAGATCTTATTTATATATGCATGCATGCTAATATATACACTTACTGAATTTTAATATACTAAAAACATTATTTTCTGAAGCTCAGGCTGTTGATGCCTCAGTCAGGATGCTCCCGCAAAGTGTCAGTGTTCTGGATAATTTTGAATTGAATTATAGTTGATTTACAATGTTGTGTTAGTTTCAGGTGTACAGCAAAGTGATTCAGGGGTGTGTGTGTGTGTGTGTATACAGGATTCTTTTTTGTTATAGATTATTACAAGATACTGAATTCAGTTTCCTGTGCTATACAATAGGTCCTTGTTGTTTGTCTATTATAAAATTATATCGCAGTGTGTATCTGTTAATCTCAGACTCCTAATTTACCCTGCCTTTCCCATTTGGTAACTGAAAGTTTGTTTTCTAAGGGTCAGTTTTCTGTGTTACCTTGAGCAAGTGCTGGACCCTCGTTCTTTCTCAAAATATTTATTCAAAACTAAAATAAAGATTTCTAAGTACAAAGGTAACTTGGAATATAAAAGAATGTACATTTTTCAGTTTTTTAATTTCTCAACAGCATGGCTAGTCCTCAACTTGGTTTCTAGTAAAGCCAAAGGCCGTCGGTGTCCCATAGTGATGTTCTATACCAAGCAGCGTTACCGTTCCAAGGTCTTTTCTCTGCACTGTTGACAATAAGAAATCAATTCTGTTTCTAATTCAAGAAATGAGCAGTTAAGTAGAACTGGTGATAGGCTAGAATGTGAGTCCCTCTGCAGAGCATTTACCTCCAAGCTCTCTCCCTCCACACTATATGGATAGAACACTGTCTCACAAGCCCACACACTGATCATCATCAGAATCATATACGTAGAGGCCCTTATACTCATTTAAGAGATATGAGAAATGAGCTCACAGGCCAACGTGAGAAACAGTGTGTCTGAATAGATGAAATCTGGGTTTCTGGAACAAGGTTAAAATTGGGACTGTACCATTCTTGGGTGTGACCTAGGAAGCCCATATGCTCTCTGCCTCTCAGTTTTCCCAATGGCAAAACGAGGATAACAGTACTACCAACCTCAAAGTTTTTCTTAATGAGGATTACATAATATGAGATATAAAAACCCATATTATAGAATTCTGCAAATGGCGGATTCTCAATGTTAGCTTTTTTTGTTTAAGCAAATTATCCTAAATTCAATAGGTGGTAAAACTACATCTTAAACTTAAGCCATCTTACTCTGTAAAGTTTTTTTTGGCTCTGTACCACAGGTGCCACACAAATCACATACAGTGTTTGTTTTCCGCCTTAATCATTATTTTGTATGAGGAAAACTTTACTGTTACAGGGATTAAGAGACATTCTACGATGCCTCCACTTTGTAAATTGTACTGTACTGGCTGAGTGCTGGGACCTTGGCTGGAGTGAAGTTGTCAGGATTACAGTCTGGTTCTGTAATGGGCAAGTAACAACATTTTAACTTACGTGTGCCTAGGTTTTCTCATTCAGAAAATAGGGACAAATATCTAAAATATTTCTTTTGAAAGGTAAATGAATATGTGTGTAAAAAAATATATATATATATGAATTATATATGACTAGATAAATTGATATGTATATATTATGCATATGGATATATATATATGTCTGTGAGCATATTCACATATGGAACACTCTCATGGTATGAATTTTATATTTGTGTAACATATTCAGATACAAGATTCATACTATGATTCACACATGGAATCCAACCTCACTTCCTGAATAATATAATCTAGTCAAAATTTTCACATTTTTGATGTTCATTGTATCTGTTTAGACCTCAGGTCACTTTCTATTTTGGAATGTGCCTACCCTGTTCTTTTGTTCTGTTTTTGAATATGTTTGGGGTAGAGTATGGATATAAGTTTCTTTCAAGATCTTATTTAAGAACTGAGCTTTTCTAGTACACCAGTGAGCTATCTAAACAGACATCTCAATGATGAATCATAAAACTTCAAGAAGAATTTTAAAATTCAAGAGCACATATCTTTAGTATTTTCTTTTTATAAAAGTCTTGACTGTCTAGAGTAATTAACTATTTAATTACTCTAAGTGTGGCTGGGATTTCATATTCTAATAAAATACAACTTCTGGTGATGTTTTTGAATTTTAGAATCAGAATTCACTGCTTGCTTTCCCATACATTTTCCTAAGTAATCATGATGACAACAATGTGAAGTATTATCTCTATATTGCAGATGTAGAAACTAAGGTATGTGGTAAATCATGTAACTATGTCTTAAATGATTATGTGGAAAATCAATCTTACATTTTTGTAAGTTGGTATAGCACTTTTTTTCCTAGGCTAGAATTGATTCCATATTCATATAATTGTCAATTTTGAAAACTCCTAATTCCTTTATTCTTTGCAAATCTACCATAAATTCCTCAACAATGACGTCACCTCATGTTGATTAAATCTCTTAATCAGTGTGAGACTCAAGTTTGTATTTCATAATCAGGTATTATTGCTCCTGGGTAGTGTTTTCTGATTAGATCATAAACTCTTGACAAAAGGATTGAGATTATATTAGTGTTTTTACCCTCAGCATACAGACTGATGTTGGTGATAGAATAGTTACTGTGCAAGTCTGTCACGAGTGAATTAAAATCTCCAGGATTGGAAAGACAGAGGTTTCAGAGTCTCGCTGACTTGTGTTTAGATCTGATTTTTGCTACTGCTTATCTGAGTGACTTCTCATTTTCTAGCTGTGTGACTCTGAGCAGTGTTACTGAGCCTCAATTTGTTCATCTATAAAATGTGACTAATAATCCTCTCTACCACGGTCATTACAGGAATTAAATAAAATAACAAATTTAAGTCACCTGCCAGCAGCATTCCTGACTTACAGAAGACACGCAAAAGTTGTTAGTCCTTCCAATCCCATCATCTTTCTACCTTTTAGAAGAAATTTAACTCACTTTGCATGTTATCTCTTTCCATGGAAAAAAAATTATGTCTAAATCAGTATTTCATAAATTAAACCATTAATGCTCTGGGTTTTAGAATCAGGTTATTCAATTTTTAAAAATAAATATGCCTTTCACCCTTGTAAGTGAATTTTGCTCTTTTGCTCTATTTTATTTTCAATAACTTTTAGAGTTTTAACTCTGCCCTTCTCATTTAAATAATCTTTAAAAGATTTTGCCATAGCATTCATCCAATTATATAAAACACATAAGAAAAATATGAGTGAGTCTGTATAAATGTTGCCATCTAGTAATCATAGACCTATAGTATATAAGATGGATAGCCTCTGACAGCTTTCTAAGTGATAACATAAAACTCTTAAATCTAGGTCATTAGCAAACTGGATAGTGAATAACAGAGAGTCATGAGTTATTCAGAAACTTGGGGTGCATGATAAAAGAGAGAACTGAGGCTGTTTGGGCAGGAGATACAGTATATAGCTATTTGTTTTCTACCTATAAATTATGCCAGCAGTCTCCTTTTAAAAATCAAATTTAATCACACTAACACTATGCTTTCAAAAGATTTTAGTATTTCAGTGTTTACACGTATTGCCATAGGTTATGAATATGGAAGTCAGAAATACTTGATTTGAATAAAATCCCTGATTCTTATAGAGATGAGCATATGAAACGAGGTAGGATACCATAGCACTTTTCTCAGTTTTGTTGTTTATAAAATCAAGATAACATTAGTTTCTCATGTACCCATCACCCAGTTAAAAACAAAACAGAACAATAACAACAACAAAAACAACAGACCTCCACCTTTTGTACTTTATTTATAATATAACCTTTATAAGGAATCCAGTCACCTCATCCTACTTCAAAGTCTCATTTATTGACTTCCTTAGCTCATGATCCCTCATCTTCTGTCTTTTTCCTTAGCCTCTTAGACTGGATGCTTAAAAATGCTTTTGTGATATTGTTTTAGTTATTGCTGGAAATAGTGATTTGAACTTATTCCACCTGATTCCTTTTGATCTGGGTAAAAAACTAGCAGACTCTTGTTAACCAGTCTTGGATTATCAGATTTCCCTAGCTCCTAAGAAATGGACAAGTTAATAAGATATTGAAGTTGAGAGGCTGAGTCACAGCTGTTTTCAAATATTTGAAATTAATAAGGTAGAAGAGGATTTACATCCTATAAAGTTTCACAGGGCTCATCTCAGACAAGAAAGATATAAATTGTAATGCTCAAGGCTGAATAGACATGAGCCATGAGCATAACTCTATACTCCTTTGTTCTTTCCTTTCCGGCTCAATTAATACCAACAGCATCTTTAACATATACTTTAAAACAGTGGATTGATTTCTCTTAGCACTCAGTTTTCCTTTGCCAGCTTAAAAGTTTCTTTGTGAAAATTTAGAAAATAATTTGTAGTTATCATGTTTGACTCATTGGAGTTTTATATTTTTCTTATACTGACTGTAACAAACAAAAGACTGTAAATCTCAAGGCAAACATATCTCTGTTTTTATGAAGGGAAACCTGCAACTCACTGTGATAGAAAAGAGTCTTTTACAAAAAGCAGATTCTGCTCCTCCTCCTCTTCTTGCTCTTTGTATAAAATGGAAATGATCTGTTAAAGTAGGTTTTCTCAAGGTCTGCTGCCTTCATTCAAAATCTTACCACTACTTACTCAAATTATTATTTTTATATTTCTGTTTTTACCTTAATTAATGTATTATTATATGTCCAGTTTCATGATATGTTTTTTGCTTTTTGTTTTTAAGATTCAGGAATTTAAAAATATGTTTAAATGATTTAAAAGGCCCTAAAAATGTCTCATTATCCTAATTTCAGAATCAACTGTCAAACATTTTGATATATTTGCTTTCAACTTTGTTTATTTTTATCTTCATTTAAAAATATTATTAGAGTAATATATGAATGCAATAACTTTCTTTAAAAAAAAAATAGATCATGACAAAAAGCTGACTTTGACTTTTACTGGCCTAGTATCATTTCTTAACTTAGGACTTCTCAGAGGCAAAGTAGGTTATCCAAAACCTTTAGCTGGAATAAAGCTCTCATCAGCTTGCATCCTTTATTTCCCGGAAGATTCTCAGTTTTATGAATTGTACTATGATCGCATAGGCCTAAATCCCTCTAATATTCTAAAAACTTGCATTTCCATCACTTAACACACTTCCTTCTGGACAATTAAACTTTCTTTCTTTGTTCCCCAAATCCTGCTCAATTTATGTCCCTAAGCCTCTGAGATGTCCTGTTAGATTGTTTTAGGCAGAGATGATTCTTTCAGGATCACTTTGTAATTCTTTCTCTGTTATAGAAATTTTCCCAGTGTTCTGAAGCTATTATTTTTTGTGTTGTTTCCTCTGCTAGAATTTGAAAACCTCAAGAGCAGAGGCTTTTCCATGTTCATGTTTGTTGCTCCTAAATTCAATATGACATTGGACCTTAGTTGGATCTCAATACATTTAATTGTATAAGAAGTAGATAGAATGGGGGTAATGAATGCCCAAAGGATAAGGGATGAGGTCAGCAAGAATTTCAACTTGATGTTTATTAACTTATGAGATATTTTTAGATAAAATTGCAGGGAGTAGAGATTAAAAAGTGACAAATGTTTTTACAAGTTTCCTTCAATGTTTGTCTAATGATTTCCTGATGTAAAATATTTTTTTAAGAGACCAGATTAAGTTTTTAGCACAAGGAAAATGTTCTATTAAAAAAAATTAGATTTTAGGATTTAGGAAGGTACCTGTTCAACTTTTGAAACTCAGTATTTGTCCTCACAGGAACAGAAATATCACAAGTGAATTGTTTATATCTGTCAATGATTTGGCAATTGATAGCTCTAAAATAATTCCTTGAAACCCTGATAAAATTATGCAAAAAGTATTTTTGTTTTTTGTTTTATGTAGTTGCAACTGAATCTTTTAATTTTCTTAAAGTGCACATAAGTGCAATGTATTGATAGGCAATCGCTGTTTAATATACACATAGAATTAATCTGGAAAACTTGCAAGAAATCATGTTTCTGGAATTATATTGATTTGGTATTGGGAAATGATTTCAGTGATTAATAATTGTACAGTAATTCAGTTATTTAAAGACGATTGATGTCAATCCAATAAAAGGAGATGGTCTTAGTTATTTTTTGTTCCTAGGTCTTTAGAATTAATTAACCTATGCTCAGAGATCAATTAGACAAAGATTAAAGGAAAGGAATCAGTTGATAAAAAAATAAACAAAGCTGAGTAACAGGAATTTGTTTTGGCATATACGTATATGGTTGTGTGGAAATACTGATTGATGACTTTTTTGATAGACAGAAACCATCAATAGCAAAGTTGCCCTATAGGACACCAGCTGACCAGCAGTCTGGGTCTTAATCTCAATCAAACCAGAAGTTTTTCTTGAAGAGTTATATGGTAGTTTTACTTCTCAGAGCTTCAGCACATTAAATGACAAAAGTAATTTTATTGAACTTGCCCATTTTGATTAAAAGATCTTCAGCATTTCAATGTGTGTTACAGCCTCGCCAGTTACAATCTCACTGGATTTAGACTGATCTAGAAGACAAAGCACATGCCAAAATGTCTAATCCAGATAAGAGAAATCTGATGAAATGAGTCCCAAAGATAGAATGGCTTGGTTTTTCTTAAATGGCAGTATTAATCAAGAAGAAAATCTATTAAATTGAATGAGATAAAGGTAACACTGTGTATCTGTCAGTTTTTCAGTGCAACAAACAAAAGCAAAAATCTCAGGACCTACATTATGCATTTATTTTCTGCTCATGAATCTCTGAGCTGAAATGTGATTGAGACTGTGGGTCTGTGTCAGGCTGCAGGTTGAATTTGGGTCTTTTTTCAGTATGTCTCACTCCAGGGACCTGGCCAAAAGCAACGAAGGCACTTTTTTTTTTTTTTTTTTCCTCCTGGCAGATTAGAACACAAATGCTAAGCACACTTTGGGTCCCTGTTTTTGGCAGTTCCACTAACATTTCCAGGCTGAAAGCAAGTCACATGACCAAGGCCAACATCAATGACCTGAGGAAGTAAATTCTGCCTGTAATGAGAGAAGAAAATGAATAAATATTTGTTGATCAATAGTGAAATTATTGCATGTATTTAGTAAACAAACACAATATGGTAAACTAGCTTTTTCAATGCCAGTTTATAAAAAACTTAAACCCAAACACTAGCTCACCTGCCTTCCCTGAGACTGTCTTCATGGGAAAAATTTTAAGAGTAGAGTTAGTAAGGCGAGAGAGATTGCTAAAGAATCACTAAAGTGAAACTTCTTCTGATGTCACAAATGCATCTGGCCACTCTGAATCATTTGTACTATAAATTGTTTATTATTAATATTATTTCTATTCTATTATTATTAATATTATTACTGGTGCTTCTGTGTAGAAGACCTCTAGATGTATCCAAATATTCAATATTTACTTTCAGAATAATAGAAACTTAAATTATTTTACAGGGACACAACATATCAGAATAAAGACTGCATTTCCCAACTTCCCTTGCAGATAGGTTAAGTGCCAAGTTCTTGTCAATGAGATGTAAGCAGAAAAGATATGTGAAAGTTTCCAGAAATTTCAAAATTCAGCAGATATGTACAAGGCAGAACTATCACATGAAAAAGCGAGGGCCCCTGAGGACTTTGTAGAGGAAAGCCCTCAGCAACATAGCATGTGAATTTTACCTGAGAAGAAATCAAACTTACCATCGCTAACCTAGTTGCCAAATGTCAGGACCAGACCTGACTCCTAACGTTTTCATTCTCTCCTCTCTACTTTTCTTATCATGGACTAGGAAAAATGTGCAGTTATTCTAAAATTTGCAAAACTTTAAAAATTTTCCTGCCCACTTACGGCCTTCAGCACGTACAGACTGTGGCTACAACCGCACTACAAATTTTAACATGTGAATATTGATGTCTGTTGCTGGCCTCCCGTTAACAGTGACTTCATTAGAATACCAATTTCTAGCTACTAACTACAAAGTAATTTATGAGCAATAAAATCAGCTAAAATTCCATGTTCAGGAAGCATTCACTTTTTTCAAAGCAGTTTATCTTGTATTAAAACGATTGTGATATACATATCAAAAACATGTGTAATAGGATCATGTCAGCCTTTGAATGTGTTCTATGTAAATTTTTCTTAAAAGGGAAAAAAAGGCTCTTTTTTCAATATTCTATTTTCATGGAGTAAAATCATGGGAATGCATTGGATAATATTTGTTCTGACAAATGTTTAATTGCCACACTCCTCATGGTCTATATTTAATGGAAATAAGAAAAATATTTATATGCTGTGGCTCCATAAACTCAAATACCATAGTTTCCTACAAATATTATAACACTCTTTGCTGACTACCTTTTTCACTTGGTTAACTCTAACTCACCTTTCAGTCTCAGTCTTAATGTCCTTTCCTCTGAATTTCCCAAATTTAGATTATATGGTTCTGCTGTTGGCTCTTGTGGACCACTGTATGGCTCTCAGTAAGGCATGCATTTTATTCTCCTATAATAGTCTGTTCCACCTTCTGAGTTTTGTAAGAGTAGAAACTGTTTATCTGTTTATAATGAATGACATATAATAGGTGTATAACAATATTACTTTGTAGAATAAATAAATAAATAAAACACTATACCAGAAAAAGCTAACTCTGAAAAAAAGAAAAACTTTACATACATGATTAAAAAAAAAAACTATTGGAGAAGCTTTTATCTCCGTTTCACACATAAGGTAATGGAAGTTTAGAGAGATTAAGTAACCTGCCCAAGTTATTGTAATATGTAGCTACAGACATAACCTCTATTTTATATCAATAAACATTGTTTTTCTCTGTCACCATGAATGACTCCCTCTAAATTCTATGTCTGCTTTTCTTTATCTGATGTATTTTTTAGATTTTAGACCTTTGTTGATCTTTTTTCTCCTTCTGACAAATCTATGTCCCAACTTCAACCATCATGTTTCTTTCATGCCCAGTTCTGCCCATCTTTTGATTGTTAGTCTTTCCTGTTCAACTTTATGGTGGAAATTTCAATTTAGGTGTCTCACATCATCTCAGGCATCATTTAAAATAAATAAAGTCTATAAAGTCTATTTTTATATGATGTAGAAATATGAACATGATAAAAGGCCAGGTTCTCTTTACTCATTCAACTTGGAGACTATCAGTCAAAAGTAAAAAACTTATCTTCAAGTCATGTGGAACCTCTTCCACTGCCAATATGGTTGAGATCCTACTAGATCAACACATGATAATTATAAACTATAGAAAGAATACATAGAGCAGAGAGCAGAAAGCACTGAAGAACAATGAGAGGTAGGCAGGTTCTGGTGGTGACTAAGTAACACTAAGGAGAGTTACTGGAAATAAGTTTCCATTTTTGTAGCTTATAGCATCAGGATGGGGATAGTGGAGAAAAAAAGTAATAATTCTTTTTGGCCAGTTAATAGGATTCTAAGTCACAATCCCAGTTGCTAGAAAGGGGAGGGGGGGCAATCTCAGAAAGAGAAAATGAACTGGAGAGGGATCCCTCAGATTCTGTATGCCCATGTCTGTGACTTATGGCAGAAAAGTGTGTGCATGGAGGTGATATTTGAAGAGAAAGAAATACAATTATGGAATAAGCCATGTGATTCTCCAAAAGAACAGCATTCCACTTGAATAAAATTGACTTGAGAGAAGACTGGACTTTACTTGAGTTTCAGAAAGAGGAAAAGAGTAGCACAGAGAAGAGACAGTCAAGTCTTTAGTGTAAAAGGAAATCATTGGACGATTTTGAACAAGGCTAGAACATAATTTGATTTATATTTCACACATCTAGCTGAAGTTTAAAATGTTTAGCATAGAAGGTCAAACACTGAAACAGGAAGAATTTTAAGATTCTGTTCTAGTAATCCAGGCTGTAGGCTAAGAGACTCTTGAAAGCAGTGATAACTTATTGAATTCAGGATACTCTCTTGAACCTCTAGAATATAAACATAATTTAAGAATGTGATGCAGTAAATAACTTCAATGGAGACATCACCTAATAGTGCTATGATAGTTCACCTATTTAAATTGCATTCAAATCTAAAATCAGCTTCCTCTCTGGCACTGATTAACTCTAAAGTGCCATCGTGGGAGGTATTCAATAAATATTAATTTCTGAATGTTGTTTTCTTTGTACAAGCAGCCAGCTTGCCTGATCAGACTAACAGAAATTCAAATCCCTGCTTGTGTTGCTAGCCCTGTAATTTTGGGCAAATTAAATAACACTCCTTTCCCAATCCTCTCATGTGTAAAAATGGGAAAATATTGTATACCTTAGTCATCGTCCTAAGCGTTAATTGGAGCATGTATTTGAAACTATGGACATAGTCTCTGGCACTAAGCAGAAATTCAGCAAATAGATGACTGATTATATTCAGTCATTCAATACTAACAGAATTGCCATTGAATGTTTATTACATGAAAAAAATCCAAGACTGTAATATAAAACCTTTTGTGAAAGAAATTGGTCTTGATGTACTCAGTGGTCAGATTATTTTCCGAGAAATTGACAGAATGACTAGAACAAGAAAATACCATGCCATGAAGATAAAACAAAAGAAAATCTTCATTTCTTTAATTTTGCATTATTTTTCTTAAAGAGAGACTCTAAAATAAGATCTAAACTACACAAAAACTAGGATTCCATAATAAACACTTTAAACAAATTCTCTCCTCTAAAAAGCGTTTATCCTTATTTTGATTCTTTCAAGAATATTATGTGAAATTTGACTCAGATGCATTTGAGGCAGTACTGAAAGAGATGTGATAAGTCTCAGGACATATTAGAGCCTCAAGCTAGAAGCTGGTGAAGTGAGGATGATTTGGTTCCAGGTGGCAAGGGAGACGCTTAGAGCAGTAGCACACAGCGAGAGTTGGGAAAGCCGATGACCATACTGCATTAAGGATTAATTAATGAATTGAGCTAAAACATAGTAACAATTTCCCACATTCTTTTTATTTTATTTTACCCCCACCAGGCTGAAGGGTCAATAAAAATTATAACTCAGAAATTCATGAAATGTAAAAGCAGATATAGGTCATGATTATAATTGAAAAGAAATTTGAGAGGAAAAAAGAATCTTAGTGCTTCTAGCCAACTGATTATTACTTTTTTAAACAAGTGAGAAATGTAGGGAATCTTTATATTTGGATTACTATTAAACATAAAGAGTACTATTGGAGGTCAGCCAGCTGAGGCAAAAGTTGTCTTCAAAGAAATCCATAAATGTTCTTTTTGTTGCTGTCATGGTAGTCATCCTCAACTACAAAGTTTCATCTAATTCTTAAAGAATATAACTAAATATATAATCTCGAGGTTAACACAGACCATAAAGCTTATGAAGCATATTGACTATAGAAAGTGTATCATTTTCCTAAATTATGTTTGCCTCAGAAAGTTAAATTTGTATTCTTAAGCTGAAATAATTTTTCTAGATTACCCAAACTTAGTGTAAAATTTCATGTTTGAATAAGCAGCAGCAGCAGTGTAAATCATATAGAATATTATAAATGTTACAAGGCAAAACTTTAGGTGGACTAGGAGGAAGATATTGGTGGAAACATGTAGTCTTAAGGAGAACTGGATCCTGATTTACAGTCTCCCTTGAAATTATTTGCAACATTCTAAATGCTTTTTATGAACAAAAATCCTAATGATTTTCATCAGACCTGTAATGGTGTCTCTCTAGTTCCTCAGATCAAGAACCATTGTTATGGAGGCCATTCCACTGTCTTAGAGTGGTGGCTGTGATAGCCCTGGTAGTGGTGGTGAAGGTGCTATGAACTAGTGATTCTCAAACTTCTCTAAAGCAGAACCATCAGAAGTACCTGCTCAGCATGTAAATGAATAACCCTGCATCAAAACTTCTGATTCACTGTGTTTGAGTTGGGAACTAGTATTTCATGTGCTTTTATTTTAAGAAATGAGTGGTTTTCTAACAGCTAGTGTGTAAGAACAATAGGTATAGATAATTTTCAAGAACTCCAGCTTTGAGCCTTGTTTGATGTTAAGCATGTTTCAACAGATTTATTAGATATTCCCTTTGAGCATTGTGCAATTGCTTATAAAATATTCACATGCAGTCTCACTAGGGACCATTTTCTTGGTAGTCCTAAATTTGAAAGAGAAATAATTAAACAATGAATTCATCATTGCCATTTTAAAAAAAATATTTCATCGTACTGTAACTTGTTTCAGTCAGTCCCTTTCAGGAGTAAATAATACAGTTGTAATATCTAAAAATTAATTTGACATAATCATTAAGAGCAAGAAAAGTTCATTCACTTTTTTTTTTTTTTAACAGATTCTGTAAGCTAAAATATTGCTAGCAAAGGAGATTTTTTTTAATTAAAAAAAATATTAGAACTCCTTTGTATTGTTATTCTATGCTATAATTTGGTATGTTGCATTGATAAATCTGGTGTTTTCCTAAGAGAATTAAAATAATTTTAATAGTACTTGTTTCTAAGATTTACAGTAGAAAAAAATCTTAAAGACATGGAAGGAATTTAAGCAAACTAATTCTTATTCCTTATTATTTTGATTTACTATTTACAAGCTATGTAACCATTCTAAGTTACAAATTGTTTCCAAATCTGTAAATGAATATAATAATATCAATAACAATATCATGAAGTTGTAATGAGGATCAGATATGAAAATAAATATGAAGCTTTCAAAACATTGCATGACACATAATATTTAATGAATGTTTTGATTAGTTTATATTTGTGTGAAATGGCTTTTGGCACTGGGACAAAAAGATACCATCAAATTTCAATTATTTCTACAAAAGGCAGAAGGATTGAATGGAAAGAATATTGACATGATGTAAAAGTCAAAACACCAGTGAGTCTGAGAAGTAGGACTTCTTTTTACCAGCTGTGTGATGTGCTCTTCCACATCAGAAAACAAACATAATAATACCTGAACTGCTACCCTGTCTCATTAAAGTACTCTGAGGTTTATATCAGTAAAGTACTGAGGCAAGCTTTCGTGTGTTTCCAGGGTTCCCACTTAGCTAATAGGCTTGTTAACTGGAATAAGCATCTGCCAGGACTGGAAATTCACCAGTCAGGACAGGAGAATCAGGGGGAAGCTGATGGGAAGGGACAGACTGGGAGTTCAAAATTTGTAGATACTGACAGGCATATGTAGAATAGATAAACAAGATCATACTGTATGGCATAGGGAAATATATACAAGATCTTGTGGTAGCTCACAGTGAAAAAAAATGTGACAATGAATATATGTATGTTCATGTATAACTGAAAATTTGTGCTCTACACTGGAATTTGACACAACATTGTAAAATAAGTATAACTCAAAAAAAATGTTAAAAAAAAAAAAAGACAGGAGAATCAAAGTGAGATGTTAGTAGGTTTCATTGAAAAAGCACCATATGGTCAAGCTGAAGTAGAATTTGGAAGTAAGGTCGATCTAAGACAGTATGTGTAGTTTGGGTGTGTTGAATTGCTGAGGGGAGGATATAGTAGGAAGAGGCAAGAGGGAAATCTATGCCTGGTTTCTAGCTTCAAATTAATTCTGGAATTCATTTATGAATTTTAAAATTCCAGAAATCTAAAATGGATTTTTTAAAATTTATACTAAAATAAAATATTATGTCCTGATTATTCATAATGAATATCATTTTTAGCAATAGTGTATAATACAAATAAGCTGCTTATAAATTGCTCATATTATGGAACTCTTACATTCTCTTGTTTTTGCAACTTCTGTTAAAATCAATTCCAGTAGATAATACAGAGTAATTTATGGCAATTACTGTAAGCTAGATTCAAGAAAATGACAAATTTCTTTAGTGGCCTATCAAATTTATGTTCCTGGAAAAGGTTTCTAACATTCGTGCCCACTGTCATCTTGTGAAATTATATTTTCATGGCAAAGACTCTCTAGACCGTAAGTTCTAACAAATGATCACTTTGCACATCTCGCAGCATCATAAGGCACAGGGGTGCTCAGGGCACTGGGTAACTGGCAAGATTTGCACAGTGTCTTTGTTTATAGCAAGCAAAATACAATGTGATTTCTCTGAGACTATTACTAAAGATCTAATTTCATACTATTTCCTTGTCATTTTACGTTTCATATTATTTTAAAACTTAGAACTCTATCAATAATGATTGCTGCTTACCTAAGTCACAGGAAATAGTATGTTTATATAAAATCAGGTACCTTGCAATTTGGAACAGATGGAGTGAGCCTAACAGTTGTTCTCTTAGATAGAATGCATTGACCCCTAAGTTGGGCCCATGAAACACTGCAGGATTTTCAATTAGCTGGTTTGGCTACTATGACAATTAAATAAAACACATTCATATGCACAATATTTTATGGCTTATAAAAATATAAGCATAAGCTATCTCTACTATCTTACAAATTTATTGTGGATGTATTTTCAGAGGAAAGCAGTTTATTGGATAATTTTTACCTGCCTTCAATGTAAACAGTAAATCCTAGAAGTGTAGTTGAGCCCTGAACTGAATGTCCTCCACCTGCTTCTTCATAAACCTTCTACCTTTTTCTGCTCTTCTTAGCACCTGGGGTGGACTAACATTCATCACTCCTAGGCTTCTGGCTTCTGTTTGTCTTGAACAACGGAGAGGAACAACAGTAGATGGGACAGAGAGAAGCTAACTAGGTCAGGGGATGCATTTCCACGGTTTCCTCCCCTGTAGAATTTTCTCAGGAAGCTGCATTTCTGTGATCAAAGACTGCCCACTAGTATCTGCATCCCCACCACCTTAACTTTCTATAAAAATAGAGGTTGGAAAAAATTTTCCAGTTAATATTCAGAATTTATTTTAGTAATGATGTTGGTCTTTAAAGCACAGTTATCTCTTCTGTTTTCCAGAAAGCCAACTAAAAAAATCTATCTATAGACTATCTTAGACCCATCACATGCAACACATATTAAAAATTACGAAGAAATATACTTTGCTTAGGTTTATGAGAAATCCTACAGATTAAAGACTAAAACAGGAGTAGAGGATATAAACTTATCCAGTATTTATTTCTCACAAATGAAATAGTTGTGCATAATTATGGAGACTTATTCCAAAAAGATATGTGCCTGATGGATGTCAAAGTTGGAGCAACTGACATACTGGAATTATTTTTTTTCAAATTCAGCAGCCCCTTGATTTTAACATCAAGGTTACCATTTTTGCACCTATATTGGAAGGTATGTCAGATTAAATCCATAAAGGTTGTTCAGTATCACATTGTTAGGAACAAAACACCATTAGCAAATTCAAAACAGTGCTTTGTTGATGAGAATTTAATAACAGAATCAACAATTAAATCTTCCCAGGTTTTGGCCTTCATCATCAGTGTTCACAATATCCAGAAACTCATTTGCATAATATTCCTCAGGTTGAACATATACAAAAAACGATTATATTTAAAGGTCTTTGATTTTAGGTATAAAAAATTGCAGATGGTTAAAATAGAATGCTAATACTCTCCTTTGTTTATCTGTACGTTTGGTATTATAACTTTCCATCAAGGATGGAGTAGACAATATAAAAACAGTTTGGATCACGATGATGTCCTGATCATCAGCATATGATGCACTCATTCTCACCTCCATGCTTTTGCCTCTGCTGAGTTTTTCCATCTGAAACATCCTTCCTACCTCATCCACCTATTCAGAACAAGTTTTTATTACATAATTTGGTACAAGATTGGTTGAGACATGTTGTTTATTGAACAACAAAAGGTTATATAACCCAATTTAGTGTTTGATTTGTCTTGTACTAATTTATCATCACTTTAGGAATCAATAGTATAATACTCAATTGAAATGTCAAACCTAAATTTATTGAGACCATCAATACTATCCATTATTTCTTTCACGCTCATTACTCTCAGTACCACTCGGGCCCTTTCATTCAGTGCTATAAACAGCAACACTAATGGAAAAAAATCTGCTCTAAATCAGAAAACATGTGGAAGACACCTAGCAGGGTGGCTAGTATGTAGTAGCTATAGCCAGTCAATGCATGCATTTATGCTAAATGCTTTGTGATGCTTCAAATTGAATTATAAATCGGGTCTCCGGAAACTTTTTATGGTGTTGGGGCCCAAAATAGGCTGCCCCAAAATGTATGTTAATGGCATATTGATTTTAAATTAAAGTTACCTAAGAAATGGCTAATGCAAGAGGGAAACTCTGACCCTCCCTTCTGTCTCCCTGAAAGCAGGAAATAAATCTCTCATGTGAAGGGTGCACACTCCCTGTATCTGAGGGGTAGAAGGGCACACTTACTACCAGGGATTGGGACTTTGGCCCAAGAAGCATATATGAACAAGTCTTGTTACTTTAATTGACTGCCTCAAGCCCAAATTCTCTTTAGATTCTTCACTAACTCAGTGAGACTAAGTTTCTTTGTCCTGTCAATTCCTCACAAGTGTATTGTTTCTTTTTCTGAAAAAGTATACAAACTGCCTGCTTTGGCCACTTCTTAGGTCCCATTTCTATGAGACCTCCATGTGCAGGGATTAATCTTTCTGCTTTAAAAATAAATAAAATCTATTTCACTTAGCATAATATCCTCCAGGTTCATCATCCATATTGTCACAGATGACAGGACCTCCTTTTTAAATGCTAAATAGTATTCCATTGTATGTATGTCTAGGCCACATTTTCTTTAACTATTCCTAAATCAGTGGACATTTGGGTTGTTTCTGTATCTTAGCTATCATTCAGTGAACATGGGAGTACAGATATCTTTCAAGATACTGATTTCATTTTTTTTGGATATATATCCAGAAGTGATATTGTAGAATAATATCACAGTTCTATTTTTAACTTTTTGAGGAATCTCCATACTGTTTTCCACAGTGCTGCCACCATTTTAAATTCACACTAACAGTGCAGGAGGTTTCTAATTTCTCTACATCCTCATGATTTGTTAATCATTCTGCTAGTGAAATAAGCCAGAAACAGAAAAACAAATACTGCATGGTATCATTTCTATGCACAATCCAGAATAATCAAACTCATAGTCGAAGAGAGTAGAATAGTGGTTGTCAGGGTCTGAGGGCAATGGGAAATAGAAAGATGTTGGTAAAAGGGTATAAACTTTCAGTTATGCAAGATGAATAAGCCTGGAAATCAAATGTATGGTAGGGTGACTGTAATTTACAAAACTCTACTATATACTTGAAATTTGCCAAGTGGGCAGATCTTAGATGTCCTCACAATCCACACAGATTTGTTTAAAAAGATAGAAAAATATACAGTAACTATGTGAGGTGATAGATATGTTGATTAGCTTGATTGTGGTGATCATTTCACAATGTGTATGTATAACAAGACATCAACTTGTACAGTTTAAATATATACACCTTTTATTTGTCAGTTCTATAGATAATGCAGAACTACTTGTAGTTTTGAGAAATGGAGGGCGATCAAAATATCTATGTTAGGAAGATTAATTTGACAGCTCTATGTAGGGATAACTTCAGTGGAGGTGAGAGTAAAGTGAGAAAGTCATTCAGGTGATTAGCTCCGTAGTTCAGGACCGTGAATTGCATGCACCATAACTTTCACAGTGACTGTGGGAGACAGTGAGGAGGGAAAAGCTATAGGAGATGGTGTGAAGAGTGGAATGACAGCACTTGTTTGCCCACTGAGTGCAGCACTGTTGATTAATATTCTAGGTTTCTGGACACGGCTATAAGGTGTCTGGACTCTCTTGGCAAGAACCTTGGGGAAACACTAGAATGCCAGCCTGGCTGACTGACTCTGAGTTTAGGTCCCAAATGTTAGAGGTTGACTAGATGGGCTCACTCAGAGTCCCCCTGGGTAAAGAAAGAACAAAACAAACAAACAAAACACAAAGGTGAAAAAGACAAGGACAGGGTGAAAACCAGACAGGCCAAATCTGGCAAGAAGTCTGAAAAATAAATAAAAGTTTTTTTTAAAAAGAGAAACCAAAGCAAATTGGGATCTTGGTGGAGACTGTATGATAGATGAGCAGCTAAGGCAAGTACAAGGGCCACAGGCCCCCAATTTTTCTTCCTGTAGCAATCCGGGGTATCAAACAGAAGAATTTAATCCTCCTGGTTACATGCTTTGTCTGACATGCAATAAGGACACACAGCTCAAATAGAAAAGCAAGTGTAAGCCTTTAGATGGAGGAGGTGATAACTTAGTTGGTAGATTGTAAGATACCTACTAAGTCGTGTTTACCAGTGGCTTGGTTTCTATAGGTTAAAAATATCACACAGAAGTAGGGACTTTCTTTAGCTTCTTCCTCCTTCCATGTATTTGGATTGATGGATACAGGCAACTGATTGATTGATTTTCTGACACAGGCAATTCCCTCTACATGACAAGAAGGATAGTCATCTTGTCTGGCTTTATCTTTTCTTTGCCTGACATCTTTGAAGTAGGATCAGTGAATTTGCCCTTGGAAGATTCCAGTAGGAGAAGAAATGCTGCTATTTTTCTATCTTCCTAGCATTCTTGTTCCACTGACTGTGGAATGATTGAAATGGTAAATTGACCTCAGGACTACTCTCTGAGCAGGTCAGACTGGCTAAGGCATCTTCCCTCTCTCCTCTTATCACTGAGTTGAAAACTCTAACTTCTCAAGGCTCATAAAAAATGTGGCCAGCAAGATTTTAACGTCTGAGTTTATTTTAGAGCTGTGAACTAGGCCCTTAGAACATTAGGAAACTCAAGGTTGTATTACCAAAGGATTCTATATTTTGAGTCTCAGATCCTGTCTAAGTAATATTAAAATGGAACAGTACATACAGCTGGCCGGCAACCACACTACATTTTTCCAGTCATTGACTCTTTCCTTCTTCTACCTAAGTGTTTCAGATAATCTGCTTTCTCCTGAAATCTGTTGTCAAAACCAAGTTCGTATGCCCAGCGCACAGTGAGACCAAACAAACCTAACGTCGCCGTTTGGAACAGAGAAAGGTTTATCGCAGGGGTCAAGCACAGATGTCCAGTAGCTCGTGCTCAAAAGATTCAAACTCCCCGACAGGCTTCAGAGAAGAAGTTTTTATCAGCAAAATTTGAGGGGAGGGCTTCAGGATGTGGAGCCCTCTTCTGATTGGTTGGTAGTGAAGTAACAAGGTGATGTTCCAGGAATCTCAGTCATCAGCCTTCTGGTTCCAACCGGTTTGGGGTCCAAGTGCTTGTGCTCAGCCTGAAGTTACCACCTGGGTGGGAGCCTTAGTTCCTGTAGAAGGACTCTGAGATGTGTATCACATTGTTATGCACATCGCCCCCAGCCCTAACCTGAGGAGGAACCAGGCCCAGACCCCATGCCACACTATTGTTTCTTTCTGTTTTCCCTCACCCTCCTAATTAGTAACTGTTTGAATCTGCCCTTCAGAATTCAGGGAAGGTCAAGGAGGCTGGAAACCTTATTCCTACAACAAGAAACTGGAGACAAGGAGAGGCTTTTGTGCTTGGAAGGGTCCCACAGGGTCCTACTGGGTTTCAAGACTCTCTTTTCTCTGATACTCTTTAATCTTGAAGGGAACAGGTGTTGGACAAAAAAGGGAATAACATTTTGGATACTGAGGTCAATCATTAACTAGGCAGAGGAACTCAGTTTTAGGGGCACTCGGTTTCAAACCTACAACACACTCTTCTTTATCCTCATTCTAGGACTTGTTTTTTCACTAATAAGAAAAAGCAATCAGAAAAGAACTCCAAGTTCTTACCATGCATTTCCCCATTGACTTGCACTAGTTCTGCCTACTGTCCTGCTGTGACAGTGAATGATCAGTGCTGTTGGTGAGGTCAGTCCCTCCACTCATGCCCTAGACCCACTCCCTCATCCCCAAGCCCTACTAAAGGGCTTGGTTCCCCCTCTCCTCTCTCTCTCCTGCATCAAGTTTATGCTTTCTCTTTGGTCTGTCTCAATAGCATAAACAAAGCTGTTTAATTTCCATCCAAAACAAAACAAATCAAACCAACCCCACCCAAGTCTGACCTCACCATTATTTCTTTCCTTTTTAATATGTCTGCCCCCAAAAGTTGTCTGTATCTGTTATAGATTGATAGATAATAGATAGATAAATAGATCGATAGATCGATAGATCAATAGATAGAGATTCCAATTTCATCCCTTCCACTGAGTTATTCCCATCTTGTTCAGGCTATTATACTACTATACTGACAGCTGTCCAGGACCCCAATGCCCTCCCCATTGTTAATTGCAATTGTGATTTCTCAGAGTAGGCTTACTTAAACCACCACTGGAAAAACGATTTGGTTAAGCAAGCCTTCCTCCTTGAAATGTCTATTTGGCCCTCCCAGGTATGACGCTTTCATGCATTGTTTGATTCTGGGTTTTTTGTTTGTTTGTTTGTTTGTTTTTTGTCTTACTCTAATGAACACTTCTCATTCTCTTTTGCTGATTTGTCTTTATATTTTGGGTTTTCACAAATGACATTTCCTAGGACTTTTAAGAATTCTCTTTTTAACCAGTGCGTACTATGTTAGTATATTATACAATCTCATATTTTTTAAAGGCAGCTGTATTTAATATCTATTGATCTAGGTATCATCTATTGAGTAAACTCTAGACACATATATCCAGATGATTACTCATTACCTTAATTTACTGTCTGATAGTCCTCTCAAACTTCATATATTTGACACTGAACTCATCTTCCCTTTAAACCTGCTTCACATTCAGTCTCATCATTTCTGTAACAATCCCTTTCTTCCAATTAATACTTGGAATTATTTTTAACTTCTCACTTTCTCTTAATTGCCATATCCAATCCATCAAAAAATTTTGTTTTCTGTGTTACCAAAATACATCAAGAGTAAGACTAGTGAGCATTTCCCTTCCCTCCACTGAACTATCCCGTTCAAGGTGCTTTTGTCTTTCTCTGTATTACTACAGAGCAGCCGTCTAACTGTTCTCATTGCTCCTCCATTGTCCCATTTGGTTTATTCTTGACAGAGCAGCCTGTGGGTCCCTTAAATCATAAATCAGAATTACGTATTTCCATTTTATTCAAAATAAAGTCCAAAATCTTAAGTACCTACAGAATCTGTCTCCAGTTAATACCCAGAAGTTCTATTATTTTTCTTCAATGATCATGAGTGACACAGACTTCTTGCTGTTCCTCATGTCAAGTCCTTGCAATTTTCTCCACCGAGGGCTCTCTTCCCCCCAAATAGTGACTTGCATTGCTCAAGCCTTCAGGCTTTACTCAAATGTCACCTTATTATTTAAGCCATTCTTGAGTACTCTATTTAAAATCCATCTTCTCTCTTCAAAACTATTACAGTTTCCTGATTTATTATTATCCATAACACATATCTTTATTGAACACACTGCAGTTCATATGTAATTTGTTTCTTTTTCTTTTTATTGTTTTATTTCACTTCTCTAGAATCTTGTATTGTCATTATCTGAGACTCAGTAAGTAAAACAGAGTCACAAGCCACACCCAGACCTACAGAACCAATATCCACATTTAACAAGATCCCTCGTTGATTCATGTACATGTTAAAGTTCGAAGAGTACTGCCCTAGAGATCTCATGAGATATCAGATATTGATCTATTTCTTTGAGAGCCTGGCATATAGAAGGTGCTCAATAAATATTCACTAAGTGAAAGAGTAAATGAATTCCAGTTTTAATAGCATCTCACAATTACTGACTCTCACACTCACCCCTACCAGGAAGGATGGACAATGAGGATGGGAAATGATGAAACCAAGTGATCTAAGAGTATCAGGAGAATTAGTAGATCTTGAGTGCCATTGATTTTGATGTAGGACATGTTCTTGGGCGGTGGATTGAAAACAAAAATCCCCAGTGCAGCTTTTCAAGTCAATGTCGTACCCCTTTACATTCACTCCCATTTATTTCTCTGTGAAATATTAAAAATTGCAGAACACAGAAGCACTTGAGCTGGGAAAGTTATTAAAATAAATAAGAGAAATAAAGAATTTTGTGTTGAAACCTCTAAACTCGAAAGCAGCTCACCTGCAGAAGGCAAATTTTGATCTGAGCCTTGGGAGGCGTTTATTACTTTACATGCTCAGAGCTGAACCTAATTATCTCATAAATAACCAAGCATGAACACACAAGCAATGATCCTCTCAGGCCAAAACTGAAGTAGTTAAAACTGATTAAACGGAAATGAAAAAATGTACCCATGGGCTTGTTTTTCAAAGGTGCAAACTCTCCTTTTTTGTTTCAATTAGTGATATTTTTATTTTTTATAAAATATATTATATCCATGATTCCTGCTAACTTGGGCCTGTTGATAATTTGCACACATTTTTTTTTTCCTGAAGACTCTGTAAGGTCTAATGTGGATCAGAATAGATATTCCAATGATTATTGCCTTTTGCACTTTTAATGAATAAATAGCCCCATCTCCCAGTTTGGGTCATCATTTGTGCTGCAAAATAGATGGTTGTAATTGGCACCACTACACAGATACACTAAATTTTTTTCAAGATTTTGTTACCACTATTAAAAAATGATATCTCTTAAGATTTTGGGCTTATTCTCATTTATAAGAATTTAAGTAATGCTGGCAGAAAATAAATGAAGTATACATTACTATGTCCAATGTTTTCAATATGTTAATTGAAACATTTGTAACTGTATTTTGGTTGGTGTTTGTGTCATCTAGAACACCAATATAGTTTGAAAAGGAATAAAACATAATAAAGAAAAATATAACTCTTGTATATTAGCAAAGAGAAATTCAAGAAAATAAAAAAAGGATTAACAAAGACAAAGTATTAATTTTTTTAAAATAATTGACAGAGAATCACTGAGGGAGAACCCAGTATTTTGAATAGTAAACAGAATTGTTAACCTGCCTGGACTAGCTTAAGATGTTATAAATTGAAAATGTAGTCTGCACTACATATTTTGTAATTTGGAGAAATTTCTAACCAACTGGGGCCTCCTCTGTTTCCTCTTATCTAAAATAAAATATATAAAATATACAGTCTATGCCATAAAAACATCACT